>NC_080595.1:37607259-37919418 GCF_027887145.1 Ammospiza caudacuta
GGCACCCCAGGGTGCAGTTTGCCCTCCTGGCTGCCAGGGCACACCCTACTGGCTCACACTGAGCTGCTGCCAGCAGCAGCCCCAGGTGAGCAGTGGCCAGCCAGGTGTAGCCCAAATCAGCCCTGTGAGCTCTGCCCTTCAGCCAGTTCTCCACGCAGTGCACCCTGAACCTGCTCATCCCACAGCTGGACAGCTTTTCCAGAAAGATGCTGTGAGGGGCAGTATCAAAAGCCTTCCTAGAATCCAGAAAAATTGCATCCATCATTTTTCCTTTGTCCACTGGGCAGGTGACTTTATCATAGGAGGGTGTCAAAAGGGTTAAACAAGACTTTCCCTTGTTAACTGTACCTGATGAGTGCATTATTCTTCAATGCCTTTCAGCAGTACCCAGCAGACTCTGGTACTCCAGAATGGTTGCAGGTGCTGAGGTTTGACAAACAAGTCTGTAGTTCATTGGGTCTTCCCTCACCTTGTTCTTTGTAGGAGGATGTGGAATAACACTGGCCTGCTTCAGTCAGCAGGGACCTCCCCAGACTGCCAAGACCTTTGGTACGTGATCAAGAGAGGTCCTGCCATAGCTGCACGAGCTCCTCAGCACTCTGGGGTGAATTCCATCAGGCCCCAAGGACCTGAGAACATTCAGCTGATACAGCTGGTCCCTTACAGTTGCAGCCTCCACAAATGGAAAGTCACAGTTCCCACACTCATGGTCCTTTTGCTCAGGGGGTCAGGCAGCCCAAGGCTTATCTCAACTTTCCAAATGTGTGTATCTGTAATTGCAGTGGAACATTCTAACCATGTTCTTGCTAGAAAGCAAAATCTTCATACATATATGCATGTATCAATGTATTTTTAAAAAGTATCTTGAAACCCCCTCTCTGTGAAATCTTTTACACATGAAAATCAGGATCATACAAAGACTTGTGTGGTGTTATAGAATACTTCTCCACCATCTGCTTGATAGAATTGAATTGCAGAATCTTATCTTGTAATTTGGAGAGTGAAAAATCATTAGATACAACTCGACCAGTCTCTTATTTTATGAAGAGTTTAAAAATTCATTATTTTCCACATAGATAGGATCACTCCTGTGATTAATAAGCTAGAAAGATAGGCTAGAGGCTATACTTCATCTGCACTAATCTCAGTGGCTAATACAAAACATGATGGATAGTAAGGAAAATATCTGCTTTGAGTTGTTTTTAAAATTGAACTGGAAAAACAACCCTTCATCTCTTTCCAGTCATTACACTTTTCTAAGAAAGAAATTTTAGAATTGCATCATGGCTCCAGCCTTGGACCCTGTGCTGAGCGCCATTTAATAAAAACAGGGTAAATGAGCAAATGTGGTATCATTATTGCAAGAAGAAGAGCTAAGGGCTGCTGCAGACTTGAAATATGGAATCTGTTTTCAATGAGAGATTTGTTTTCCTGTTTGTTTGAATTAATAGTAAAATATGGACGATTTTGAAAACTGTTTTTAACAGTATTTTCTTTCTTCTATGTGTCAAAGTCTGTCCAAAATACTAGGATCCAAGTGTAATTTTAATCAACTGTATTTCCTTAGTTGTTTTAAGTCATACTTGTTTTGACCTTAGTTTAGTTGTCATGTGATTCTTAAAGTCACCTTTTTTAAAAAAAAAAATTTTCTTTTTTTTGCTTTGGCATTTTGCCATGCCTGGTAGCTGTCATGTCTCATTTTCCATGGGGAAGATTTACAAATGAGTTGAGGAGAGAGAGGTCTTAAGGAAAATAGTATATGCTCAGAACCAATGCTAGAAAAGTTAGCTTCCTTTTGGAAGACAAATTTAGGTGTTTTTGTGCAAGTTTTTTGGTGTTTTTTTGTTTGTTTGTTTTTGGTTTTTTTAATTACCGATGTGCCAGCACTTGTTCCATAATTGAGAAAATCAGTGGATGCTTAACTGACCAATCTGAGTTCATCCTTTTAGATTCACATGGATGTCATTTATTTGGTTTCCACACTTTTTTTTTCTTGGACAGTCAAGCAGTCCAATAAATAGCAAAGAAATTCCCATTGAGATGTGAGTGGCCCTGCCCTTTGAGCACTTTTTGGTACATGTGTGGGTAACCTTTCTCCACAGATCCATTTGCTCAGGAGAGCTATCAGGATAACCTTTTCTTCCACAGATCTGTCTGCTCAGAGCTATCAGCGTAACCTTTTCTTCCTTGCAGAGGGTGAGTTTGATGTCTGTTTAACTCAGGAAGACCTGCTTTTCCCAACACCAATAGTGTTTTCCAGGGAGGCTGGATATCCAGTGCAGCCTTCCAATGCAGCAAGCAGAGCTCAGAGTGAGGAATGAGGTACAAGAATGGGATTCAGATGACGTGTAGGGACATTCTGATTCTCCTATGTGGCCTTAAGCAAATTGTTTCTTCTTTTGCACTTTAATTTTCTCTGAGCCACAGGCAGATTGTTTCTTGTTCTGAGGCACTTGGCACCACAGGTCCAGCTTTACTCATGCTTTCATCCTTCATGGAAAGCCTCTACACGGGCCTTTGGAAGCTCATGTAACTCATTGGGTGAGCTAACCTGCAGCTCCTGAGCTGTTTCTGTCAAGCCAGGGCAGCTCCAGCTGGTTAAGCACTGTAAACCTGCAGAGTTCAGGTTTGATCCAAACCCCTATGGGTCTCTTTTCACTAATTCCAGTGAGCTTTGGAGCAGGAATTTAATGCTTCATGGGGTGTTTTTAGCGTGGGAAGCATACACTATTCCTGGTGTTTCAGTGCAGTTTTAAGCTCCTGACTAATTCCTGTTTACACGTTTTGCATTCTAATGATTTATGAATTTGCAAAATGAATGCAGAATTGTTTAGGTTTCCTGGGGAATGCAGTTCTAAGCACACCTGGTCTAATTAGAGGTTTAATTTCTCTCCTGAGTGAAAGTCTAAATCCTTTTAACTTTCCAGAGAGACAGAGAATAAAAATGGTTGTGAAGTATTGAGCACAGCCAATTACAGAAAGAAAAGAGTTGTACGGCCATAAAACGTGCCAAGCACAGCAACAGACACAGAATAAGATGGCTTTCAAGTTTTCTGTCAGTTTATCTCCATAGCAGGCTTGTTAGTGCAAGAGAAGCAATTTTGAGGCATGCATCTTTGCAGATGTGGCTGTAGATTAATACCTGATGCATGTGAATGGTTTTATTTTTGTTCTACAGGGCTGTCCCAGTTTCATCTCTCCATGTGTGTTCCTTCTGAAACTTCTGACCGTGGTTACTATGTTAGTGGTCCCACAGAGTATAGGAGCCTCCCTTGCAGCTCAAGGCTTGTTGCATGGAAAGATGGTAGGAGCAAGACCAATTGCAAGTTGGAATTTATATGCTTGGCATTGGATTTAGGATAAATTCAGGTCCTTGATTTGTAAATTATGACCCAAAGAATTTTGTTTAGATAGTATTTAGACCCTAGAGGTTTCTAACTTATGCAAGGGCATCTTTGGTTGACTCAAGTTCCCAGAGTGTCTTCACTCTGCACATGTTAGGAATTATCATTTTCTTGGCATAGTCTGAACTCTGCAGGCACAGGAATGAAAGTCCTTTTCTGCCTCTGGCTTGTCGACTGCTTGATTCTGCAAGTGCTCATGGAATTGGTCTATGGTAGGAGATACCTTACAAAACAGAGTTTTGTGTGACTGATTTCTTTTTAATTACACATAGAGAAGGGGTAATTTTGCTGCTTAATGTGGTATGCAAGCTTTAAAGTTCTGCCTGGAGTGTCTGTGCTTGTGGTTTGGTGGTTAAGATGTGTAGCTGGGAGGAGGCAGGCTTCAGTTCTGGTCTTTATTTCCTGGTTGTGTTTTGGTGAGTGTTGAATCCAAAATATGGACTTGGTTTGTCTGAAAAATCAGCTTGAAAGAGCTCACTCAGCTGTAAGAATAAAGATGGGAGTAAATAATTATTAAAATGCAGATGAAAAACAGCAATTGAGGAACAGTTCTACTAGGTTCTGCGTTCAGGAGCAGAGAACTGTAAGAAACATTGTAGTCAATCTCTGGTGTATGAATTAGTCCCTTAGCCGATGGCACTTATTAGTTTTCTGAGTCTTTGTCTTACTGCATCAAAGTTGAACTAAAAATCCTATCAACAGAACAGTATTCAATCAGAGAAGCATAAAAATGTGTGAAGGGAGGTGAATTCATTAAGTCTACTAAATAAAAGTATTTTTGCAGCTCAAGGAAGTGGACAATCATCAGCTCATTATCCATGTTTGGATAAAATTTTTCATGGCAAATATGTACTGAAAATGGAGAGAAAAACCCATAAATATCTGCCCCTGTTGCTGTGCTGTCTTCTTCAGAGTACTTGGCAGTACTTGGGCAGTGTGCGTTTTCTCAGGTGATAATTACAGATCTCTTCAGTACATCTTTGTTAAAAAGGCAGATAAACAATGTTTTTTTTGAGCACAGTTTGTTTTGCTCTTGAATTGTATTGATTTATTTCTTAAGAATACTTGTGCTCTCACTGTAAGTGCTCAAATTATGAGAGGGGGGAGGATGGTGAATTAGGAGCCTCATAAAAGGACCTGTATGCACACACAACCGACCCTATAAATGGATTTTCTGCTGAGTGTTTACAAAAAGCTCATTAGTTATACATGACATTTTGGTGTGAGACTTCCTCAAAAGGATCAAGAATTAGACCTTGTCTCCTGAAATGCACAGAAAGGTGCTAAATGTGACAGTAATTGCCTTGTCAAATAGTCAAGAAGAACGAGACGTCAGATGAACAGCTTTTCATTGTTTGCTCTATATCATTGTACTGTTGTGTACACTTAATGACTTTCTGTCTTGAGTAATTTTTATTTTGATGGTTTGGACTTGCAACTAATTTGGTTGGGTTTTTTTTTTGAGAATCTGACCTTTCTAATTCTGACTCCTTCCAGCATATTTTGAACCATGTCTTAAGAAAAGAAGTAAAACCTTGCTGCTTTATTTCACTTCACTTTATTTTTCCCCCTGATTTTTATTATTAGTATTTTTGTTGAAGGAGAATGCAATGGTGCCAGTAACTCAGGGTTTGGCATTGGGCAGTGCCTGAGGGTGGCAAGTTGGTGATTCCTTTTGTTTTCTCCCTGTGAAGCTATTCAGATCTGCTGTTTGCACAGGCACAGAAGAGTTGTAGATTGACAGTAAATTTTTTGAGTGGCCTGTCTTGAGCCTCTTTAACTCCATTGATCTTTCCCATTGGCCACCACCTGAGCCAGACATAGGAAGACCTGAGGGTAAAAATAATTGTGAGAATCTACCTTTTTTAAATATCCTGTGATGCTGGTGCACAGCCAGTACACACAAATATTGCCTCTCAGACTGCCTGCTGCAGACACTGCCACAGCTCTCCATGTTGAATGGATTTGGGTGTGCTTTCATCCTTAAAGGTTTTTCTGGGTTGTATTTCTTCAATTGATGTTTTTTTATTGTTGGCTACTGCTCTCCCCTATCCCCCTTTTTAAAGTCTTGGGTATCTGTATTATTCCTGTTGTGGGAAAACTGCTCCCTAGCCAAGGTTAATCAATAGTGAATTTTCAAATCTGAATATGGAATAAGCATTGGTGCAAGTTTGCTCTTTTCCAGTAGTTAGCCTCACTGTTGACTTCCAGGCAATTTCTTCTATTACCCCTCTCTTTATAGATCACCATTAAATTAGAGCCTTAAGTAGGGTAAACAAAATGTTTTGGTCAGTGAATTAGGAGGCAACATTTGGTTTGTATCTATTTACCCTGAAGACGTATGTGTGTATATATATATATGGGGACAAAGTTTTTGCAGGGTCTCTTGAAATAGGAGAAGGTGCAATGGTTTTGAATTAAAAGAAGGTTGATTTAGATTAAGGTAATTTTTTATGATGGGTAGGGTAGTGAAACATTGGAACAGGTTTCCCAGAGAGCTGGTAAATGTCTCGTCCATGCCTGGAAACATTCAAGGTCAAGTTACGTGGGGTCTGAGCAATGTCATCTAGTTGAAGATACTCTTGCTCATTGCAGGGGCGTTGGACCTAATGGCCTTTAATGGTCTTTCCAATCCAAGCTATTATATTATTTTATAATAAATGTAGAAAAGGTGGCTCTATAAAATTGTTACAAATCAGTTTAACTGACTTTTTCTGGCCAGGATGGGGTGGCTGATATGAGATTCCCTGGTGATTTGGGGTAAGGCCAGGCGATTTAGGCACAGCTGGGTGGGATGGCTCGTGTGTAACATCTGGAGACGATCACTAGATGGCAACGTGACACAGCCCAAGGGCCCTCTTGTATGCCTGTAGCGAGCTTTTAATTTATTTCTTGTAATCACTGGATGAAACTGTCTTTTTCGTTCAGATTACATAGCCAAGGTAGAGGGTCTCGTGAGCCTGTAGGACGAGGAAATAAGTTATCATTGCATGGCCATCTCAGAAAATAAATAACAATTTTTAGAGCTCTTGTTAATCCATCTCTATACTTACTGTTCCTTAGTGTTGTGGCTCAAATTTTGGATAAAGATCTTTAAAAAAGAAAAGCCCAAATGGAAGGATTTGACCTTTTGCACTGCTGCAGTTTTGTCTGTTCTGTGGTTGATGGGTGGTTTTTCGTGTGACTGTTTTAGAGCCAAGTGTGGTCTAGGTTCTGTACAGGTAAAAAAAAAATAATAAAAAAAATAAAGCATGAGCAGCATGCACCTCAGGCTGATACTGAAACTCTGACCTGATAATGTGACACAGTGTGTGTGCCAGAATGAGTAAACATCTCACAGCACAGGGCTTGTGCTAGAGCAGGCAAGGCAAAGGCTTTCCTGAAAGTTGTGAGATGGGGAGGTGGGAGGCCAGGTATGCACTGGCATCTCTTTGTGGTGAAGTTCTGGGTGCTTTTGGTCAGAGGTACTGGTGCACATCATGGGCTGTACAAAAAGGGCCAAAAGTCTGTCCCTAACATTTCTTCAGCTCCTACCAAAGCTGTTTCCAGAGATGCAGATATAGAATATCTCTGGAGTGCACAGATACACTATTAGAGAGATGGAGTTTAGAAATCCTTAGAGAAGTCAGGAAATACTATTTTTTAATTAAAACAGATAAAAATGGTATTAATCACTTGTGGATTAAGGAAATATATTTCTTTAAATACAATATGAACATTGAAGGTTAATCAGAATAACAAACTTCACAGCAGAAGAGAAACAACTTTCTGCTGATACAGTAGCAGGTGAATATTCTAAAATAGCTTTCTTGAGGACAGAGACTCTAGATTCACCATTTCATGCAAGAATTTCTTTTTCCTATTGGAGATTGCAGTCTGGGGAAAGACTACATGTATGTGTCAGCATGTGTGTAGCCATAGCATCCTAGTATCAAAAATAAGCATAGGATGTTTCTGTTAAGGTATTCCCACTGAAGTCAGGGCAGAATTGGTGCTCTGGAGAAGTTAATCTCTGATCCTGAGATAGCTCTGTATCTTCTCCCCCTCTCTCTCTCTTTTATATGTGTATATATATATATAACTATCAGATATTGTATATCTGATAGTTCTGGTCGCATTATGTTCAAGGAAAATAAACTTGGAGTAGGATAGGTGAATAGACCCCCCCAGCCCCAGGTCTCTTCAGCCATAAAGTTCAAGAAGAGACTTCAACTTTTTTTCTTGTTTGAAGCAAAGTGAAGGTTGAGAAGCTGTTTGGGGGTGACAATACAAGGGGAGAAGGGGAGGAAAAAGCAAAAGGATCATTGTAGCAAAATAGCAAGTGGATGTACATTAGCTATCTGTTCTAGATGGAAAATATGCCTTGCCATCAGAACAGGGATGTCTAATGTGGGTAAGATAAACCCAACTGATGCTTTTCTTGAATGAATTATGTGTCTTGGTTGACTGTGGGAGGACTCATCTTCTCAGCTCTTTTCATTCCTTGAACACACACATCACTGAAATGTTTGATGCCCCAGTGAATAATAATGCAGCAGTGGACTATACTGCCTCTAAGCCCTGCCTGTTTACAGGGCTACTGTGGGAATATTTACTTGTACCAGCAGTCTGAGTCTTGATATAGGGATTTCAAAAGCTGATCTGCTCCTCTGCTGGTATTGGAATGGACTTAATTTGTCCTTTTACCTCTGCTGAGCAGAAGATCTTTTGTTAGCAGTAGAAGCCTCCTTTTTTTTTTTTTTTTTTCTTCTGGGCATTAAGATGAAAAAGGGAAGATGTTAAAATCTTCATTCACTTTTGTTCTGTTTCCTCGCTGCTCCCATGGTCTAGGGCACACGGAAACTGATCTGAAATGTATGGGAGGGAATGTGGAACACCAAGATGTCATATCTCCCTCAGGTCTTCAGGTGTGCGTTGCTGGGTGTTTTCTCACCCGTACACCTGCAGTGGTCATGTCTGGTCTTGTCCACTTCACAATCTGTGTAGCACAAGGTGATAATCACAGAATCACAGAATTGGTAGGGCTGGAAGGGGTCTGTCAAATGCTGCTGTGGTGTTACCTTTCCAGTGCTCTGATCCTGAACACAACATCAAGGAGAGATTCCGAGGTGAACAGCCAGCTGATCTGTCCCTCCTTGTCCCATCGGGATGGAGGGTGGAAGGAGAAGGGGACACATGCCTATATATATTCACATATTTTTAATGTAACTAACAAAGGCACTGGAAATTCCAGACATGTTGAAGCACAAACGGAGCTGCTTTCTTCCTTCCTTTCACAGGAATGTGTGCACAGCACGCAGTTTTCAAAGGCATCCACAAGGAGGAGCCCGGAGCTTGACAAGGACAGACCTGTTCCTGTCCCGTTTTTTATTGCCGCATCCACTGAGGGTAGCCTTGTCTTGAAGCATAATTAGTTCTGAGGCAGAATTTTATCAGCGTAGTCTTTGGGGAGTGGTAACATGTAAACACTTATTAAAATGTTATTTTGGGGTCATAATTCTGTCATGAGCCGAACTTGACAGATGCAGATAGAAGAAGGGGTTATCTCTCCACAGGGACCATTTGTTTCCTTCTGATGATTTACATCAAATGGTGCATTTCCCTTCAGTCTGTGGGATCATACAAGGATAGAGGAAAATTTTCATATTTAGAGCAAGAAAGCACATAGCCTTTTACACTGGGAAGGATGGGGACAGTATAGGTTCTTACAAGCAGGATCTTCCTTCTGGTAGCTTCAGAAACAAGAGTAATGGGCATTAATAGGGACATCAGGTCTGTTTTTTTCTCTTTATCCCTTCCTTCCTGAAAACTGCCACTCGGCTTCTTTTAAGTTAAGGTATTAGGAGGAGCAAAATAAATGTGTTTTCAGCTTTGCAATCTTCTATAGTCTTGCTGTATGATTGGATGGATTTTTTAATCTCTGTATCTTTGTTTTCTTTTGGGAGAATCACAGAATGGTTTGGGTTGGAAAGGATCTTAAAGATTGTCTAGCTCCAACCTTGCTGCCATGGGCAGGAACACCTTCCATTAGTTCAGGTTGCTTAAAGCCCCATCCAATGTGGCCATGAACACTTCCAGGGATTGGGTGTCCACTCCTCTAGGTATCCTGTTCCAGTCCCTCACCACACTCATAGTAAAGACTTTTTCCCTAATACCTAATCTAAACCTGCCCTCTTTCACTTTAAAGCAATTCCCCCTTGTTCTATCACTACATGCCCTTGTAAAATTTCCATCACCGGTTTTCTTGTAGGGTCCCTTTAGGAACTGGAAGATGCTGTAAGGTCTTCCCAGAGCCTTCTCCAAGGTGAACAGCCCCAACTCTCTCAGCTTGTCTTCAGGAGAGGTGTTCCAGCCCTTTGACCCCAGAACTGGATGCATTACTCCATGAGAAGCACACCAGAGTGGAGCAGAAGGGCAGAATCCCTGGACCTGCTGGCCACACTGCTTTGGCTGCAGCCCAGGATTCCATTGGCTTTCTGGGCTGCAGTGGCTCATGTCAAGCTTCTTGTCCTTCTCCTCAGAGCTGCACTCAACACCTTCACCACCCAGCCTGGATTTGTGCTTGGATTACCTTGACCCAGGTGCAGGACCATGCACTTGCTCTTGGTGAACTTCATGAGGTTTTCACTGGTCCACTTCTCAAGCCTGTCAAGGTCTCTCTAGAAGGAGCACAGCTCTCCTTGCTTCCTGTTGATGATTCCTTTCTCTGGTAAGGTCTCAGATACTATCTCACATGAGAGGGTGTGGTTACTTAGAGGCTGTCTAAGATGATTTTCCAGGACGTTTTAACCTTTTTTCAATTTTCTAGTTGGGGATTATCTTTAGTTTATAGCCACAAAACTACTAGTGAAAGAGATCAGTGATGGCTTTGGGGCTCTCTGCTGCTGGCTGATGGATGCAGCCCCCTTCCTAGTGAGGGGAATATTGTGGCACTCTGTCCTGTTGCCATGTGTGCTTCCTTGGGCAGTAATGCATGGGAAGGTGGCAGGATTTCAGACATCTAACTTCGTACCTTCTCCTCTCCGGTTTGTCTATTCTTGTGGCACAGTTAGCAAAATCTCCCCAGACTTCAACAGGACTAGGAACAAGCATTTAGAGCATGTTAAATTTTTTTTTTTTATATATAATGAATTGTCTTTGAAACGTGAGTAGGAATTTAAGTGCAACCTTCTAAAATCACCTACCAATACCTTTGCTAGCTGAATGCACAAATACACTTCAAAAGCAGGATACCAACGTGTTCTTAAATTCTTACTTTTATCTTGCTGTTGCACATTGCTGAATCAAATGCCCCAAGGTAGTTGACTTCACTTACAAACCTAATTTTCATCTCACCTTACAGAATTTTTATTCTGGGGCAGCTCTAGTACCACATTTTGATCTTGTCTATGTGTGCCTTCCCTGCTAACAGTGGTACTTCTCCTGGTTTAGAGGGACAGCTGAACTAGCTCCAAGAAATCATAACATTCAGAAGACCTGCCGATACCTGTTGTCATTTCTGGGCACAGGTATCTGCCTCTGAGGGAAATTCTCTGCAACTGATGCAACTGTTCTCTGTTAAGTGAGTGCAAACAGCACCTAACACTTTCATTTGTACTCCCTGAAAACTGTTCTGCTCCTCCATGCTCATTAGCAGTGAAATTGATAACATTCTCTGATGGTCCCAGCATGATCTGGGGCTTCTGTGATTGATTAAATGCAGAGGCAAATTTGAGGCATTACATTAGTTGCAGAAGTATTTTCTTGCAAGTGGACTGTGGACAATGGCACTGATTGATATTGCAATGTGAGACACATGGGTCTTTGTCCTTTACCTCTATGGAGGCTCAAATATATTGTGACATTTTGTTTCCTCCATGGCTCTGTGATGAAGAGGGATTAGGTTGTGGTCATGGAAAGGAGCAGTGTGAGGCTATGTGCCAAGAGATTTGTGTTGTGGCTTGGCTGTTTCAGCTGGACTCCCTGCTTGTGTTAGGCTAAGCATCTTTGCCTCTGCTCTGTATCCACAGAATTAAGCTAATGTGCCTCTGCAGCTGCCTGGGGACATCAGGAGGCTCGATGTTAAAAGCTGATAATGACCACCAGCAAGTGAGCCTCTGGAGGGGGATTATTCTAAACAGATTTTTCAGTTTAGTAGAAAAAATACACATCCCTTCCTGTTCTTCAAGAGAGATTGGACTTGGGAGCTGGTGGCTCAGGGTTATGGAGACTTTTGAGTGTCTAAGAAATGCAGAGCTGGGTTGGAAGGCTCTCCACCTTTGCACACCCAGAAGAGAACAGTGCTTGGAAGCCCAAGAACAGAGTGCAGGAACATCTGTATGGCTTTGAGAGGAAGGAAGGAAGGAGACTTATTTTTGCATCAAAAGTTTACAGAAATGGCTGGCCTCTGAGTGAGGAAGTAGCCTACTTTGTGTTTCTCAAATTTACAGAAAAGGACATTCCTGTTTCCTCTTAGCACAGCCTTGCTAAAGGTTACAAAATTTAATTCTCTCTCAAGTTGATCAAAACCTGCTGAAACAGGTCTCCACTTGCAACCTTTCCTGTCACAAAAGCCATGCTGGTATTTGTTAAGTGCATCCTGGATCCTCGTTCTGACAGTGCTGTATAAAACCAGACACTGTTCCTGTGCAGAAACTGAGGGAATGGTTGACATCAATAATTGAAGCATTTAAAATGAACCACTAAGATTAAACACTGAATTAGCGATTCAGAGATCCCTGTTTGGTAAATAAATGAAACAGAAAAGAAATTACTCAGGGGCTACTCTAGCTCTTTTAAGGATGAATAAGGAGTTTCTGTTGTGGAGGTTTCTGCTGGGGCACTGTGACCTTGTGAGAGCAAGGATCCCCCCATTCTCTTCTGTGGTGTGCAACCAGCTGAGCAGTGATGATGGCATAGCATTTATGCTGTGCTTTAATACCTGAATGCCTAATGTGGCAATGAGTTTAACTTCCTTCTTCACTGCCCCTTCCCCTGGTCTCTCACCAGTGCTAAGATTATTTTAAGGCTTAATTCTGCTTTGCCATAGCATGTGTAGCACCTGCCAGACATGAGCACAGAGATCAGGGGACCAGCTCCTCTGGATCTGAGACTTTTTTAGCAATTTCAAGTGCTTGTGCTCTTTGCAAGTACGTTTCATTTTGTTTCCCTCTGGAAAAACTCAACAGGCTGAGATAGCACCTTGCAGCGTTCTTGTCATGTTTCCTTAGTGGCGTCCCTGCCATCTTGTCCACAAGAATAACAAAGCCAGATCTGCAGTTTTGTCTTGAGAGGTAATAAAAATGAGCTCCAGCTGCCTTTGTATATAAATTGTTAGCACTACTGTATGCTCCAAACCCAGAATTTGTTTTCTGTTTTCTGGCTAGTGGTGGTGCTGATGTACGGGGGAAATGCTGTTGTCTGCGTTTTGCAAGCAATGTTGACAGTGTGGAGCAGAAACTAATACAAATATGGCTATTAAAGTATACAATAAATTAGGCAGTGCTGACATGGATGTGATAAGATACAAATAGGTAACATTGAGTTGTTGTGCTTACTAGGGCAGTTTCTCTAGAGGCATAATCAAGTAGTGATTCTTATGTTTTTTCACTTGTCTTCTCTCCCTCCTGCATATTTCTCTGTCTTTTCTCCAACTTAATTTTCTTGCATGCATCTTCCTGCCCTGTCAGCCTTGAAGTCTAAAGACCAGCTTTTCGAGGGGGGATTATTTCTTTAGAGAGAAGGACTGACAGTAGAAATTGGACCTAACTTATTGTTTACTGAGGCAAATGGTGCAGACCCAAGGGAACCTTACTGAATTACACGTGCCAAGGACACACTGCTCCAAGTCCCAGCTCCAGTTTTTGAGGGTACAGGCTGCTTCTGCCTTGGGGGGCATTTGACATGAAGCATGTTAGTGGGATGTGAGATTTTGGCAACTGAAGTACACTTGGGAGAGGTTTGTTTGAAACCTCTGTGTTTATTTCAAAGGAATTTTGGAAGATGTGCTTTTTTTCCATTTGGGAAGGGAGAGGGGACAGGGGGCTAGGGTCAGGCTGTCCTATAGCCAGCTCACCCCTGCCAACCTGCAGCTGCTGTGTGCTTGGAAGGAAGTGCTGTAACCCTTGGTGCTTTGAGATAAAAGTGGTTTTGTATTTCAGTTTGATTTCCCTGTCCTGAGTTCATAAGGCCCCTATCATTTATTGCTTAGTGTGAGAGTTAGGGTTTTGGTGTAATGAAGGTCACCCACCTGTGACTTTGGCTTTGCTACCTAATTGTAAGAGACACCCCACTTCCCCAGCTTGCTTTTAAATTAAAAAAAGAAAGGTTACAATTTGGAGCCTGAGATTTTTTTTTTCTTTAATGAAGAGAAGTCATGTCTTTCCTCTAAGGAAACACCTGGAAAATTAACATTTTATGGTGTGCCAAATTAGTTCCTTTGAAACTGCAAGGTGAAAAAGGTTGTTAAGTCAGACACTCACAGAGGATTTCTTCAGTTCAGTGAAATACCTGCATGGCCAGCAACAACCTATTCCCCCTAAAAGTAGCTCTGAAGACAAGATCAATTTTTTGCTTCTATTGATCACTTATCCCACCCACAAGACTTATTCAGGACTGATTTTAGAACCCTGAATACCAGCAGTAAGGGTAAATTTTGTAATATTTGAATGAGCTACTTGTGAAAGAAAGATTCAGCACTGCATGTGAAGGCTCTTAGGCTAAATTTAGCATTGATGTTACTATTCTGGAATTTTGTTCCCAGTTAGCATGATCCTGTGTGTCTGTATTATCTGTATATGTTTTTTTTTTTTTTTTTTTTTTGCATGTAGTCTTATCTAAATAGGCAATACGCATTCACTAAATGTGCTCAGCTGTAAGGATGGTTTGGCACCAGAAAATAATTTAAAACCCTGGATATTTCATGTTGGTAAAATCCATCCAGGAGGTCAGCAGTTCATATGTTTGTTTTGCATGGCTCTTAACCAGGAATCACAAGCAGAAAATAAATAAAAAGTGGTAACTTTTTTGGCTTTCTTATGTCAAGCTCCCTGAACATCCTCTTGACTAATTACAGTTGATATATAAGAAAAACAAATGTTACTTTCAGGAGATTTTTTTATTCTAAGGAGGCAGATGGGAGAGAAACTGGAGCAAGATGCCAAAATGTTTTCTACTGAGACACCCTCACTTCAGTCACTCTTTGTCTGATTAATGATTCAAATATGTAAACAAAATAGAACATTCTTGAAAAGAAGTGCAGTTTGTATTAAACAGATCAGTTGGCAAGGCTGCCTAGGACCAAAGTTCAATTAATGGCTTTGCATGAGGATTTGCCACAAGTGCTATTATAATTTCACATATTTTAGAAGACCAGATGCTGTGCTGATTAAGTTCTTTCTGCTTCATTTTTTACCTGTTAAGAAGAGCCTTGCATGCTGAGTAAGAAAATAGATTGTTCAATAAACATGCCATCTTTCAGTGCCCTTATTCTCCAGCAAGGATTGGAGCTACTAATGCTTGTCAGTGATGGGGCACATCGGCTTCTATGTTGCCTAATTTGGGAGATTTATATTCAGTCATTTGAAATCCCACAGTGATGAAGCTTAATATCCAGGTTGTCAGGCTAAATGCATGACCTTTTTTTAATATAAAATATTTCCTATGTCTTAAGCTGGTTCTGGAGTTACAAAGTTACAGAGGACTGCTCATTTTTTTAAACCTTAATTTATTGAAATGCTGAAGGAAGTGACCTGCCTTTCCACAGACAGCCTGGTACTAGTGAAACATTTGTATGTGCAGTGCACAAGAGTTGTGCTTGGTTTTTGGAATTAGTCCTGGCTCTCCCAGAAGTACTGGAGAAACACCATGGGGGTTGTCACTGTTTAGGTTATTAACTTGGTTTTCTGGGAGTCCTGGGGCTGTGGTGTCACTGTAACAAGGGATGATTCTTAGAGAGCAAACAGCATCTAAATTCAAAGGGACTTCCCTGAATGGTTTTGGTGCCCTAAGTTTTAGCTTTCTTATTTTCCAGATTCTGTACTGCATTAGTATATAACTCTGAACTTCATATAAAGTGTTAGCAAGTTCTCTTCACACTTTTGTCAGACAAAGCAATCCTTTTCCAGCCTGAGAACCAAGGACACCGTTGCAGCTTCAGGCCCAAAAAGTGTAAACAACAATGAATTGAGGAGAGCAGTCTGGGAGGATGGGACTTCATAAACTGCAGCTGTAATTAGACAAATAACCCAAATACGTAAATGGACCAAAACTTACAAAAGTGTGAAAACTCTTGAACAGAAGTCCATCTTTTGTATAGCCACAGCTAGATTCTTGTACTGCCCAAGGTGTATTGTTTGAATATCTTTTTAATAAATACCTACTTTAATTCCTTTAACACTGTCTAGTCTCTGTTCTAGGTAGCCTCTTTAAGCATCAGTTTGTTGTTACTTTTGTTCCCAGACACTCAACAGCCCTGAATTTTGAACCTGGCCTTCCCATGGTATGCAGTGTGCCTGTAGGTGTTAAACTGCAGAGGAACATGTGCATAAATCATTCCTTTCTTTCATTAAAAGCAATCTAGTGATTTAAAATTGCTATGGGGAGAAAAAGTTCTAAAGTCAGATTACAGAATTTCAAGGGATTCTTCTTATTTTCATCATAGACGGTATGGAAAGCCCTGTAACATTTGCAATGTGACATAAATGTCAGCTTTCCTCTAAAGAAGAGTCCTGCAGGCTGATTGTTTTTCACTTTTGAAATCATGACAGAAATAAGCCTGAGGAAAAAAAAAAATAGTGTGTTTTGTCCCTGTCTTATACTGTCTCAGAGACACCCACAGAAAATTGGTAGAAAATATCTCTTGATCATGAAAGATGGATGGGCCCATGGCAAGAGCTTAGCTATGAGATTCCAAGTTTAGTATGAATTTTTGCCTCTGGGTTTGACCTGTTTACAACAGGTTTTAGCTTGAAGTTCAAAATTGTGGTTGTAGGGAAATATGATGTTTTTGCTCCTGAAAGTGTAAGAGAAGTAGATGTGTTCTTTTCATTGCTTAAGCAAGTCAATGGAAAAATCCAGTTGCTGGGTATCCAAACATCAGGACTTTTAGTACAGACTGAAGGTCAACAGATTTTCAGGGGAATCTGTGTTCTGTGGTGTTTTGTCTTCAGCAGATTAGAAGCAAGCTCCAAGCCTTTCTACTCTATCCTGTGTATTTTAGTGCAAACTGGAGAAGCTAATCTGTTTGAATCTCAATACCTCCCTCTCAGCTCTGCTAATTGAGTAGTTTGTATGCATCCTCTAAAGGTGAAAATATGCACTTGGTAGAGGGAAATTTTTTTTGTGTTTCTAGATATTTTCATTTTTAAAAAATGTGCTTATCTTGCTTTATTGCCATAGAAAACACAGCACCTGCAATCTGTGCAAAGTGCTTTTCTATCTCACCAATAACCTTAAAATTTTCATTTTTAAGGTTAAATCTTGTTCCTAACTCGAAATTGATCATTCCCTATTGTTTGACAACATTCTACCCTCTGGTTTCTGAGTCTTAGTTTAGAAATGGCAGAAATGTGGTCAGTGATCTTGCTAGTTCAAAATAAAGTTGCACAAGAAAAAGTCACAGCAGAAATAAGCCTTCTCTGCAATCTGCAAGGAGATCGGTACTCTGATCAGGCTGAAAATTGTGTGAGATGTGGCATTATAACTTTCATGCTGCATTAGGGTGAAATCTGGACTCTCCATTCCACTCTTGGGGTGCTTCATCTCCATTTATAAGGAGTAAAGGAATCAAGAGGAATCTAGTGGTTCATCCCATGAAATCCAGTTTCTGCTACTGATCAGTGTTTTATGATCCAGAGAAAGTTTTGAGCTACTTAGAGTGGTGGCTGCTGTTATGGGGAGGGCACTGGTTTTTGTGTCCCATGTGGTTAGTGGTTAATTAATCCTCTGGGTTTTGATTGACTTCGGTAAGTGGGGATGTTGGTATTTCAAATCTTCCTGTGAATTGGTGACTTTGTTAATACAGTGTTTCTATAAATTAATATTCTATAGGAACATTAGTAAACATAGTAAAGAGAGGACAGGAAAGTGACTGTCTATGGAGGCACATTTCATCCAGAAATCTGTGGCACCTGTGAAGTCTAAACTTTATAAGAAGAAGCTAAGTCAGCTCCTTTGTAGTGTACTTACTTTGCTATGTTTTCTATCTCTCAATTTTAACAAATCATGTCACAGTTGTGCGCTTTAGTCCCTACTGTAAGCACTCTGTAAGTTTTCCTGAGTCTTGTCTGAATGACCAAGCAGCACATTCTGTCTCTGTGGGGTACATTTTTAGTGTGGTGTTCAGGGAAAGAAAGTGCAATTAGAACTAACCCATTAACTGTAATAGCTCTTTATGTACTGCACTGACTGCAGACCCCTGTGAGGGTCAAGGCATTGCCAATTAGCCTACATCTGTCCAGACACAAGGTTCTCTTTGATCTCTCTAAGTCTAACCTAATTTTTTTTGTAAGTAAAATTGGACAGTGCAGTCTAAAAGAGATAAATGGAAACTGCAAAATGGCCCTGAAATTGGTATTGTAATTGTTGGGGATATGTTTTTGTTTATGCTGCATTTTCTGCTGTAAAGTGACTTAAACCTGGTCAGCCAAGCTGGTCTAACTCAAGACCTGTTGGGTACTAACAATTCTTTTGGGTAATAAAAGAAACATGTTCTGAAGCAGTGCATGTGCTTTGACTTGGGGACAGGCATTTTATAGGGTAATATCAGTCTTTTATTCATGTCTGTTCTAGTGAGAACGTTGTTGGAATACAATGAAGGCTGTTTTAGACTGAGCTGGAAAAACTGCCATGTATTCTTGTGAAGATGGTGGGGAAATGCAGCACGCCTTAGTCTTGGTCACTTGGCAGTCAGGTGTTTTTTCCTCTTCTAGAGGAAGTTTTGCATTATCAAGTGATAGGGCATCTAAGGAATATTATTTAAAGATTACCTGCAGAGATAGTTTTCCTTTCCTTCTGTTTTTCTCTGGCCATATGTAAAGTTATTGTAGTGTGTCTGTTAGGGATGTTATACTTCTTGGATGCATGGAGGGTGAACTGTTCAACAGGGCTCAGAAAGCAGTAAAACAAAGCAAATACATCAAAACTTGTCTTCAATAGGGACTTACATAAAAGCAAATTCACTTTTTCTGCAGCCCTCTTGCCATAGACTGTAGATGAAGAACTGTCAAGAAACACATTAATAAATAAGTCAAAAAAGAATTTTTAGAAATCTTTACAGAGTAAATGAATGCATGTACAGCTGTATTAACTCATAACCTTTCTGAACTGATTTATGTTGATGAAAACTACTTCTCTAATGGGAAAAAAATTTGAAGCATATCATAGAGAACTGGGTGACATAGTTTGCTTTTATGACTTTAAAAGTGCAAGGCATTCCTTGTCTCGTATTTGCCTCCTGTGAAGCTTATACCCTTCCCTGGAAGAATTTGTACAGCATGGTTGAACGAGAGGAGTCGTCAGATGTGTTTATTCCTTCAATTCATCCTAAATGTAGATAAACTACTTGAAAATAGTTCTTGCTTTCAAGGTACAAAAAGCAGTACTTTTATACAACACTTTCCAGTGCATCAGGAAAAAGAATTAGAACTTTGTTGCATTGTATTATTCAATACAACAACTTGGTATTTTTGAGCGATCTTGCTAAAAATTACGAATATTGGAGACAATCCTATTCCTGGTGACTTGAAGCTGAATTTTGCTCCATTTGAGAAGTGATGTTGCACTACTACAGCTGTGGAAGAACAAGCAGGGGGTTCAAACAGCCTGGAAGCACACAAACCAGAAATGATATGCAGATTAGGCAGCACATGAAACAACCTTACAGTATCTTCTTTATATATTCCAGGCAGGTCTATTTTTCCTGGTATGGTAATGTCCTAATGGAGCCTTCTCTATAGCTCTGGTCCTTCAAAAGAAAAAGCTAGGAAGGTCTTAAGAGAGAGGGAGAGCAACCCTGCTGGGCTGAAACTTGCTGGTGTCCCATTGCATCAGATCTTTGTGGTGTGTGGTCTTTTCCTATAAATAAGCCTCTGTGGGGTTTTTTGTTGTTGTTCTGTACAGCAAAATAGACTGTAGGGAGTGGTTTCTCTCTGACCTTTGTTCAGAACTATGCATATGAATTCCTGGGTTTTTCTGCCTAATGCTATTATCATCCCTCCACTGACTGGAATTGTGAGCACAGGCAGACTATATGAAGCAGTAGGATAATAGGACAAATCTGGTCCTAGATTAATTTCACCCACTTTATTCTTTTTCCACGTCCTCTTTACTAATTTTATCCACTTTGGCTGGTATTATAGTCATGTCTCCCACTCCAAAGCCTTAATTTTGGTTAACAGCCTTTTCACTGTTACCATAGTGTGCCTTTACCTTTGTTTCTGTTTACAGTGTGAATAGATGTCCATCATTACATTGTCCATCATGACATACAGTAGCACAATAAATTGTCTAGGGAACCAGTCAGCTTCTAAGAAGAAATGTACTGTGGCTGCTAATGCTCCAAGGAAAAAGTTTTATCTGGGGTAAAAACTTTAGTGAAGGACAGAGCAGCCAGCACAGTGCATTTGGAAAATATAAAGCCTGTGAGGGACAAGGAAAACAAGAGTAATGGCAATCTCTGATTTCCTTCTTGTTGAAGGGGATAAGATGTGATGAAGAAACCAAGTGTTGATGAACTTGGTGGTGTCTGGTTCATGGAGCAGTTGATCAGCAGGCCTGCAAGGGGGTGGGTGGCTTTGTGCCAAGTGATGTGTAGGACCTGAATCCTACAAACTCTGTTACAAGGACTATTAATATACTTTGGTTAAGTGTTCTTGTTAGAACATGGGAAACAAAAAAATCATCACAGCTGTCCCCAGTGGGGAGAAGGGTAATTGTGTAAAATTGAAGAAGTGTTATTAATAAGCTGTCATGAAGACTATTTAAGGACCCTGCACCTATTAGAAGAATTTGCAGGAAGTCATGATGATTTCTTTTGCCCAAAACAGAGATTATCAGAAGTAAGAAGAATCTGCCAAGAAGCTGAAATGATGTTTGAAGAAAGAGAGGAAAAAAAAAAATCCTACTCTTGTATGTTATATATAAAGCCCAGAAATGTACTCAAATTTTTCAGTTTTACCTATCAACTGCCGAAAGGGATCCAAACTTTTATAGTAACTATCATATATTTCTTTAAATGCATCAGGAGCATGAAACCTGCTTGGATATGTGTAGGAGTAATAGGAGATCAAGGTGTAACAGGAATACTCCAACTTGGTTAAGGTAAATGAAAGGAAATTTCGTTAATTCTGTAAATTGTTTTCTATGGAATAATCTGGGGAAATTTCCCATGCCACAAACCTTTCTGTGGGGTCCCATTGAGAAAGTCTTTCTAAAACTGCAGTGACTGTAAAAAGTTGTAGAAGAAATAGTCAAAATGAACAGTAACAAATCACCACAACAAGACTGTGCTCATCCAAAATCCTCAGAGGAGCTGCAACTTTGCAGCACTGTGTATCTGCTGGCTTGGAGATGCCTTTGCAGCAGGAGGTGATACATATGATCAGGAAGTTTGACAAAAGTACTTGATACAGTGTAGAAACTGTAACAAAATGAAGAATTAGAGGATGTCTGGATAAGTATTGCATGCTTGGTAAGAGTCAAGTTGTGCATCTGCCTTGCAGATGTGTTGCTGTTCTCTGTAGGAGTCAATAAGCTTGTTGATAACCATGATGTGTAGTATGGTCACTTTTGTCAGAGACCTTAGTGAAAACCAGCTTCCTTGGTAGAGGATTTTAGGAAACCTAAGCAGTTATGACATCCAAAGAACAGTTCTGGTGTGGATAGATAATTTGGCCAAAATTTGGAAGACAAGGTCAGTGGTCAGTCCTTGGACTGAGGAGATCACACAGGAATGTGTGTGCTCTTGGCTCTGCTCACACAGGGCTTGGAGAGAAACTTCTGGAGATACCATGCCATCATAGCAGGGGTGGCAAATGTGAAGTCTGTCTGGAGGACCTCATAAGACTGACTGGCTAAGAACATGTTAGATAAAATTCAGTTTAGGTGGTGATAAATTGATCCATGTGGGGAACAAACAATCCGGTTTGCATAAAGATGAGTAGTGAGCTGAGCTCACACTGAGAATTGGGGTATCTGGAGTGAGAACCTGGGGCTTTAGTGGATAAGTCTGTGAAAATGTCCATTTACTCACTTGTGGTTAAAAATGCAAATCAAATGTTCATGTTTATAGGGAAAGGAATACAGAACAAAACATGACATTGTGTGTAAATATGTGGTTTTCGTGCCTCTGAATAATGTGTGAAACTTTGATCTCTGTATTTAAAAATGATGCAATATAACTGGAAAGGTTTGGAGAAGGACAGAAAGGGTGATCAAAGGCACAAGAAGTCTTTTGTAGGAGGCTGTTACTGAACTGGGACTCAGTTTGGAAAGAGACAGCTGAGTAGTCTCTGATAAAGGGACACATGAAGGGTTGAATATTCTCTGTGTGTTCCAATTCAAGAACTGCTGAGCATCAAATAAAGTTAATAGGAAAAAAGCTTTAAAAAAAATTGCATCTTCACGCAGAGGGTATTGGGCATGGAACTTTTTGTTAAGGGTGTTGTGAACACTTTGTTAGTTTTATGGAAATTAGATAAGAGAAAGTTGGTGTTGGAGGCTGCTAACTACACAGAAAATACAGCAGCTCATATCCCTGAGCTAAACCAACAGGAGATTGGAGCAAAATTAAGAATGCCATGCTTATTTGGTCCCTGATTTTCTCTAACTATGGCTCCTGCTGAATACAAGTTATGCCAGGCAGTGCTGATGTTCTAGTTGGGTGTCGTACAGCCCCTCTCTGGGCCACATCAGATGAGGGTCTCTGCTCTGAGCAGCACCATGACTGCTCACAGGAGCAGGGAGCTGCAGCAGCTCTGGTGGCCACTGTACAAAGTGCAAAAGATGAGCAGGTTTTGTAGAGCCCAGGCACTTTGCTGGCCTTTCACTCCAGTGCAGGATGGGTACCAATTGTTAGCAGCAAGTTTTTCCAGTGCTTTTCCCAGATGTTCAGGGTGATGCGTCGGCTAACTACTGAAAAAACAGCTTATGTGGATTTGACTGGGGATTTTTGAGACTGGTGCTCTCTGCTGAGTATATTGCAATCTGGGTGTTGCCTGCAACTTGCTCTCCAGTCAGAGTAAGAGTGTTCAGTGTGCTGCATAATGCTTTTGCAAGGTTTCTTTCTCTTTCTCTGTTGCTGAGGCTTAGCTTGTTTTTTGCGTTACCATTTATTTTCACACACAACCTTCCAGAGCCTCTTTGAATCTCACCAAAGTCAGGGACAATCTTTTCCTTGACCTCCCCCAGCTTTGGAGTCAGTCCAGCAGTGTGCTGTGCTGTACTCTGCTTTCTGTTAACTCCAGGGATGCAGTCTGGGAGCACCAATTTGCCACAGCCTGCACCTGAAAGGTTTGATAGCTGAGTGTGTTGGAGACACAGGGAGCTGTGCAGTTGGAAAATGTGAATTTATATTTTCCCTGTAAATCATTCAAACTGGTGTGTATTGCTGATTTCTGGGCATGGATCCAGGAAAAGAACAGAGCAAAGTGTATGTTCATCTATTCTTTTCCCCTTGTACAAAAAGAAAAATACAGAGCTTGTGACTATTGGAAATTAAATGGCAGCATGCTTTTTTAAAACTAATTTCTATTAAAGTGAGATGCAGATGTTTGTGGAATGCTCAACCTGGATTTGAATCTCTGCTGAGTTGTCACAGAGTGAGTATCAGAATTTTGTGTTTAGCTTCTAAAATCTTGGGTAAAAATGGCATCCTGAAAGAGGACATCAAGGCGAGGTCCCATGTTTTAACATCATTCAGATGCACTTGGGTAACATCTGATAACTGCAAGTCATGGCTTGCTGAGGCCAGCCTGCTGCTGTGCACATGTGAACCATCGTGCTCATGTGTCTGCAGTCTGTGGCCAGTCAGTTTTACTGTGTTTGCTCTGTTTTGTGCTGACCCATATTTGCCCAGCAGGTGCTACAGCATGGCTGGGGGCTGTTCACGTGCTCAGCAGGGATGCCTGTGTGCCTAGTCTCTGTGCCTGGCATGGATCTGTCAGAATGACAGCTTTTTCTAAGCTTGCAGCACTGGGCTAGCACTGCAGTGTGGGTGATAGGGACTGATTTTTGTGAGCTGCAAGGTGCCAGGAACACACACATACTTTTCTATCTTTTAGTTGGATTTTTTTCCCCCTGAAATATGCTTGACTGACCCGCTCTCACTGTCCCTCCAATGTTGGTGCTCTGACCCCCAGCAGAACTGCTGCAGTTAGTCTGCTTGGTCATGGCTGATGTCTGCACTTTGTGTAGGAGGCTGCTGGAGCCCAGCTGCTGTGAGAGGCTCCTCAGAGCTGTGTTTGTGCTTGAATCTTCTCTTACCAGCCTGACAGTCAGTCCTTCATCCTGGAAAACCTGGATCTGTGAGGTGCAGCTGCTGCGAGCTAGCCTGTGTATCATTCATTCAGAAGCAGATGCTGGCAGCCCTCATAACAAAGCTGTGTCTGTATTCCTGCTCTTGAGCAGAGCTGCAGGTGTGACTGACTGCAGGGAAGCTGAGAGGAAGGTACCTAGTGGAAAAAGGGATACTTGCCAATGAAAACAAAAAAAGGCCTTGGAAAGCATTCCATGTTACCAACATGGAAATAGAGGGCATAAGTGAGGGCACCCCCAAAGTGGGTAAATTGGCAAATAAAACAATTATAGCAGGAAGAGGGAAAGTAATAAGGTTTGGCTGGAAATCACATGTGTGTATGAAGTTACTTGCAAGATGGATAATAAAGGCCAGGAGCAGGCATCCATTTTTGAATGTCTTCTCTTTGGACTTCATCTCTTCTTCTTATGGCTGTATATTTCCCATGGTTTCAGCTGAAGAGTGGATGTTTTTCATCTGCCACCCAGCATACCTTTGTATCTGGACTGGTCTATCTGGGATCTGCAGGATTTTCCTGCCCTCGTGGGAGGCTCTGGGTAAAGAGGGGACTGGGAGTTTGTACAGCCCCTCTGTTCATTCTTTCAGAGAGGACTGAAATGTTAATTAGATAGCACTTTGCAATGGAAAGCAAGCAAAACACATCTGCCTCTCAAGCCCTTGATATTAGCCAGTTTGCTTGTTACTGGTACATGCTGCTGCCAGGTATGGCCCTGCCTTGTGCTTGCCAGTTCATGTTCTTAAGAGTGAGTATTCCTTTCAGACACTGAGCTGAAACAGTGTGCTTTGACACAACAGAGCCCATTTTGTTGAAATGTTTAATAGGAACTAAATATTACTGGGTTCCTCTGTTAATGAACAGTTTTTTAAATCTTTGTACTGGCAATAAGGAGAATTAAATGAATAAGGACCTTTCCTGGTGAGTTAAAGGGGCTCTGTACTAGGCACAATGGCCATTCCTACACCATATTTTTGTGTGACCTTTGGGAGGGACATGAGACCAAATTAATGAACTGGGCTGTTGGTCTGTTGTAGAATGTAGAGACTGTTTTTATGATAACTAGGACAGTAATTTACAGACAAAAAGCCAATGTCTGTCTATGCACTGAAGGACACTCAAATGCATGCTTGCTATTTGTATTAATGCTTTATTGCTCTTTCTGATTCACAGATCAGAGCAAGAGCAGAGAGGATATTTTACTGCTAATGTTTATCGTTCTACAATGGTTCTGAGATGGTGTATGAGGGTATAGGTGGGGCTTTTGGGCAGGTTGTTGTGCCTGGCTTCGGTACAGGCACTGGCCATGCCTGGTTCTTTGAAGCCCCAGGTACTCTCCAGGAGCTGGACACAAAGGAAGGCTTCATTCCAAGGCAGGGGCTTCCTGCTAAGTGCTTCCTTCCGTGCTTTCCCAGGACACTGGAGAAGTTAAATGAGCATGTGCTCACTCTTTCTTTCCCTGCAGGAGTGCAAGGCAGGGATGGGAGAAGCCAGCTACAGCATAATTCTTTAACTTTGTGTTTTCTGCTGGAGTAGGAGCCAGAACAATTGATGCTTGCTGGACTTGAGCAGCAGAGTGGTTATTTACTGCTAGCTTACCTCTATGCTTACAGTAAATAACCAGCAGCCTGCAGTGCAATTCCCTCCTGTGGTGCCTCTGGAGCAGCTCAGAACTGCACTCCCTTTTGTTAAGGATGCAACACAGCCCTAAATATAAACTGTTGTTTTGGTCCGCTTTTCTGTGGCTTTGTGCAGTAAATGGAAATGTGTATGTGCACTATGCAGGTGTCTGTGGAGTCAGTTAAAGAGAGATTTTGGAAAAAACAGACATAAAAGCTCAGAAACAGTACTAGATGATAGCTAAGCAGAACTAAATATTTCTTACATGATATAAGAAATATGTCTGAGAAATATTTTGGAAAGTGTTTTAAAGTATTCATTATGTTTCCCAAGATAGAGAAGAAATAGAATTATTTGTGATGAAACAAATGGATCTCTTATTGCTAGACATTTTCTTTCTCTAGAAACTAATGAATATAACATCATGCTGGCTTTTGTAAATGTCATATGAAATAGATGAGGAGAGTGACATGGAGAAAAGCTGTAATCCATCACAAGGTGACACAGTTCTCTCTTGTCTGTTGATCATCTTCCCAGAAAGCAATTTGAGGAGGGAAAGATTACAAGTATAAAGAGAACAACCCCAAATGTCCCTCCCCTTTGTTAAAGGCGGATTAAATGGGTCAGCAACCATCTTTTTTCTGGAAAAGAGAAACCAGAGGCTAAAGTGTGGTCTAGACTTTACTAAAATCTTCCCAGTTATTTGAATAAATTGGAAGGATAATGGTGTGTAAATGGCCCATTCTGTAACCTGTGAGTTTAACTCAAGTTGAAACCAAGTCATTAGAGGGAAAGAAGCAAAGTGGGAGGGTGCTGTTAAACCAAAATATAAGACGACACCTTGAGGTCAGGTCAGATGATGATCACAATAATAATTCAATGAAATTCTTTTATTGCACCCAAATGTGTTCATATTGCCAGGAATGGCTCTGTTGATACACATAACTAAGGTATCCTGAGTAACTCCATGCCTTTCACCCTCTGGTTTTATACTGCTCTGCAGCATCCTCACTGCAGTTTCGTGTCATTCAGGTACGGGGTCCCCTCTGCTCACAGGTCACAGCTGCCTGCTGAGGGTCAGAGTTTTCAAGGTGCTTGCACAAATTAAGGAGGCACAGATGTGACACCTGTCTGCCCTTCTGCAGGCTCTGTGCTCTGCTCAGAGGACACACTGGGGGAGAAACAGTGCTGTGTGCTATGGGTAGCCTTATTTTACATGTAGCCTATGGTGAGCTTGTCACCTTGACATTTCAAGGGTGAAACAGCAAACTTCTGCCTAAAGATTTGGGAAGGTACAATAAGTGGACTTGCACTCTGGAGCGGATGATGTGACTACAGCAACATGCCTTCACTTGCTTGGGTGTGCAGTGGGTCAGTGTTAGTGACAGAAGAGCAGCTCCTCTGCTAATTGGTGTCCTGAGGTCACTGCCTGCCAGTGAGGCAGTTCACTTCCTCACACAGGAAAAGCATTTTGGGCAGGCACCCTACAAATATGCTTAGCATGGAAACTTCAGTGGCACATGAATTCTGCAGTCAGAAATCATGTGCTAAATGTCACAAAAATGAAGATATTATATTTAACGCACTGCCTTTAAGAGAAAAAATTAAAATTTCTTATCCCTTTGATAGCTTAAATTTTGGAATTTTTGGTGGTAATTTTCAGAAACTTTGAATAAAAGAAGAGCAAATCATTCACATGTAAGCCTGTGGATGTCAGAACCTGGGTTTAAAAAGGAGAGATGAATAGCATGAGGATCATTGTGCTGGCTGTGGTGGATCTTTAGCAGGTGAATTTGCTGCTGCTCAGCCATCCTGTGGAGCATGGGAGCAGCAAACCTGTGGGAGCAGTGCCTCTGAGCTGGCTCCAGCATGGCAGCTTTCTCCTTACAGTGTGGCTCTGCTTGCAGCCTTGAGCTTGAACCAATCCTTTTTCTGTGGGAGGACTGCAATGTACACTTTCTTTCTGTTTCCCATCTTTTCCTTGTCTACAGACACCTTCAGAAGGCTTCTCCTGGATGAAGGGATTGGAAAGGTGCTGCTGTTAAAATGGGTGGCATATGCATTTGTAGGCAGCTTGATTTGCTGACCTGGTCATCAGTGAGGTTCCTTGGATGATCTTTTCCCAGTGTTTCTGCACCAGGCACTTGAGCTGATGTAACGCACATCTCTGACTGCTTTAAACATACAACAGTGTTGGGTCAATGAAAAAGTCAGAAAACATCTCTAAGTAAGGGAAATTTCAGTGAATGTTATTTTCTTAACTCTGGCTGCTGACAGTGTTGTTGGGGGCTCACTCTATGTTCTGCTGTCACTTGCAATATGCTCAGATGTGTAAGGATCTTCATGTTCTGTAATGATCCAAGACCTTCTGTATCACTCTCCACTGATCTGAAAAATAAGCAATTGCAGAGGAATTGTCATCATAGCTAAAGAAAGCTTCTGAACAGTAGTGTTTCTTTGTTTTTTTTTAAAGCCTGCCTAACCCCTGTGTCTGAAGCACTGGAAATGTGTGAGTTCAGCAGGCAACTTCAAACAATATCACACACCATTGTGAGCTCTTCTGCAATGGCCCTTCTTTTGAAAAAAGTTTCTTTTATTTTCTGGTTCGGATCACAATGTGGGCATATGGAAGTGTAAAGGATAATGGCCAGCAAGTTTTCTAAATTTTAGATACATAGAGAGATTTGGAGTGAAGAAATTTTGCTGAAGCTGGAAAATGGGAAATGAAATGGAGTTGTGGCTAAACCATTTTCACTAGAAACCATTAATCTCAGTTTGCATGACAAGTCTTCAAATCACCTCTTAAACCTGCTGGAAAAAATGACCGGAAAGCACATACCCAGGATCCACATTTGATTTTTGACCTTACAAGTTCTTCAGTAAATACAAGAAATGAACAATACAAGGGAGAACCTTAAACAACTTTTATGCTTGATATCAAAATAGTAGGCTTTTTATATGGATTAGCATGCAAATGAGTGTCTCAGTTGAGTCCAGAGCTCTTTTTCTCTTCAGTAATTTGCTTGGACTGGTTTGTCCCTCCAGTACTATTTCCCTGTGTCCCATAAGGAATCCCATACCCCTTTAGGCAGTAACTCCCACCCCATCAGTTTTTCAACTAGGAGCTGCACCTGTTGACTCCAAGTGATGGTTTAACACCTGGGCAGCAGCACTGATCACTCCTCTTGAGAGGGGGCAGGGGTTTCCCTTTTTCTCTTATCGAGTTATTGGTGTTCCCATGCTTGGCATTGTTCTGCTGTTCTTGTTTGTGTTTGTGGAGATGAGCCTTCAAAACACACAGCCTGAAGTTCTCTACAAAGTTTAACTTGAGGCTTCTTTTATGTGAAGGGAAGAGAAAAGTTTTAGGAAGAAGTTCTTCTCTGTGAGGGTGGTGAGGCACTAGAGCAGGCTGCCCAGGGAAGCTGTGGATGCCCCATGCATGAAAGTGTTCAAGGTCAGGCAGCATGGGGTTCTGTGCAACCTGATGTAGTGAAAGGTGTCCCTGCTCATGGCAGGGCAGCTGGAACAAGGTGATCTTTAAGCTTCCTTCCAACCTAGGTGATATTTAAGCTTCCTTCCATAAAAATGGCAACTGGGCCTCCTTTTGGCACTTGGAGGAAGAGAGATGGCACTACAGTAAAAAGTGGAAAAGCACAGTGTGAAGTGGAGGAATTGGTTTAGGGGAAGAGGAAAGTACAAAGGAGAAGTCATGCCTGGGTTTTTGCCCCATTTTGAGGAGGAGGAGACAGGAGGTGACATCAACACCATACTGACTCAGCAGTGAATGTGGCACATCCTGCAGGGTAAGAAACCAGGCTGGGCACATTGGGGTACTTTCCTTTTGGTGTACGTGCCTGTGTGGTTACTCTCACAAAGTGTCAGTGTAAACAATGTTTCATTCCCTGGATCAGCCCTTTGTTGGCTGGATACACCTGCCTAGCACTCCTGAAATGCTCTGCCTTTTTTTCCCCTGAAAGACAGGACAGTTTGAAGCTTGCACCTGAAAGTGAGAAGAAATATCTCTCCAAACCTATAAATTATGTCTGAGCTTGACCTCTCTCATCTGAAGGCATGTTGGCATGGAAAAGCTGTTGTCATGTTTTTGGGATGCTTTATCTTCACTAACTTTGTGGTGATAGTATGGAAAATTACAGCAATCTATCTCTGGTAACTCATTAAAACCAGAAAAAATGGTTAATGGGAATAACACAGAAGCCTAGCAAATGGTCAGTGATATGAACATGACCATAAAGTATTGCAGAGAAAAAACTCCCCAAATTTCCATAATGAGGAGTCAGAAACATGGATCAGGAGGAAATGTATTTTCAGCCAAACTCCAGATAATGTACAGAAAAAGAATTGAGCTTCAGAGATGGTTGCTCCACTTGTCACTGGGAAGCGCAAACCATTGGTAAGGATTAGATATGGGGCTACTTAGTGCCCAGGCAAAAAATATTATGGGTGAATAAAATAATATATCATTTTTATGAGGTTGAAAGGCAATAGATACCTTCTAAAACTCAGACTGATCTGATAGAGCAGATGCTGATTAAAGCAGAATCACAACTGGCTTCTCTCAGACATATAAACATTTAACTAGCTATACTAAAAACAATCCTCTTGCTGGCATAGTTTCCTCCCAGCATGTATTCCTGCTTGGTGTAACTTCTGTAATTACAGATGAGAATTTCTGTCAACACATTAGAGTAATTTATCTGTCTGAATATTCTTCCTGACTGATGTTTAGCAAAGCATTCATGTGCTTTCACTTAACTACTGGGTTTAGTTGCTGCATGTTTCTTGTCCCAGCTCTACCTCGTTGTCTGGTTTTCTTTTCTGTGTTTCTTGTCCCAGCTCTGCCTCATTGTCTGGTTTTCTTTTCTGTATGTTCTAGTATTCATTTACTTCTTTGTAGAGTGTGAGACACGAACATAATTTTTTTCTTAGGATGCTTATTCCCAGATCCCTTTTATTCATGTAAATATGAATAGAGAAGAATGCCTCTCTTCTTTTGATAAAAATCTAAATTTCTCAGCATTCCTAAATCTCTGTTACCTATATTCCCCTTGGATAAGTATTGGTTTATTGCATCAAAAAAGCCCTTCAGCTGTGACTTTTCCTACCACTGTCATAATTCTCTAATTAATTTCTCTACAGACTAATTTCTTTTACCTGCAGAGTCTTCCTTGTTGTCTGTACATCGTGATCTGCTTGCCTGCTGGACCACCCTCTGACTGTGTTAGGAAGGCAACATTACCTACCCAGAAATGTTACATACATATACATAAAGTGTAGTGTTGTATGTACGGAACTGCTGCCTATGTGCCATTCATCTCTGAGCCTCTGCTATACATCTCTTTCCTCTGATGTCTTCAAGATTCCTTTCCAGTTTCTCTGATTTTGACTTTTCCCCTAGTTTACTTAAAAAAAAAAGCTTCCAATAATCGTGCTTTTCACTTTTAAATGTTTTTTTTCTAAATTCCTGCATGTCTTGACTCTCCTGTTATCTCCTGTTCATGTTCTGGAGAGCCTGTAATTTTTCTGATTCCTATCTGGTGTTCTACATACTTGTTTTTTTATTGATGGTACTTTCTGTGCTCATGATTTCACCTTCGAAGATATTGGTTGGTTATGTTGCTTTCCTTTTGTTGCACACGTTGTCAGTACAAATGACTCTGGATTCCTCTGCACTTCAACACACTGTGTCATTATCACATGATTTCAGTGGTGCAGCAACAAGAATTTGTCTCTTATTTGGAACTTCATCTACTCAGTGCTGTCTTTCCATAAGTCTAGCTCATCTGTTTCCACCTCATCTCAATCTTTTCTCTCTCACCTCCTTTCTTCCCGCTTTAGCCTATGATTGTATCTTAGCTCATGATCTTATCTTTCTAACTAGCTTTTAATCTTGCAAATCCATTTGAGATAAAAATTATTACATTGTATTTATAATTCTCTTCAAATACATTGCTGTGTAACATTTGTAATCTCTTTTCTCGTGCAAAACAGCAAAGCACAACGTACAGACATGCACTGTGGCATACCCGAAGTGCAGCCACCTCCAAAATGAAACACTGTGGCTATTAAACAGCCCACAATTACCCTGCACAAAGTAGCAGTATGCATGAATGCAATGTCTAATGCCCACTTCACAGCAAAGAAGGAATTTAAGTGCAAAGTATATATCTGCACGCAGCAGAACTGTTAAATTCCCCAAAAGTGCCAAGAGGTACAATAGTGACCCTGCACACACCTATTATTTGCTTTGTAGAGATAATATTTCCTGCTTTTAGTTCTGGAGGGATAAAACTGTTGAACTCTAAAATGAGAACAATTGATCTGATGAAAAGTTACACATAGGTTTATAAGATGCAGAATTTAGATTAGATGCAGAACATAAAGCTAGACTTTAATGATGTTTCTTCATGTGCTAATCAGCCCTGTACTGGTCATCTGAGGATACTGATGAGAGAGGAAAAACAGAGGAATTAAAGAACAATTTGGAAGAATAAAAGCATTAAGGAAGGAAACCATGTATTATTCAAGGTTTAGGCCCAGGTTCGGTGAAGTTTTACTTGTTGATAAAACTGCAGACTGACTTATTTCAGTAATCCTGAAGCTACTAACAGTGCTTAAAAATAAGCATACACAAAAATTTTGCAGGTCCAGGGCTGATTGAAATAGAGTGTAAATGTATAATTTTAGGATAGTAAAAAGAGAGTTTAAAGGATGGTCAGACATACTGAAATATATTTTGTACATATGCATTCTTCTGTCCTCGTTGGAGTTTTGATCTCATTACCAAACAGAGAAACTTTCTTTTTATGAACACAAGAAGCAGCTGGGTTCTGCTCTAATGATTTTTACTTTTCAAACAAACACAGTGGATAGAAGATGGATGAATGGTAAGCATGATAAATTAGCTTAAAACCTCAGGACCCTGCTGGATATTTGAAATGAAATGAAAATATGCTTTACCTCTCCTTTTGTGGAAAGCATTTGGAAACTATGACGAGATAAACTTGTAAGAGTAGGTAAGAAACAGGGACAAGGGTACTGACAAAGCCAGGACACTGGTCCCACTGCTGTTATTCTTAAAATATTTTCAGTCTCTCTCTATATATAGGAAAAATCATGCAGGAATGCAGTAATTTTTGACCTTTGAAAACTGTGGGACTGTCTCACACTTAAGTAAATTCTTCTGTGCTTTTCCCTCAGGGAAGCTGCCCTGCAGTTTTCTTCTGGCTATTTCTGTTTTGCAGAAGGAAGGACTTCCCATTTAGAAAGGTCCAGTGTGTGATTTCCATTTCTTCCAAGCAGCTGCCAGTTTGCCCTTGCTTAATTGATATAAAAGTAAACATTCCATCTTAAAAACACACTATTGAGACTTTTTTATGATCAAAATTTTTATATTTGAAGAAAAGAATACTTGAAAATCTGTGGAAGCAGAGAGCACAGTTTAGATAGTCAATAGCACAGGGTTACAACAAATTCACCAGGTGTAAGCATCTGATGTGTAAGCACTTGATAAACAATGAAGTGAGGCACAGTAAACAGAAACAGCACCTGGAGATGTGCATGCCTTACGAATCACAAAAAAGAAACCAGTGTAGGTGATGAATTTTAACATAGCATTCTCAGATTATTGGCTTTTAAAAAACTACTACCTTTTTGTTGATGTTGTTTTCATATTAAGAATTATATCTAATCTGAGAATACTCAGATTTTAAAAGATCACACTCTGCTAGGTATGCATGAAGGATTCTGCTGATAAGGATAATTTTTACAGTAATGATGAACTGAAACCCTGTGTCATTGAACAGGCTTCTTATTGAATCTAGTAGAAACTGCAAATTTTCAGAATCTGTTTGTGCAGCCAATCCTATGATCATATTTGGTTTTCTTTGGTCTGAACATGCAGTAATCCCCAGAGAAATTGACTGTGTAAGAATGGATGGCTGAAACAGACTGTTAAGAAAAAGTTGCAGAGGCTCCACAATAAGCAGGCAGAAATGTCAGGACTTGGATGGAAAAGAGAAATGAGGACTGGTAGAGAAGGAATGGAAAGTATTGCAAACACACAGAAACATGATTAAAAAAAGATTATGAGAACAGAAAAGAGTGTGGGGACTGATGCTGTAGTTCAGCCAGGATACCTGTCCTTTATAATTTACAGTTGGAATAAGCAACCCACACTGCACAAGAAAAGCAGGAAAAGAAATTTTAATGCAACTCCCCCACTCTCCCTTCTTGCCCCCATTTGTATGTGAATAAACTGAGGTTCTTGAATGTGGAGGCATCATATTTGGCTTTTTTTTTTTTAAATTTTATTTTCCAGCTGTGGCTACTGGCTGCTTCTTACATATCTAATTGTCTGAGGAGCAAATCTTCACCCTCTTAGCTGTCTGCTCTGCTTTCCTAGTTGCTGGAATGTCACTGCTTGACTTATGTTTGAGGCATGTTTTGGCATGCATGTGTTTAGGAACATTTTAGGAATTGTTCCTTCTCTAGCCACCAGGAGTCAGTATAGTAGAAAACTACAGGAAGCTATGCCAAAAAGGCCTGCCCTCTACAATTTATTAATTTTTATAGTTTAGACAAGAGAACAAGCCAATAAGTGTCATTGGTAGGCTTGGATTTAAGAGCCCTGAAATTTCTGAAAAGTGGAGAGAGGTCTGTAGAAAACTCAGGTGAATAGGCTTGTATTTCTTCTCTAGATAATCTAATGAAGATATTTTCATGCTGTGCATCTAAAAGCTGCTTTAAAACTAGCAAGGCAGGAAATAATCTTCTTGTCCACAGTATGACACTTGTATCTGCTATAGCACTAGCTTGACTGATAAAAGAAGAAAATACCTTCTTAAAACAAGATTGGGTTTATATTGAATGGTCTAATTTACATTTAAAGGACAGTTCTGTCTGAAGTGCTTTCCATCAGAAATAACAAAATCCTCACTGTTCTAATTTTGAGACCCACTTCTCATTCATCCTCTCAGGTGGCCTGAGGCAAAGTGATTAGGTTCTGCAAATTTTTGCTGGGGAAAAAAAAGTAGTTTTGATTTTTGATAATAAATTGAGCTTCTGCTTGGAGGAGTTTACTGGAAATAATGTTTTCTGCCCTTTTTGTTGTTGAAGTTTCAGTGTTGAAAGGCATTTTCTGGGCAAAGTTTCTGCCTGTTCAAATTGAGCACATACTTCAGCCTCCATTTCCTTCATAGGAGGAAGCTATCGGCTTTAGCTGATGATGATGTGTTCGTGTTTTCTGAAGTCTTGGGCCCAGGTCTCATCAGGTGCAAATTCTTATAGATTCAGCCTAGTACTTGTCTAACCAAAACAAATGTATTGATGGAAAACCGTGCTGCTTTAAAAAAATCCTGTCATGTTATAGAATCATAAAATCATCTAGGCTGGAAAAGACCAGACAATTCTAGACCTTTTTGTTTTGTTTTTTATCTTGAAGTTTCCACTTTTTTTGTGTCTGAACTCTTCCCATGGCTCCTCATTATGTTTGCTTATAGCAGTTCCTACTTGTTGAAGTTTGTGCTTTATCCCAATTGCAGAGTTATAGAAATAACTCCCTTCTGGCTAGAAAACTGAAGGTCTTGTATATTTAATCAAATGGAGAGCAGTCTAAGGCAGTGATAATAACTCACCACCTACACTTAGCAACTGAGGATTCTCCCCTTTGTGAATGTGCAATTATCATCCTAACTAACCTACAGTGAGATGAACTCAAAAGACAGACAAGAGTCATGCAAAGTAGTTTGTCTGAATGTTTGAACAAGATGGCAAAGTAAGCCTGTAAGAAGGATAATGAATGATTAGGAGTTTCTAAAATGACTCTTGAGGAGGCTATTTTCTCCCTACATTCCAGAAAGGTTTTGTTAAGAGCCAATATTTTCTTCTAGGTTGTCACACTGCCATCATTTTATCAGGATGTCTGTTTTCCAAAGGCATAATCTCTCAAGGTTTTGAAGTGGCTTTGAGAGTTGGAAATTGTGAGGTCATCGCAGTGTTATCAATATTTTACAGGGTTGGATACTAGATGCATAAAATGGACATTGAATCACTTGCATTCCCCTTTAAGAAGTCTAGATTTCAGAAATTTTCAAGAATTGCATTCAGAAAATTAAGACCACTGCGTAAAATTTGAAAATCCTGAGGTTATTTACAGGCATCACTGCTAAGAGTTGTGATTGCTGCATATTTATTCATCAGAATTACCCTTAATATGCTTGAGGGCATCACTGTGTAGTTATTTGGAGAATGTGGGAAGGCATCTGAGAGCCAACTGCTAGATTTAGAGCTATTTGTGGTGCCAGGGGATCACACGTGTTTTAAGGGAATATCTATTACATCTTTCATAAGTAAAATGTGTGTATGTGTGACACAGGATGCTTACCCCTTCCCCTTCGTGCACCATCAAGTATTCAGTTCTCTTATACTCAATACTTAATGAGGGTGAGAAATATAAAAAGCTGAGTTGACTGCAAGGAAAACACTTCATTTAATGGGAGCATTGCTCATCATAATTTTATTTGCTTCTCAGTCAATCCTATTCTATTCTGAAATAATAATCCCATAGAGCCATAGGTAAAATGCCTCTATGGGACTATTCCCCCCACCATTCTGGGGAAAAAGCCCTCATACATTTGAGTGATATATTTTATACAGACAAATGGGTAAGATAAAGAAAACAAAGAAAGGATAAAAGTAACCAAATGTGGAGCTGAAAATTTCTATCCTATTCCCTTTCCATTAACTGGTTCACAAACTCTCAGGACAAAGCTGAATTTGTTTAATATTTCATGGTAATCAATTTTCAGCAACAGAAACACAACAGTGGAAAAGACTCAAAAAGTGACTGGGAACCACTGTTTATACAGAAATCCTGGCCAAGGCAGTAGAAGTGATCTCTACAGGCTGTAAGCTATGCACTTACCTTCCAGAGACGCTTTTGTCTAAGAATGTCATTTTTGATAAATAGTGCCCATTGTATATTAGGAAAAATCTTGAGAGTGAGGGAAATGGAAGGCAGTGGGCATCGGAGAGGAAAAAAAGGAATATTGAAAAGAAACTTTAATTATGTTGGATTCAGTTTTTGAGATGGAAAAGAGCGGCATTATCTATCAGATAGTCGACCATCCATCATTCCTGCTCATCCGCCCTCACCACTGGAACATTTGAAATGCATGCTCAAAGTGCCCAAGAGACACAGCTACAAACATGAAGAAAGTTATATATCTTTAGCTCACTGCTAAAACAAAAAGTTTCTTATTAGATTCAGTTAGTATTGTACTGCTACTTTTAACTAGCCCAGCCTTTGTCTCAAAATAGAGCTGGACTTCCACTTCAGATAGAGAAATGTACATAAAAAAGGTTTAGAGCTTTGCAGGTTTTAGATGTTAGTCATTGATCTTAGACTTGAAAACACGCCCAACTGTACTCAGTGAGTTAGTGTTAATTACAAATTTTTTAATTGCCATGTTTTAGCTTGAGATTAGTGGGAGTTTGGTCAAAGTTTCCAAATGGACAACACAGTCCTAGTATTTAATGTTTAATTTGTTTTTTTGTCCAAACCCAAGATGATCTGTAGTCATGAATATATGGGAAGGAGCTACTTTGTAGAGAATCACATTAGCCAGTGGTGCAACCCCTCCAGAAAGAAAGATTTTAGTAGCCATTAAGAGATAGATTTCACGTACTCATGTGCTCTGATGAATGCAAGGAGCAACTGCAGATACTACTGAGTATTATAAACAGAGAATACAGATTAGGACTGTTTAGATTTGAATAACTAGTCAGCACATAGAGGATGTGGAAAGAAAATGCCTTTTATTTCAAGATGCAAAATATGTAGGAACTGTGACTAGAAGATCTATTTAAACATTTGAAATGAAATGTTGGTAAGAATACCTGAGTAGTATGCCCAGTTTAAGCCTTGCTCTGGTGACTAATTAAAAATGTTGCTCTGAACTGTAGCATTTTTAATAGTCACAATGCTGCTACTGTGGATCTGCTGATAATTGCTGTTCTGTAAAGCTGTCAGACAGGAGCAGAAGTGAAAAACAAGAGAGGGAGACTGAATGGCACAGAGAAACCTCTTGGAAGTCACCTGGTTAATAATCTTAAAAAAGTTGTCAGAAACAAAATCGTGATTCCTTTATATTTTATAAGTAAAGAATGACTACAGGCATTAATTGTTCTTTGCATATAGAGAATGAGGGATTTGTTGACTATGAAAATAAATGGGATAATTCACTGATCAGAACTGATGCTATCTGCAGTAAAGAAACTGAGCAGTGCAAATATATTAGCCTGCCTTTTATCACTGGAGTGGTACAAACAGTAACAAATATTTGAATGTCAGTCCTGGGATTATGGTGAGGCATTGGCATCCCAACTTTTAAGTCCAGAGTTGTATTCTTCTGGTAAAAGGTAATGATGAAATATGGAGCTTTGGAGTTCTGCTTGGGATAGGCTGTTACATTTCAGATTCCAAACTGAAAAGCAGCTAGTGTTCATTACATATTAGATAATTAAGAATTGGATTGCATTTTATTGGCAGTCTCATAGTTATTGCTGATTTTTAACACCTGTGAGGGTTAGAGCTTTGTTTTGTTAAATAAACAAGTTAGGAGAGATGAATCAGCTCATGCAGATCATACTGGGATCAGTACTTGGGTTTTATAGGTCAACCTATCCTGATTTTGCAGTCTCAGATAAACAAAACTGTATTAACAGTATGGGAAATTAGTCCTACTATCGCTGATATTCCAAGCCACAGTATTTTTCATCCCTCTGGAAAAAATCAGAAGGTCTTTTAGAACAAGCCAAGTCACAGAGCCACCATTAAAACATCCTCTTTAGAAAGAGACTGGTTTGTTTTGCATTGTTATTTTCTGCTAAGTGACTTGGTACCTTGCCTCCATATAAGAGTCACTGCATTTTTAGATATATTGATGCTGCTTTTTCAATTAAATGATCCCAGCACTCCATCACTGCATTTCTCAGAGGTCAGAATTGACAACAAGGTGTTTTGTTGTAAGTGCTTTTCAGAAGTAGTGGAAAGGCAAAAAAACCCCCAAATGGGTTTGTTGATGGTATTAGTGCCTCTGTTTCAAGTACAAATTGTTTATAATCCATCTGTGCCACAAGTGTCAAGGAATTATTTGTTACATAAGGACTAGTTTAAGGGCATGATATTGGGAGGTACCTGAGTGGAAATTCAGAAGATAAAAATTTAATGGAAATGTAAACACGACTGCTTGGGTGAACCCTTTTTTTTTCTTTTAAATTTTCTTTCAATGGTATTGAAAGTATGGGGTTTCTTGACTTTAGAGTACGGTTTTTCTGAAATCTGAACAATTCTTTTTCCCCTGATGGAAAGTGGAAAAAAATTATGTCATTAAACAGAAGGGCAAAATTTTCTGCTCTTGCTCCTGCACAAATGTGGGACAAAATCCTTTCCTGATGTGCTAGGTACTGGTACTTGTGGAGGCCCACAGGAATGACTGTGATCACCCTGTCAAGCCATCAGTTCCCACTGGTACAATACTGAAGTTTACTAGGGGTGTATAGCAAAATGTGTGAATTAATGCCTATAAAAGCCACTTAATGCCTCTTAGAAACTGTTCTTACTTTACTTGTTAGCTTAAAATATCTATTTTACTATGCTTAGGTGATAAATTTGTAATTTCAATTTTACAGGGTTGAGCTTCCTATTTTCTAGCTAACAGTGGTCTTGTGATGCTTTTTTACTGTCTTTGGATGTAATAAAAAAAAATACCTTTCTCAGGAACCAGTGAGATTTCCTTTCCTAGGACTGAAGCCCTAATTATTTCCAGTCATGTCAAATGGAATTTTGCTCAGTTATCTTTCAGCACATATTAAGATTCCTAGTTCTAAAGTCTTTCTGTTGGATCACATTAGGCTGGTTAGATGGCAATTAAGCTCACTGCCCTTTTTGAGCTCTGGTACCGTGTTTTTTTCTCCCTTATGCTCCTGTGTTAATGTGAGATTAATTTTCACAATTTTCTAATTTCTGGTGGTTCATCTCAGAGGACACTTGAGAAAATATTGACCAAAATGTAGGTGCTATAGATGATTTAAGGAACTTGATGATTAAACCTGCTTGGCTTCTTACATGAAATGATAGATAAAAGGCTTGCTGGAGTAGTTTTGGAAAATACAGTCAGTGGTCCTGGATCTCTTGAGAACAGGCAGGACAAGTGAGCAAAGAGAGAGTTTGAGAACCCCGTGAGGGTTTATGTAGAGGACTCGGAACTGGCTGAGGGGAGAAAACTTGAACAGAGAAGAGCTGAGAGTCAGGCCAGCTGGGAGCGATAAAGAGCTTCAAGCTGAACAGGCAACAAAAATGCCCATGAGGGTGTGTTTAGATCCAGCTTATCACCGTTTCCTTCTCCTTCTGAGAGGCAGAGAGAGAGAAGGGCTGCAGTGCTGATTTTTGTATCATAATCACAAACACTTCTGGTTACAGCCTCTGCTTCTTACAGCTCTGAGAAATGCTTCAGCCTCACTAGATGAATGGGATATTGACTGAGCATATTGCTTGGGGGCATTTCTCCTCATTTGTCTCATGATGATGCATAAAATGATGGGGACATTTTTTTCCTTGCTTGAGATCTTTCTTTTTGATGGGGCATTTGGCAATAATGAGGAAAAATTGTGATGTAGTGCAACTATTTTGGGAGGGCAGAAATTTTCTAGCTTGTTTTTGAAAGTGAGTTGAGGTGTAGCCTAGCAGACCACAATGCTGGTGGGCCCTGTTGAATGGGAGAGACCTTGCAGGAAAGAAATCTCCTGGAGTCTGTCCCTGATCCATGACTGAGGGCTGTGTCTAGACTGTACTCCCGATAAATGGTTCTCCATGTGTTTTACTGCTTAGTGCATTTAAGGACTGTGTGTCCCTGATTCACTTGTGTTGAACAGACCACTGAACATCTCTTCACTGGTAATACCTGACAGATGTCTGAACTTTGCTACTGCAATAAAACCAGAAACATGCATAAGGGACTTCTGGGCCTCCCCTCTCAATGGCACCTATGAGAGACTCTATAAAAGGACCAGCTGCCAGTCTGCCAGAGAAGAAAAGCTGTGCTTGGAGATACCACAATTAATTCCCTTTCTAACTTATAACTAAATTGCAGATGTATTACAAGAAAGTGTGCATGGCCAGGGACAGGGAAATTTGTATTCTGTGCTTTACAGCCCTATATATCACAACATTAAAAAAAAAAAAAAAAGGAAGGCAGACTCACTTGACTGGCTGGTAAAATGCTAATCTCCCAGTGAGGAAGCAGACCCGTTATTTTAATGACATAAAACCATACCTCAACCAATGTTTAAGAAACTGCAATTTTATTTTTAAAGAAAGCTGTCAAAAGTGCCCAGTACAAAAGCAAAGGAAAGAAAGCCAAGGCTCATTTTTTTCCCCCCCTTTTCCATATAATTAAGATAAAGGCAGTTTCTGCCAACACTGAAATGAAGGGAACGTTGACAGTATTCAATAAATGGGCAGGCTTAAATCAAAACTTAAGTCGTAAAACCTGAAAGCGTGGAAGAATTGTACTTCAAAATCTAGCTTTTTAGTTTTAATTAACAGTTAATTAAGCTGATAGTTAAAATCCCTGTCATGCTGTGCAAGAGAAAGAGGTGATATTAAAGCTGCTGTAATATATTTTAAGAAAAGATGTCTGAATCTCACAGCATGTAACCTTAACCTTCAGAATGCTAGCACAGCTTCTGTTGCACAGGCTGAAAGGTTAAAAACTGTGGGGAAAGCTTCTCCTTGACACTAAGAAACACCTGTTCTCACAAGATAGAATTTAGTGCATTGCTGGATGAGATTTGACATTTATGGCAAACAGTAACTGTGCTCAAATAAAGGACAGGACACAATAATCTAAATAGATGGAAATTTTTTATGGCTCTCCGCAGTGGTGTGCCTCTGTAGGAGGAGGAGGGGAAAAACCCCATCTCCTTAGAGGCCCATCACTATCAGAAATATCCTCAGCTGAGACAGTTCCTCCCAGGGGTACCTTTTTACTAATTACATCACTTCTGCAGGAATTTCAGATTTAGAGAAACTATGGAGTATTTTGCTTGATTCTGTAAAGAGTCATTTTGGTCAAGTGGATAAACCAGCAAAGACTCAAAATGAAAACTTGTGAAAGAAATATGTCCTTGTAAATATGACTGAAGTGTAATTTATATTGATAAGTGTTCACTTTGGTATTTGTTCACAGTGCTGTGGCATGTCTTGTCAATGTGAAGAATGAAATTAATATTTTAGGACTGCAACCCTCAGAAATGGATGGGCAATCAAGTCCTAAGAGGATGAAAAGTCAGACAGGCTATGATTTGGGTCAAAAAATGATGACCAAAGCCTAATTTCCAACACAACTCTTCTCCTCCTCCTTTTCTCACCCACCCCCTCTGTATTTATAAACATGGTTTCTAACCAAAAGAGGTGGGAGATGAGATCTGTATGAACTGAACAGGCTACAATTTCTGCTTAATTTCAGATGAGCCACTGAAAGTATGGTGAAGTAATCTATGTTTTGAAAGTTCTTATCCCAGAAGAACACAGTAGTTGACACAGTAGGTTTTTTTTTCTTAAAACTTGTACTTTGTGCTCAGACACTTGATCATTCAAGTCATTTGAGTGTCTGCATGCCTCTCTGATCTTAATGAGGCAGATGTTTGGTGATTGCTGTAATGGTATATCTGTTATTCAGTGAAAATATTTCCTTTGATTTGTGGCGCAGTAAATAGCTTATCAATGCCTGGCACAAAATTGTTGTCTTTATCTCTTTGTAGATGTGTGTCCCCTCTAAGCCTAATGGATATTTCAAATCAGTGATTGCTAACATAGTTGGACAAAATAAACTGAACATCATAACAAAAAATGATTGCTGCTAGCCAGGATATTATAGCATTACTCACCTCTGCTTTCTGATGTTTTAATGCCAGTTTGAATGATAGATAATGAGGAATGGCAGAAGGCAATGCATTGTAGCCAACAGAGTGGCTGTGGTTTTCTGATAGCAATATTAACAGCTGTGCTCAGACCATTAATATCAGCGTTTGTTCACAGCTCCATGGGGGTAAGGCTATCAAGGCATTGCCTGTTCCTTTTTTAAAGTGACAAATGCAGGTTTTCAAATCCTCCTGGAACACTGACTTTTCAGAGATGACTGCAATACTTGAGAAGTGTGCAATGTACTCTTTGCAATACTTTTCTTCTTTTCAGTAATAATGTGTTATAAGAAGCTGAAACTGGAATTTCTCTGGATTGGAACCTTTCAACTGATTATAAGCTCAATTTGAAGAGTCATATATGGGATTTCTCATGTGTTGATTTGTTGGAGCATAATTTAAAAATGCTACCTAATTACCCATTTCTTTTCCTCCTGAACATTCAGTCCCTTCTATACCCACTTACCAGTTTTCATAGATTTGCAAGAGTTTATAAATCTTTGATATGTTTTTGTTGATCTCGAACATACTTGAAAAATATCAGGGGGAAGACACTAGTCAAAAATCTAACAAATGTCTAAAATTCTTGGAAACCAGACATCCAAGACTGCATTCTTGTGATGTCTCACCCCATGTCTCTCTTTCTGTATCTTTTCTTTCATGGAGAGTAATGTAAATGTTTATCTTAGTTTTTATTTCTTTATTAGTGGTTTGTCTGTTTTTTCCTCAGTAAAAGGATGTATATTTTGATGGGTCACAGCAGTGGCAGCATCAAGCCAGAAAGTTTTCGGTTTTGGGCATCTGCAGAGAGAGGGCAGCCTGCCAAACTTGTAAGCAGCACCTCCCAAGCCTCTACTGCAAGACTATGTGTGCCTGTTGTGAGAGGTGTTGCATGCACATAGTAATGAAATAGTGCCTTTATTATCTACTGTCTCAGCAGCCACATAGCCGTTTACAAGGGAGTCATATGATCAGGGAGCAAATAGGCAAACTGATTTGTGACAAGGTTATTAAAATTAAAAGCTAAGCTTTTATGCTTATTTAGCTAATGGTCTGCAGTGCCTGGAGGTGGTTAATCAGGATTTGGCAGAGTGTTAAATAATCTTCCTTTCCTTCTGTGTTTTTTGCTCAGAAACTGTTATGTATGCCCTGTTGTCTGCAGATAAGCTGTGTTTCCTGTGTTAGTCAAGGGGGCATTTTGACTTGTCTTGTTGGGTAGTTCAGAGGTGCAATTTTTTTTTTCTTTTTTCTTTTCTGATGGTCTTGAGAGGCAACATGGACTTTGATTCTCCTACTTAAAAGTCAAAGATTTTATATTCTCACAAGCAAGATGCTTGCAGATTCTTAGCACCATGAGGATCATTTCAGTCTGTTTTGTGCTTTTACTTCATCTATTGGGCTGTTTTATTTTATATCCAGTTATGCTTCTGTTTCAGAGTAGCTTATCTATAATACAGTAGCATTTAGCTTTTCACTTCTTTCATATTTAGTCATTTGGGAAACATCTTCTGTGTTACACTTTTGAAAGTACATGCTGTGTAAGTTTGTAGGAAGTCTTCTGCCCAGCAATCAGTACACCTTTCTTCCAAAGTTTAATTAAAGTATTTGATCTTCTGTGTATGAAGCTTTGCCTCCCCAGAAAAGTTTCAGCCTCTATGAGTGTGAATTGTGATCCATTATTGGATACTAATTCTTCTGGGCTCCACTCCGCGGGAAAGGGTGGACAGGAAAGTAATTACAGTAGCAAGTGTTCCTTGTGACGTAAATGCTGTTTCTGGCCATTTATTAAAGCAATCTCTCAGCATGATGGCAAAGCAGAAGTCAATGGTGCATGAACAAATAGGTCTTTGATATCAGTAGCAAACCTTCCCCACAATGAATCACGTGAAGGGACAGGCTGCACTGGTGATGCCAGGGCTCTGCTGCTTTGCCAGGAGACTGATGATAAGGGTCCTGGAGTTGCTCTTTTGTTCTGAGAATCGCTGGACATGAATTGTAATCCAGATGGAGAAATTATCACTGTATATTTGTAAATTCTCTAGAATAACAGATCATTGAACAACTTGAACCATAGCTCTCTGTGGGGAAGGGTAACAGAATAGCTGGAACAGTAGCTAGGTAGAGGTGGATGAGGGGGCTTGGAACTAACAGATCTTGTGGGCAAGATGCTGTGTCATTTTTGTAGGAGTGGCCTTATTAAACTAGGAATACTCAATGGCTCTGTAAATTACAGCACTAAGCCATAAATCTGTAATCCTAAAGTATGTACTTTTCTCTGTCCAAAAGGGAATGCTCTTCTCAGTTTCTTCAAGTGGTCTGGGTTTAAATGCAATGGTGTTTTCAGTGTCCTGTAGATTTTTGCAAGTTTTGCAGGAGCCCACATTCATAGATGGAGGCAGTGGCAGTCACAATAATGTGCAGTAATATAAATACCTGCTGTTTGCAAATCAGCATTTCACTACCTCGAGTCTTTGCAGTTCCACAAAGTTTTGCTCTAAACAATTGTGCAGCAGATGCGCAGTTAAGGAAAAACACACCACGTTGTACAATTTAAGCCAGAACATATTTGTGATCGTGGTGGGGATAAAACTTATGTAATTGTATTTGTTCATTCTGAATTTTACTCTTATTGGAGACAATAAACACAAAACCAGAGAATTCTGCCAACTGTGACAAAGCACAGTTTCCCCCTCACCATGTGAAGGTGCTGTACTGCAGCACAAAGGTAAAGGTAAGGTTGTACTACAGAGATTAAGAAATCTTTCCAATTAAACACCATTATATTGATGTCAGACTTTAGACTGCTTATTGGGAAACATAGCTGTCATTCTTTAAAAAGCTTTGGGCATGGAATTAAATCTGTAGCATACCATTTAAAGTGGAGAAATCTACCAAGTGAGCTAACTCCTGTGTAGAATTGTCTGTTCTTGCACCACAGTATGTAGCAGTACACGGTATTCCAGGCTAAATGACGTTTTTGTGCAGTTTGCAAATATGACTTCTGATTTTTCTTTAAAATATAAATATTTCTATTGTATGAATCACAGAGAAGATTGCATTTTGTTTCTGTGAACAAACCTTTTACATGGCAATGTTTTCTCTAGTACAGTCACTGATATTAGCCTGTTACAGTAGCATAAAGTGCTGCTAGAATATTACAGCAAGTAGATATTTCCATGTTTCCCATAACTATGCATAATATGAAATACAGCAAGTGCACTATCTGGGAAAAAATCATATGCTTATGCCAACCAAGCATAGCAATTGGTTCCCCAGGACACTCACTGCATATAATGGAGGGTCAGCAAGGGACAAACCTTGAAAAGCCTTGCAAGTAAGTGAATTCAGATGATGCAGAGACCATAGAACTGCTGTTTCACATTAATTAATCACTTGTATCTGTACTTCTGATGTAGCATAACTACAAGTTCCCAACACAATGTACATTGGAATATTTGTGCATCAACTTCACAGGAGCAGTAACATTATTTAGCTGTTTTTACAGGAAACAGCATACCATACTCAGCAAAATGTTCAATTTTTCTGCTGCGTTTATATCCAAATTTCTTTGCTTTATCTCCAGGGTCATATCCAATGTGCTGTGCAGACTAGAGCAGCAAACTGATTTTCTTTGCAATGCTGCAGTTTGCAGAACCCATAGTTTGATTTTTGCACTGTTTTAATTTTCCATAGAGTTCTTCACCCCATCTCCTGTCTGGCTGCCTAGTTTGAGCAATGCCCCACATCCCCTAACTTATCACTCTTTTGCTATTGCTTACTCAATCTGACACCAATGATTTTAGACTGCCATGACTAAGCAGTTTTCAATACAATTTGTAATTTGAAGCTAGATTTTGATGCATTTAATCTTCCATGCTTTCAAGCTTGTATGTGAAAGTGATGTTAGCAATGCAACAACCTAGTTTTGCTAATTTACTCACTTTATTTTATTTATACATCAGCAAAGGAATTTACTTTATTCCTTTGCTGATGTAACTCATTGTACCCAGCTATAATATTTGCCCTGCAAATGAAATGTCCTTAAATGTAATGTAGGTATCATGTGCATGCATGTTGTGTGTATGCATCATCAGCAGGAGGAAATATGCACAGCATGTACTGAGCTTTGGCTTCAAAAGTTCAAGAGTTTAAAGCATGTTAGAGAGTGTTTTACTTCCTCAGAAAGATGACAGCCATTTATTTCAATTACATTGCTTTTCAAGATTCCAGCTCTGAGAGTAGAGTGAAATTGCAGGTTCTCTGAATTTGCAGAAATGATTCAGAGAAGTGGATGGACAGAGAAAAGCCAGGTAGTCCAGAGCCCCACACAAAGAGCCTACGAAACTCAATTTCTGAATCCCTTCTCACATCTGAGCACTGTCTTAATGCTTCACCAGGTCTGAATTATCCCATAATAATTGGAATTACCTATAGTACTGTTCTGAAATTGCTTGTCCCTGCTTCAAGACAAAATTAGACTGAAAGTTCACTGTTGGAAATAAACCACACTGACAACATTTTACACTGATCTCTAAAATCAGAGTGAGGGGGACAGAAGAAACCAATGCAAATAGATATGTTCATATTAAAATTAATATGATTTCTACATGATCAATAGGCTTTTAGTTTTGGAAAAAACACTTCCAAAGTTAGTTTATCAAAGATACTTGTCAACTTGCATCTAAAAGGTTTCACAAATGCATTAATGAGTCCAGCACAGTTTTGTGAGCAGCCATCTCCATTTCATGGAGATGAAGGCTACCTTCATCTTACAGAGTATATGCTAAGGGAGATTCTAATGTATGTTTCACCTGAACATGTCTTCTTATAATCACTGTTAATATACTAAGATTTGAAGACAAAAGGATGCTATAAATCCATTCTGAAGGAAAACAAATTTGCTGGGTTGAGGAACTGTATTGATCACAATTCTTTATGCTTTTAATCTATAGAAGAAAAGGGTGTGGCGAATGAGTTTTTAAGATTTGTTTTATGGCTCATTAGTCTGCTCGGATTTTGATTGGTAACAAATTCAACTAATTTCTCTAAAGTCAAGTATGTTTTGTCTGTGAGGGAAATTGGTGAGTGATCTCTCCCTGCTCTTATCTCATCTTGTGAGTTTTTTGTTATGTTTTTTCTCCCCTGACCTGCTGAGGAGGGCAGTGATGGAGCGGCTGCAGTGGGCACCTGGTGTCCAGCCCAGGTCAAGCCACCACACCATGATATTTTTGATCTGGTTGAAATCTTTGTCCCACAGTGTTTAAACCTGACAACTCCAAACTGGCTGTAAGACCAGATATCCTAGAAAGGTAGGGATGGATCAGCCTTGTTCCAGTGCCTGTGTGTTTGGGGATCCTGACCAGAGGCCAAACAAAACAACTGCTGCACACTTGTTCCCAACATCAAAATAAACACCTTAAACAAGCAAAGTCTATCAGCAATTTGGTATCTTTGACAAATTTGACCTCCTTTTTATACCTGAATAGGACAATGCATGTAGAAAAAACTTAGAAAGCAGCTCCACTGACCATGCCATTTTTTAAAGCAGGCCATACAGTTTACACATTCTTATAAACCATACCTAGTGGCTTGTTTCATATTGCATTGGGTAGGCTATTCTGTGGATTAAACTTTGACTCACTTTATATCACATCTGCAGTAAATGCTTTATCATGGTTACATTGTTACCATTACAATTTAACCTCAGGTAAAGAACAAATAAAAATCTCATAATTCTGAACAATTTTTCTGCCTATAAATCTGGTCATCATGGCTTTATATTTTCTACCTCAGCTAATACAAAGTCAGTTCCTATTTTCCAATAATGCAGACTGAGGTCATGCATTTTCAGTCAAAAGTAACTATCTCATGGATCCTGCTGCCCATAATCCATTTTTCAGTGCAAGCAGAAAAAGTCCTAAAAATAATTAAGGGAGGAAATTACCATTTCTGCCTGTAGTATACAGAGCACGAATGAAATCAATGCTTCCTACCATGAAGACTTGTTCAGAAGCAGGTAAGGGGCTGGAGACAGAAGAGAAAGGGGCAATGTCCTGAATGTCAGTGTGGACAGGCTGATTTCCAGTTAGAAATGCCAGAGCAATGGTTACTGAGTCCTTTCTCAGTGCATATGTCAGGTGAGTATCTGACCTTGGTGAAATTGGTTTCCTTTTCATAAATAAGCCTTATCAAAAAAGAAAGCTCTTGTGCTACAGCAGTGCAATACTTTGGAATACCAGGACTGAAAAAAATTCAGTCACAACTGCTCAGTGAGACCTGTGCAGAATTTGTAGTGAAGAGCTCAAGCCTCCCTTTGTTAACCAGCTAAATACCTATCCAACAATTTCAGGCCAGAAGATCTCATCTTTGGAGGAACTGTTCCTACTCCAGTTGAAATCTATGAAGCTTTTTGTAGTGACTTCATTGAAAACAGATTTTCTCTCTCTCTCTCTTTCACTAATTTGTCAAGTCAACACTGAAAAAGCTTAGTATTTATGTTAATTGATAGCAGAGTTTTGCCAAAAAGCTGTGAAAAGTAGATGAGTGGATTATAAAAAAGCAGCAGAAATGCTAAATGTGGTTAATCTGGAAAAGTGTTTGAGAAAAGTGGAAACAATTACCATTAATAGTTTATTTTAGAATCTCATTAACTAACAATTAATTTGGAATGCCTTAATAAAGCAAGGTAGGGAAGTTATGTAATCAGTAAGGTTTTGTTCTGATCTTATTTGTATCTTTGAAAATAACAGTGCTCACTCTGCTGAAACCAATTAAATGATAATAGCCAAATCAGGAGCACCCCTTGCTCAATTAACAGCAATTTAATTTGTATAAAGTGCCTGAGGAATGTGATGGGGTTAACCCTGGCTTATGTCACCTGAGTGCCTAATGCAAAAGATTTATCGTTAAACTGATATTGGCTGTCACAGAATTGATGGAACTCTGACCATTTAGAGTTACCTGACAAGTGATTCTCCTTTGAACCATTTCTGATGTTTTCATGTATATGCAAGGACTCAAGAGAAAATACTGTGATCAGAGAGAGCAAACTGTCAAATTTAGTAGATGAAATGGTAAGAATTGATTAGATTTATTTTTTACTACTTCTTCATTACCACATTACCCTTCCTCAGCACTTCAGATGGAAATTATCTCCAGGAAATTTTTGCATTGCTTTGAAGAACAATATTGTAATATTAAAAAAACGGAAAGCATAATAAAATGAACTACAGTGATGTTTAAATCTGAAGACTAATTATGACCAAAAAACCTCTAGATACTGGTTTATTAAGATGATTGAAGAAAACCCACCAAACAAAGATGGTTAATTTTTTTTTTAATAAGTCAATGGGTTCAAAAAATGTGCTCAGCAGTAGTTAAGGTCTCAGAGAGATAAGGAACATTTTCTAAGGAGCAATTTCCTCTGAGTTGAATTTGGGATATTGTGACAGCAAGCACTTTCTTACTCAGATCTGCTGCCACTAGAGTTTTGGTCTTCTGTGACTGCAGACCCCAGAGCACATTTCACTATGGGCTTTCTTACCATATTTTTGTAGTAATGGATGCATTAAACATAAGGATGGAAGAATCTGCAGAGCATTTATTGGCAGAAGTAATCTGGAAAGATTATGTTACTCCCTCTGATTGGTGCTTAATTTGTCCTTTTAGAGAGAGTGGTTTTGATGAGGGTGTACAGTGTTCAGAGGGACCATCTGAATCTGTTACTCAACATCAGCTGCAGAATAGTTGAAGTCTGAGAATTTGCAATGTTTTCTCAGTTTTCATGTTTTCATGGGAGATACTGTATTGTCACAGTCTTTTTCTAGTAATTATCCAACTTCTATTAGAAGATGGATCTATCTATTCCCCCAGCTACTTCATTTTACTCTGTCCTTGAGCAGAACTAAGCCATTAAACAGTGCTGAAGCTTATAAATCCATTACCACGTAATTCTCATACGTGTATCTGTGCTATCCTACCATTTCTTTGCTATGATTTTACAATGCACAACTGAAAAAAGTCATCTACTATTGAGGCCATGTTGTGCTTCAAACTCAATTTTAGAAATCTGTGTTCTATAAAATAAAATCAAAAATGCTTAAAGCTGAACTGCAGTAAAAAATGCTTCTTCAACAGTCTGCAAATAAAAAATAGTGGAACTCTTTGTTTTTAATGTATCAAGTCAGTTAGCTTGCTTTTTAACTTGAGAGGTCCAGTCACTTTTTTGTTTCAAATGCACTTACTCAAACACAGCCGTGTCCATTGCTTTATCATATTCCACTAAAACCAGGTAAGCAATTCTGAGGTGGAAAATGCAGCTAGCAATGTGTAATATTATTGCCCACATGGTAGTGCTACTAGAAAATGAAAAATAATAATCATAGCTTTCATTAATGATTTATAGGAATCTATAGTGTTATAACCATAAAGTTGTGATAGAAACAAGAAGCATGCTGCTGGTCTGTTAATATTACAGTTTAAAATATTTCCTTATTCATGTATAATTTTTTCAAATCTTATGTAACATATCATGCATCATAGTCCAGCAATTGCAACAAACCTAATTAAAAAAAAAAACCCTGATTCTGAGTCTCTGACAGGAAAGATCTGTTTCTGCAGTTTAATAATGTGTGTCATGGTGTATGTGGTGTTGTCTGTGAGCTGAGCCTGTCTTATCATTGGAACAATTCAGTAGGATCACAAGATCCTGGTCCAGCTAAAGTTTTATTCACTGGTCCTTTACTTCTCACTCAGGGGTGGTTATGCAAGGGAATTTTGCCGTGTGAAGTGCTGCATCTTCCATAGCAATGCAGTATTTTGTTGTTTGGTGTAATTTACACTTTCCAAGAAACAATTCTCTAACAACTGGCACTGCTTGACATTGTTCAGCGAGATGTGTTCCCAGACACTTGGAAGAATCACTTGATTTCAGGATTGGCATGGAAAAGTTGCAGTATAATGTAGTTCTAACTATATCTGCAAAGATTTTGTGTGCTTGTGATGACAGTATTGTGATAGAACAAAACAAAGCAACAAAACAAAAGACAGTGGGTTAAAATAGCTTTTTTGTGAAGAGAAATTGTGGATTTAATTTTTAATTGACATATGTTTAAAGGGCACAGCACTTTTGAAATAGTCAGTTATAACTATGTTGCTTCACTAAAGTGGTGTTTCCAAAGTCATTGCTTGTTTTTCATTAAATACCTGCAAAAAAAGATGTGCAACAATGTTCTATCTTTCCTTTTTTTCTTCTCTGTAAAGAAAGGAAGTTTTAATTTCCCAAATTATACATTTTGAAGTGTATATGCAGTGCAGGCAAATAATACATTCTGATTCTTTTTAGTTATCTCAATCTAAGACTGACTGATGAACAAGTGTTTGGAAGAAAAATTCCTTGTTTAGTGTGGAGAATTTATTAAACTAAAAGGAGAGTATTTTTCTTCCAGTGTATTTATAGAATAAGAAAAACCCCTAACCCTCTTTCATTTCAGTTTTTTTTAAATGTTAATGTAATAGATATGTACGACATAGCTCTTACAGTCTTTAAAAGAGGAGTTATTAAAATGAAATTAGAAATCTGGATGAATAGTATTAGGATAAAATGAGAAACTCTTCTAATGAATTTTGGTATTGGCTTTCTAATGGTAAAATTTTAATGAATTTAAGAGTTTGTAAAGAACTAGTTCTTTATAAAAGTCAGAAGTTGAAATAAGACAGAATTACCTTCATGTGCTTGATTTTAAATGCAGAACAACGGATTGCACACATATTGTATTTCATATGTTAAAAGGAGTCTCATTATCAACAGAGACAGATGTGATATCATAAGTCATTGAAAGGCTAAAAGGGAAATTGCCTGAACTTTGATTTTAAAGATGGGGATGAGATTATACTGATGCTGCTGCAGAAACTCCAACTCATTCCAGAAAGGCACAACAGTGAATAAATGTTTTTACCAAGATATTAATACATGCTATGGGAAAAATAATAAATTATCTTTAAATATAGATCAATTATTATAAAATCTAATGCATTTTAATGTACAAAAATAATTAATTTTTATAGTCTCCAGCAAGTTTTTTTTTTCCATTAAAAATCTTTATCAATGTCCTGATATATTTGCAAATAAAATACTTCAGATATATTAGGAGAAAAAGAATTGATAGATGCCTTACAGGACTTATGTCAGCACTGGGATTTATCCACAGCTTTAGTAGAATGGCAATCTGATCTACCATTAAAGCCTACTAGAAGTGTTTACCTCTTAATGAAGGAGGGGACTTAAATCTTCAGCTAGAAAATCAGCTGCACGGTGTCTCCTTATTGCCACAGGAAAAGTTCCTGGATAAGAAGTATCTTAAAACTGAGGGCACTGGAGTGCTGGAGAATTGTTATGATACTTCCTGAACAATGTCTTATACGCAGCTTGGGCAGAATATGGTGAGAGACATGTTAATATCTGTCAGTTAAGGCTGGTGAACAAATTGAAAAGTTGTCCCATCATGAGCGTCAGTTTTGGAAAGCATCCATAAACTTGGGAAGAGTACTGATGGTCTATTGGTCCTTAAGAAAAGAATATTCTTGGACATTTACATCTCTAAGACTGTATAAGATGAAAGTTCTGTATTGAATAGTCAATATACTCTTGGTGTCTGTGTGCTTATGTTGGTCATCTCGGGAAACAGGAAAGGTTCGTAGAGCTTGAACTGTGTAGCACTTGGCATGACACCAACCATCCTGCTTTCCTTGGGAAGCAAAGGTGTGCAGGGAATCTGCAAGTCAATCTGTTTGTAAGAAGTGCCTGAACAAGGACTGAACTAACTGCAAGCACTTGTGCTGTCTTTACAGATGAACCAGTGTACATACAACTGGCCATTAGGTTTGGTTTTTTTCCCCCATGAGTCCTAATGTCTTAATACACATTTTATATGCAGTAAAATTATGACATGCTGAAAATTTCTGTAGGCTAAATAAATCTAAATATGCTTTTCTAGCAGCTGCCACTTAATGGTATAGTCTAATAGGTACCTCAACATTGTTTTGAGATTCACACATTTATAAATGCAGAGCTGGAAGGCAATACTGACTTAGATTGACTCTGTGATGAAAATTAATCTTATTACTGTGGTATAAGACATCATCATTGTAGGAAACAGTCTGTTGTAATAAAACTTAGCATGATCTAAACGTGAGCTGAAGCTTGGGTGATGTGCAGTTAAAGTTGTGTATTGTGTCTGGTACCAGGTGTACATGTAAAGGAACCTCTTGCAGAACAAAGGACTCAGAAAGGCCTTTATGGGTGTGTTAGATTATATTCTGTATGTGACTGGAGAAGGGGATATTATATTGCTGTCTGCTCAAATACTCTGTACTTATTACTCAGAACTGGAGCCCACTAGCTAGAGAGTTTTATCTAAAAGATTTGGATGAGTACTGTGCACTCTGTTCTTCAGAAAAGGTGACTCTATCACCTTCCACATGCAAATTGTTATGTTTTAATTTGTCTTCTCTTTTTAGGTGAAACAAACCTCTTCTAACTGTTAGTCTCCAGCACAAACTACTATCAGTGAATTTTGAATAAGAAACAGGAACTCCCTGTGATGACTCCAGTAGTTTTTTTTTCCTCTCCTTCATAATGTTTGCCCTCTCAAAAGAAGTTCAGAATATAAAACATCCTTGGAGAGGTGTGTTGCTTAAACTAATCTCTTCCCTCCAAGGGTATTACCACCCTGCCAGTGTGTGCACTAAGGATTCTCTCCAGTAGTTACCAGGTGTGCAATGGGAAAAGAGACTGTGATAGGAATAGGAATGTCTTAGGAGCTCTGTTTCACCACCAGCTCTTTATCAGTTTCCTGCATGGTCCCTCTCTGACTTCCATGTCCCTCTGGGCCCCCTGCTGTGTGACATGGGTTTATGCTTCATTTCTCCAATGCTTTTTCTGTTTTTTTCCCCTCTCCTTCAATTCTAAACTCTTGCTTTCTTACAATATGATTGTCCAGTGTGTAGATACTGAGCTGCTGGAGGAACATCTTGGTGGTATTTTGACTGAGATAATTGAAATTCTGCTGTATAAGTGCATATTTATTTGATGTGCTGGATTGGGACTTTATAATATTTTTCATTATAAGGAGGCCTTTCTTGTTTCCACTGAATCATTAACTTTACTATTAGTTTTGAACGTTGGAAGGAACCTTTGGGAAATGTATTTCCTGTATAGAGCAGAGCATGTTGTTTCATCCCTATTGTCAACAGCATATTTTGGAAAGGCATTGAATCTTGATACACAGGATTGAAATGACCTATAAAATAAGTCAGATTGCTTTGTTAACAGTCTGTTAAAATAATTTGTTACCTCTGTCTACATTCTGCAATGCCTTTTTGTAAAACATTCAAGCAAGCCCTCTTCTTAACAGCTCTAAACTTCTCTCTATGCAAATATTGTATCTTCACCCAAGACTCTGATCTCATCATGCTTCTAAATTTCTTAGAGAAAAATGAAACATTCAAAATTTCTGCCAATTGTTCACTTTTCAAACAAGATTTTTCAGTCTTTGAATAATTCTTTTGTGTCTTGCCAGAGTCTGAAACTTTTTTTCAACCTCTCCCTTCAAAATTGGAAATCCAGACTGAACAAAATGCCTCAACGTTATGGACTTGTTTGAACCAGCAAGAGTAATGCTGTAATTGACTTAATAAATGGTTAGGCTTAAGAATCAGACATCTTAAGAGACTGAACTGCACATGATTTTTTTTCTCTGTGGTCTGTGTGCCTTTTTATTGGTCAATGATAATATCTTGACCTTATCAATTGATAATATCTTTTGTTGCTGGAATTCTCCATGCAGAAACATTAAATCTTTCTGGTGATTAGTAAAAAAAATATCAACACTTTTTAAAAGCTGTGCACCCAAGTTACTTAGCTTCTCCCACACCTCTAGCTACCTGTGCTTCTGCCTTTCTTTATCAAAGGTATTTCCATTTGGAAAGTATTCAGGAGCAATGAATAACTGTAGGAGGTACTTGCAAATTGCTGTTTAACTTAGCAGGAAACAAGGTGAAGAAAAAAGACTAGAAACAGTGTCAGGAGTGTTTAAGAAAGGCTGAACCTCAGACATCAGCCTGCAGAGAAGCAGATCAATCCCTGACAGGAATTGTGCACTAACAGGTATTTAAGTAGCTGGGTGTGCTGGGGAAGGGTTTTCACAAGTATTTAATGTTAGGTGCTGTTGTAGACAAACAGAAATCTGTGGATTTGTTCCAGGGTAACAGTTCTTCTTCCCCTCTGAAAGTGTGCTGCAAACAGACATTCTACATTTATTTCTTCTGTTGGCTACTGTCTTTAAAATCATGCATTAATCTTAAGATGTGTCTGGTTGCTGAGTATGTCATGAACCCAGGCAAGAAACACCCTAAGTTTTACCTGAACCTATGCTGCTAGGTTTGATGCTAAATTAGTGACCATAACTGCAACATGAACTGTTGAGCTATTGAACAAATTCTTACTGCTTTCTTTAATGATTTGCCAGTGTTTCAAACCAGAACTGGCTGTCTGTTAAAAGTGGGCATTATGGTGAAAGAGGTTGGTACATGTTAAATGCAGAACATAGGTTTTAAAGAGTTTTTTGGTGGGTTTTTATGGTGGGTTTTTATTTGGTGGTTGGTTGTGGGTTTTTTTTTTTTTGCTTCTTTTTTTTTTTTTTTTTTTTTTTTTTTTACTGGGAAGGCCAGTGAAATGCTCAGGTTTATTCAAGAAGAAAGGCACTATTTAAGACTGTGACCTCAGACCAAGTCTTCTGAAAAATTAGGTTTTCTTCCAAGGCTTGTTATTACACTAGCATAACATTATTATTTTCACTGAGCTACCAGTAAAAGTGAGGTGAAAACCAGCTCTGCTACTTCCCGATTACACTTTAAAATTTATTGCCTTTAACACCTTCCCAAATGAAAACACTGCAAGTTTTAATTAGATTCTATTCCACTATCTTGTAAGGCATGAATATGCCTGAAAATGGAAGTCAGCAAGGGCAGTATTTCATAGTGAACAGCAAACTCTGTGTCCTGATAACCTTTGTCAATATAAATCAGAAACATAAACAGTGAAAGAAAACTACCCAACCCTTCTGTATAAATAAAACCCAAAACCAAACCCACACCAAAACCCAACAAAACTACTCTGCATGAATTTTTCTGAACTTATATGTATTGGGTACTGCTATGTAAGTACTGCTTTTCTAACTGCCATGCTGTAAAAGCATTTGGAAGACAGAGAACTTCTTCTCAAAGAGGCATTATAGCTCCAGAGCATTAGGGGATAGATTTCAAATGCTCACCACAAGAAACAATTTTTTTTTCTTCCTTAAACGAATGCACTAAATTTTCACAAAAGACTTGGTTATATTGATTGTGAACTGATTTTAAGGAAGCACTTAGTTGTACTCCAGCTATTGAGTTTCTGAGAGCAGTACAGAAGTGAGAGAATCCACAGGATATCCCATGATCACATGAAATTAGCCGGCTTTGTGGTAGCAATTGAAACAACATATTGCAAGCAGGGATAATATAAATAATTACAAATAAGTAGAGATGAACATCAGGAAGTACCATAACATAAGTTACACAAAAGCTGTCCTCTCTAGGAAGTGCTTTTCATCCAACTGCCATTATAAAAACAGTCCACTCATGCTCAGATTTATTCTTCTTTTGTGTACAGACTTCTACTTCTGACAGTTCCCTGATTTTTTTCCCCACCAGCCCTTCCTACTTGTCTAAAAGTAATTTTTTTCCTTACTATTTTTTTGTGTGCATCTGCATCAGAAGCAGTTCTTGGAAGGGGGAACTGCATCAGTTGGCATCAGTAGAGGAATCAACTGAGACAAAGTGAGAAATGGCATCAGTCAACTCATTCATCAAAGGATAGCAATTGACAGGGCTTTCCTGGGTGCATCTCATCTTCTAGTTGAAGTGGTGCACAAGTGGATTGTGAGGACATTTTATACTGGTATAAGACTTGAGAATGCCAAGCCTGGTACTGCTCCTGGTATGTGCTGAGTTTACAGAAGTGACCGGAGTGTGTGTGTTGTTCAGAGCAGCCACTCAGAGCTCACAGGATTGTGCACAGATGGGTTGGTGTGCTGAGGATGTGCAGGAAGCACTGCACTTGCCATGTACCTGCTGCCCGGGTGCTTGTACCTGCACAGGAAATCCTGCTTCTGTTCACCTCCCCTTTCCCTTCTCACACATTAGATTTATTGCACAAAAAGAGGACATGTTCTGTACTAGAAATGCCCTGGCAGTGTTGGGTTTGCTGTGCTCAGAGCCTGCATTATGTGTGTACCCACTTCTGGCTGGGGACTGGAGACTGAAGTGTTCAGGTCCAGCCACGGTCTGTTCTGACTGCTGTGGTGACTTCTTAATCTGGGACTTGCTTGCTCATCACTGTGTCTGAAGCTGACGCTTTCATCTTTCAAGTTTTCCAGGAAGTTTGGGTTTACTTTTCCCAATTCAGGTTCCTAAGTGATGGCAATGTATTTATCTTTTGCCCAGTGACTTACAGGAAGGCTGCAGATACCTGGCACCCTAGTAAAGAAGCTCAAAGAAGTTGACTTTCCCTGGTTAGAATGTTTAGGACTAGAAATAGTGCCATATGATTGAAGTTTCTTTTGATGAACCATTGTGAGAACAGTTTGATAAAGGCTGGAAAAACATTGGATATTCGTGAGCAACACTTCCTTCTCAGAAATGAGCTTTGATTTCTGAATACAGAGCAAAGAAAAAGTGATAAATGGAAGAGATAATTTTGTTTGCTGCTAATAACTTATCACCTCTAATCAGGGTGAAACCTATCCATTAAAATGTATGCACAAATGTGATGATAGTATTAGGAGTGCCTCATTATTGCTAATTCATTTAGTACTCAGTGTAATAGCACTTATCATAATTAGCTTCTCTGTTATTAATAGGGTTTTCACACAATACGTGCTGTATTTGTATGAGAATTCCACTTTAGATTCTCATTAATTAGAGCCCCATAAAAATGCCAGACCTTTAATTTTCCTTATATTTAATACCATGAAGAAGCTTCCATGGTTTTCCTCTTAGAATTTATCAAAATACTACTGCTACATTAATTTCAGTGAGAAATAATAGTTTGTAACCACCTATTTACCAGCTAATTAATTTACTGTTTAAAAGCCTTTCATTCTTCAGGGGATTACTGTTGCTAATGCACACAAAAAGAGCAAAATACCTGGTGTTTTCTGAACAGCTTTCTCTGCCAGTCTTTGCAAAATACTCAGTGTCAGGATCCTGTAGGGTTGGTATCTCCCTGGATTGGGTGCTGGGGCACCAGATGCTCTGGGGGCTGTGTCAGGGCCAGGCTGGGCAGCCAAGTCATCACTGTACCATGGTCCCGGCAGGAGCAGGGCAGTCAGGGATTCAGGACACCTGCCTGGCAGTGCTGCTGGGCTCAGGCCCAGCATGGATGTGAAGATTGTGGCCTCAGACCAAGACTTCTGAAAAATTAAGTTTTCTTCCAAGGGTTGTTATTACACTAGCATAACACTGTTATTTTCACTGAGCTACAGCTCAGGATCCCTGTCTGGCCCCATGGTGCCCACGGCAGGCACAATTAAACCAGCTCCTGAAGGAATGACATCTTCCTGCAGCACTCCCTGGAGCCCCTCCAGAGGCAGCAGGAGGAAGGGGCAGTCTCCAGGCTGGCCCTGAGCACAGGCAGCCAAGCCTCCAGAAGGAAAATGATCTCAGCGCTCTTCCCAAGGTGTTTCTGTTTGGAAGTAAAGAACAGAGGCAGTGCATTCATGATGGCTGTACCTGTAGTTCTAAGGCTCTGTAGGGTACCCCTCTGCAGGGAGTTACTTTCTGGCAGCCTTTCTTGTGCCTTCTGCTTGAACCTTAAGCCCCCGTCCTGCTTTTATAAATCCATTTGGTTGGCTCACAGAAATCTTTCATCAGAGCACAGACACGGAGAAATTCTTGATTTCCTTGACCTCTGGTTGTAGGCTTCAGCATTTTGCATGTGAAGACTGATGGCTGCAATATGGAAAGGCTGTCTCTGCCACTCTAGGTTATGAGAGCTGGTGGTCTCACTTTAGCAGATGAATTGTGGATCTGAAAGCAAAGCACTTCCTGTGGCCACAAACCAAGCTGCTTCATGACAGAATATTATGTTCAGAGTGGGATATTTAAACCTGATGTGTAGAGAGGCAGCTGGAGTTGTACCTTGACTGGTGACTTGAGGGATGCAATACCTGGTCCAAACTGGTGTTATTGATCTAGGAATTTGTTGCTCTCCACAATACCAGTACAGTTTCATCTCTGTGCTTTCCTAATCTACAAACAGCATATGGTGTGTTTTAATAGGTCTTACATTTTATGTTATAGAAGCACAAAAATTGAATAAAAACTTTAGAAGATCTTTGTTTTTAGATTGAGAGCTTCAAAGTGTGTGAGCCGTCACAGGGTTAATTAAAAATTCATGTTTCCCTTATATTTTCTTGCTGCCTCATTTGTATTCAGGGTATGTCCTGAGCAGGTTTATTTTGATAGATTGTAATCCACAATAAATTGAAATACCTTCTACAGTGGTCTCTGTAAGATAAGAAAAAAATTACTTGAGTTATATTCCTAAGTCCTAGGTGACTCTGCCAGTAGATTGATTCATGCTGTAGGTTTCCACCTTCATTTAAACATTGCTGAAATGAGCCTGAAGCTTAATAATTTTTATCAGCTCTCTGAGAAAATATTGGAAATTGTTAATTGATAGTGCATATTGCAATATTTGTACAGCAGTAAAATCATAATTCTTATCACTGATACACACTCCAGTCCAAAATCCATCCATCAACTCAGCCATGTTTTATTCTGCTTTGTTTCTTTCTCTCCCAGGGTAGTTTGTGATGTGCTTGTATTATATCTGTGTGTAGTATAATGGGATGAATATGCTTTTGATGCCAGCACTATTAAGGTAGTTGTTTATTCAGGTTAAAATAATACCAAAAGTTTGAATAGATCTCAGGTGTCACAATCAGGTGCCAAATTGCAATAAAATGAAAAGTAAGAAAGTATGTCTGTGGACATTGTTCAAATGATAATGGTTCTGAATATAGAGAGGAATGTACAAGAATATAGGAATCTTGATCTCACTAAATGTGTCTGCAATAGAACTATGAAGTTAGGATTTAATATGTAGTACTTTTCTCTAAGAAAGTGCAGTTTGTTAAGGCATACAGATAAGCAAAGGAGAAATGTACAAAGTTAACATATATATTTAAATATGGCAGAAATATAATCTATCACCTGAAGTCAAATCCTGAGCTAGAGATGGTGAAACTTGTCTTCCAGTGGTGGGAAAAGCCTTCCAGGAATAGAAAGCAGTACAGTGTGGTTAAAGTAATCTTAAAATATCAACTGCCTCCTGCAAGATCCCTTCTCCCTCTTGCTGCTGTAGAGCTCATGCAATAACATGAAAAAATATTTTGTGCTTTGCTTCCTGCAGCGTCAGGTACGATTGAGACCAAGGCCAGAGCCTTTCCCTACTGGTGTTGAGATGAAAAAAAGAGAGAAATTCACAGAATATTTTGATTTGGAAGGGACTTTTAAAGTTACATATCCCAACTTCTCCTGCAATGAGCAGGGACATCTTAGAGTAGGTGAGGTGGCTCAGAGTCCCATCCAGACTCTGAAAACTTGTCAAGCATGGGGCATCCATGACTTCTCTGGGCAACTTGTTCCAGTGTTTCACCAGTATCATTGTAAAAACTTCTTCGTATGGGGATAGAGTATAAGAAATATAGATAGTGTAGAGAGCAATCTTACCCCTAAGGAGTTGCAGCTGGGCCAATTATCAAAGATTAGGAACAGGCCTGACTTTACCAGGGCACAGCTGTGACCAGTGAGAAGAAGGGTGTTACAAAAGAGTGGGGTGGCTGCATGAGAAGGGACTGGAGTCAGTTGGCTGCTTTGTGAAGAAAGAGTCAGTGCTCTGAGGAGCTGCTCATGAGAAGCACCAAGGAAGGTATGGAACTTTTGTGATAAGGAGACAACAGTATGGAACCCCTGCAATAAGATTATAATACTTCGTTATATCTAGTTCAAATCTAAGGGTGTTTGTTTTCTATTCTTTTTTTCCCTTGTTCCAGAAACAAAATAAATTTGGCTGCCTGCCAGGTCCCTATATTTCTTTTTGAATTCCATGGTCACCATGGATCTGTTGAGGAAAACCTTTACAGAAGATTGCATAGCAAACAGATGCTTGTTTGGAATTTGCTTTCTGATACTACTTGCACTTTTGAAGAGGTAGTACCAAGATTGGTAGGTCTGATTGTCTTTACATATTTTTTCCCACTTATAAAAGTTATATGGCTTTTATTTACTTAGTAAATTGTGTTTTCAGACCCCAAAAAGGGCACCTGATGGTTTATTAATTTTCACTGTATTAGTTGTCTAAAGAAGATGCAACCTCTGTTCTGCATTAGCCTTGCTTATGTACTTCTACTGCCGTAACTACACAAATCAGTCTTGCAAGAGATTTTAGTAATGAAAATGTGCTTTGCTTTTGTAGTGTGTCCTACTTATTTATGCACTGTTATCAAGACTCCAAGTGACTTTTTTCCTTCCTTGTTGGTTAAAACTGTGATGTGGAATTTGTTTTTATGTGCACGATCTAGCTCAGTGTCTATCTGCCTGGACACCAGTAAATGTGTTTGTTTTACCAAAGATTTCTGTGACTAACTCTTAGTAAAAGTGCAGTGATGTTGGGAGGCATCACTTGAATCTTTCATAATACAAATGTTAAAAGGTACTATCAAGTATTGTGAGCCTGTTATGTATTCAGCTTCTTTACAGTGTTCAAATTCAGGGCTGGATTTTCTGTCTTCTCACTCATCTTTTTGTTTGATGAGACAACAATCTAGTTCCTAATAGGGAGGCTGGGACACATTTCTGGTATACTCAGCTCAGGAGGAGCTGCAATAGGTTTGCACCAGATTTGCAATAGATTTTAGGCACCAGTGATGTTTTCACATTCCTGGGGAGCTGGCCATCCATATCCAACTGTATGGACAGATCTTGAAAGGGGTGGAGAAGTGGAGTATAGTTTTATAAACAGGGGCTGCAAGATCTTGGCTTGCCCAGAAAATGCAAGCTGTGAGGTGGTGTGGTAACAATTCATTACTACATTAGCAGATATTACAGTTCTCTCTCTGCCCTGGTTTAACCTCAAAGACCCTATTGGTGCTAGAAGAAAGAGAGAATGATTTCAAACCTTCCAAATGATGAGTTTCCTACTGTGTGGTGGAGCAAAAATGGAAAACACTTTGTGATGGATCTTAATAAATTCACAAGTAGAAGATCTACAATGGTAGGAAAAAAGGCTCAGAAACTCTGGAGGTCCTTTTGAGTGTTGTATTTCTGTGAGAACTTAATCATCCTCTGTGTGAATCATTCCATACTTGCTACCTCAAGAAGCAGGTTACTCTGCATTTTCTCTTTTTAGATTAAGATTTTTTAATACTCTCCGCAGCCTCATACAGGAAAGTCTCTTTGCCTAATTCTTTGCTCATGTTCATAAGCAACTGCTGGGAGGAAAAGGGGGAGGAATCTAATCTGGTCCCATTTACCTGACATTATAACTACTCCAACTGTTTTGACTTACTATAATGAAATGTTATTTCAAAATCCATGTTTGCAGACAAAAGTTATTCTCACATATTTTAGGTCTTGTTAAAATCTAGAATTATTTTATTTTTAATTTTGTCCTTTTCTCTCCTTCCCTCTCTAGTCCTGAATACCAAAGTGCAAAAACACAGAACACCCTGACTCCTTAAAATGCAAATTGCTGACACAAGTAAAGGTTAATCTGATAACTTGTAGTGTTTTTGGGGAAAAACTAGAGAAACATAGATGCAGATCTATTTATTCTCAAAACTTGCAGAGCAAAAATCTCATTTGTGAAGAGTCATGAAATCTGTGCTTTCTTGAGACAAGTTGCTCCTTTAGAGTTGCTGGCATTGGCTGCCCAGGAAGGTAAATGGCATTGTATAGACAGGAAGGTCATTCATTCTGTTTCTGAAAGAAGAACACAAAAGGAAAGTGGAAGAATTTCAAGCAGTTTTTCAAAATAAGAACATTCCCTTCATGTCCTCTCCACAGACCTGGCTCTGTGGGTTAGGGACCACAGCCTGGAAGCCCTCATCTGCAAGCATTCTCCTGTGAAAATTTGAGAACCTAGATCAAATCCTGGCCATATTGAAGTCAGTAAGAACTTTTGGCACTGGCATCAATGAGACTAAGATTTTCTCCATTTTATTTTACAGTTGTTCTGTGCTCATAAAGCACAGGGTATGTACTTTTTGCTATGGCTGCACATGAAAGGGTTATTTATGTACCTATTGAAAAAAGGTGTACAGTTTCTCAGTTAATATGCCAGAGGCTTTGTTGATGGGATATGAGCTAAAGGAATAAATTATTGAGAGTGCTGGCACAGGGATACTGCAAGGGAAAAGATTTGTATAGCTAGGACCAGATGTTAAGCTGGAGTTTCAAAATTAATATTCTGCATTTAGGATGGCTGTGGAAGCTGAAATGCTCAAGCCAAATGCAAACTTTTCAGGGGAGATAACTCAGGGCTCACAACTGAAAACTTGGAAACTCTTCTCTCAGGAGAGGCTTTCTGTCTGTGAAATGGGGATAACAACACTGCCTTCTTTCCTTTATTTGTTAGTATCTCCTTCCAGAGTCTATTAGTAAGAATGAACTTCTACAGTCCATGTTACGCAGATTTGTTTGTGTGAGTTTATAATGGCACCAAGGAGAATTCACTGGTATTGATCAAGACAGGCTCTTTATTTCTCAAAGAAAAATGAAAGTGGCTATTTCTGAAGTACAGTAAATTGATCAGATGGTTTTTAGTATCTTACTGTGCTTCACCCAGTATTTTAATGAAAGAATAGAGTATTTCTCATCACAGTGCCAAGCCCATAGAATTTAGGGAAGTGAATTGCTGTTGTTATGGGAACAAAGGTCCAGCAGGCTGCTTCAGTTGAACTGTTTTGGAACAGAAATGTCATTCATGGCTCCTGCAAGGCCTGTTGCCTGGAACACAGGCTTCCCTAGTGATGGTGTTTGTTCCTTTGACACACTCTTTATCTTCTGTGTTCTTTCAGTCATTCCTCCTTCAGATTTCTCTTATTTGCTGTGTTTCTGCTTTAATTTCACATTGATTATTTCCATAGTATGGCCTCCAAAATCTGAGATTATCTTGAAATGAAAACTTGTACTGCATGTTGACAGAACAGTTATCTGTCCCTCCCTCTAAGGTGTGCATACACACAAGCACAGCATGAAAGGAAGGTGGAACTAAAATCATAGTTCCTTACTTGGGAAAATGTTCATTATTAAGGCTAAAAGACAGCCCTCTTATCTGCCAATGCTGATGGATCTCATGTTATGGATTCTAGAATATAAAAAGCGTTTATTAATACACCAGTACTAATACACTAATAAAAATATGAACCCAGTGGTGCTCTTGTAAAAAACCCCAAATCCTTGGCTTATGTGCCAAGCATGTCCTGCCCTATAGTCAGTCAATTAAATTTTGTTCTGATTATGTAATCTTCATAACCTAGTATCTTTGCCTGAGACTGTGATTTTGACTTAATAAATGGTTTCTCTACCCAGATAGAGCACTTCAGTTCCTGAACTTGATCATGCTGTTGAATTAATCTATTGTATTAAATGTGCTTGTTTTCTAATAATATCAAAGTTTGAAAACTGGCAATGTTTTCTTCTCTATTCCCCACTCAGGAAGCACCTAAATGGGGTGGCCAAATGTTAAAATTCTGCAGCAGTCAGAGGCTCCTAATGGATAATTTGTTTTTGTAAAGGAAAAGGGACAGTTTCTCTTTAATTGGGACAGCAACGCTCTTTTCCTCAAATGCCAACATCTAACACTGGGAGGACACAAAAAATAATGGGGCTACCATGCGGTAAATAACTGTGTGTGATATTACCGTTTTACAGAGCAAGAAATACTTTGCTTGTGCTTCACTGGGCTTTTGCTTTATGACACAATAAAGTCCTGTGGCAAATAAATGGCAGGACCTCACCCCAAGGGAGTGGTGATGCTTCTCAGAAGAGTTTTTTAGGACTTGTTTATTACCTTATAAACTCAAAGCCAAATTAAGTTGCTATAATGTTACATTTTGCATATGAATTATACCTCCCTTGTCTATCTGTAGTTAAGCATAGTTCTTATTGCCTGGGTTTCTTTCCCTTCTGTCTGTTCCCCTTCACATTTCTACCTGTAAATATTATGCTAGGTGGGTCTCCTAGCCCAAAATGTATGGCAAATGTCATTACTGCAAACTCTAGGTATTTATGAGCCAGGTACCAAAGTCCTAAGATGCCAAATGAATCCAGTGTATGCTGAATGTGTGTTAAGGGGTCTGAGCTGATATTTTATATCTGGAACAAGTTAGAGCTTTGTGGGCTTACATATGTGCTCTGTGGAAAAAAAGAATAGACATTAAGAATTTCCAGTGCCTTTAGGGGCTCAGGCTTCAAATATGCTGTGAGAGTTGGGAACAGTGAACATATCTTATTCATTCCTGACAAGGACTCATTTCAGCCACAGAGGACTACCAGGATGAGCAGTCAGCCTTGCTGCAAAGCTGTCTGTGGGGAAACTAGAAACCAGGCTGGTGGACAAATGGAATGGGTCATTCAGATGGGTTCTCCCATCTGAATTTTGCCAATTTATGCAGATCTCTCTCCCTGTCACTACCCTGCCACTGCCTACAGGATACTTAACAAATGCAAGAGAAAAGAATGTAGACAGAACTTCTTCAGACTGTCCATAAATGGAAAAAGATGTAATGAGACCATAGGATAATTTACGTGGGGAGGAAACTGAGGAAGGTCTCCAGTCCCCTTCACCCCACTCAAGGCTGAGTCAGACCAGGGTATTCAGCTGTCTCCAAGGATGCAGAGTACACAGCCTTATCTGTACTTTGGCCATTTTTTCTTTCACTATATGTCCTTGGCCTGCCATCCTCCTGCAATACATCTCTGGAAGGAGTCTTGGCTCTGTCTTCTTGATAACTCATAGATATGGAAAGGCTGATACTAGGAGATGAAATTGAACAAAGGCAAATTTAAGTCCTCTTCCTTTATTTTTCTTTTTATCAGTGAAGGCTGGGAAGCTCTGGGCACCACTGCCAGATTAATTTAAAACCACAGAGAATATGATGTGGAAAGTAATTTTGCATGGACAGTAGAGAGGAGGAGAAATATTCTTTTGTCCTTTATATCATATGTTCCAATTAATATTTTAGGGAGCGTGGCCTAATGGAATTACAAACTGTGAATATTAGAAGCACTTCCTTATCCATTCCAGATCAATCCTTAATTTCTTCTTGTCAATAGTTTGCAATTATGTTAATGCTATTATTTATGAAGATTTTGTTAAGGGTACTCTTATGAACTGTGGAATACTGATCTTCATATTCTGTTTTGTTAAAAAATTCTTTGACATGAGATGAAAGTGTTTTCATTCCCTCCGCTGCTCAGTGCTCCCTGTTGTGCTTCAATCTTCCATGCACTTACTCAGTGCTTATTTTTTCCATAGATGATGATGATGATATATAGCAAATGAGGACAAAGTAGGTGGTCCATGTATCATTTTAGGAATTTTCTGCATTCATTGGCTTGTTTTATTGCATTTATGTTGAAGTGCTGTTAGCAAAGGGGCTCAGTGGCAAGTCAACCTGCCTTCTCCAGGTGTTTCTGTCAGCTGAGCCTGGTTGAGCATTAGGTAAAACAGGTGTCAGTGATAACAAGTGCCCTGTTGTTCCTCGTTTCCCTGCATTCAGCTTCAACAAGGCTGCCTTTGAAAAAGGATTGAAATGACCTTGCCAGTGCTGGAGCCTAAGTGGAGGCTCCTGGGGGCTAGGAGATTGTGCTCCTCAGCAGATCCATGGACTGCAGAGAGCTGAAGCTTTGGCCTTGCTGAGGTACCTCTGGAGGGCCTCAGATAGGGATGAAGGCTGCTGAGCACGAATGTCTGCATTTTGCCTGTGGAAAGAAGGATTCTGCTGAGAAGCTGGGAGGTGGGAGCAGGACTCTGCTGTCACTGTAGCTCATGGCAGAGCTGTGACCAACTGCAGGAGCAATGCCTGGGGCTGTGCTGGGTAAGTGCTCACAGAGCTCTGTGACTGCTGATGAAGCCCAGCAGGGTTAATGGCACTTGGCAGTCCTCTGCCTGGTCAGTTCTTTGAAAGTGTCAAAATAGAAGCCAGTGAAATGGCCACTGGGGATGCAAATTTGATCATCCTTACAGGAGCTCAAATGTAACTGCAAGGTCAGAGTCTTGTCCCATGAGGGCAATGCAAAAAACTAATGGTGAAGGCTGGGGATCTGAGGCTTCTTTCATCAACAGTATTTCTCATAGTGAAAACTTAAAAACTCAACTTCAAAGTCCCTCTGTGTCATCACACGATGGAAAATATCCCAAGTTGGGCAGGGTGAAAAGTCTCAGGAGTTTGAATCTAATGTAGTTGTTATTTTGGGGTCTACTTACAATTTTGTGAGTGCCTGACATTTTCTTTGTTTATGCTGTGATTTTTGGTGTAGTTCCATTTTCTGTGGGTTAGTGGTCAGGCTCTCATATGTGAATAGCATAAAGTAGTACTTTCCTTTATTGTAAATTTTAAAAACCCTATTCTAAATTAACTAGCAATTAAAAACATTCTGAGGTTGTTTTGCAAGACTGCTTTATGGTCAAGTATATTACAACTCCCATTCTTATCCTGTGTCAATTAGCAATTGAGCAACAAAATCCTAATTAATTTACTTCCCCTACAGTATGATGTCTTTCAACCAGAGATCCTTGCCTAAATGTCCCTTGGAGATTGGCCTTGTCAAAGAACATAATTGAAGAATAAAGCTTACTGTATTCTTTCTTGAAAACAGGCTAATTTATGTACCATGTAAAGATTGATTCTTTTGCTGGTTTTTTTTTTTTCTGTCAAGTGTTGCAAGTGTTGCAAAAAGATCTGCTTTATCAAATCTGTGTCTTTTTTGGTTAGATTTTTCCCCAGTAATTAGAGTGCCCCCCACCCTGGATATGACTGGACTGTGTTGAGTCTGAATCTGTCCTATGGGGATTTGAATATTGATTTTCTGTAATGGCATGTGTAGATGTGATGTGATGGATTTTTTTTTCCCCCTCCACTGAGCCCAAGGCAGAGTTTAAGAAGAAATGTAGCTCTCCTTCCAGTGTTTCAGGGCCTGTGTCAGGGCTGGTAGAGAGTGGCTGTCATTTCTAACAATAGATTTTAGTATGAAAATACAGAGATCTACTTGTTACTTCTCCCATGTGCTTTAACCTTTATCTGTTGTACAGATAAACCAAGCCACAACCTAAAGCCCTTTGTTAGCCATTGCTCTTAACGATTAAACCTCTCGGTTATTGCATCTGAAGGACTGGTCATGATCATGTGCAGTGAGGGAAGCTGTGGCTGCTCTCAGTATGTTAGCACAGCTGCTATTTAATATATTTAACTTTTAGATGCAGGGAGTCAGAAATCCATGGCTGATTCCTTTGTTTTCACCTCAGTGCATACTAAAGATCTGGGTTTGCAGTGCATACATGTTAATCCATTGCTGCCAGCTGGTAAAGCACCCATGAATAATGGGAGATTATAAACAACTCACCCTTTTCCCGAGAGCATTTATCTATGCTCATTCAGAGGCAGTGCCACTGAGGACTGGCACAGTTGTCCTTTGTAATGAAACTCTTGACCTAGGAAAGCTATCCAGAGAGTTTCAAAGATGATCTTTGACAATATGCAAATCACTGTAGCTGTCTGCAATTTCTGTGTGTGACTGCTGCAGCTCTGACTGCAGCAATCACAATTTCCCCATCATGAATTCATATAAGTGTCTGTATGGCCGAGGAGATTGCCTGATGTCTGTCTGCCTGATGCCCTGTGTACTTGGTGTTCAGCAGGGCTCCAGGAATCATAGCACATCAGCCTCAGAGGGGCTCAGCCCCTGAAGTCTGCTTGCTGTCCCTCCATCACATTAGCGCTGCGGTGTAATTAGCCATACTGTATGCACACCTACCCAGCTCGTGGGACGCTGCCACGCTCTCACAGGAGATTAGCAGCTGGTTTACAGAGTGTTTAGTTAACTGATACACGAAGGGGAAAATAGAGCTCTGTGTTATGAGGAAGGGGAATTTCACGTCCCTTATTAATATAGTAAAATGGTGTATTGATAATGACAAACTGTGGGGGCTAATATGCAGGAGATAATAAGCATAAACAAAGGCCATTAAGAGTAATGACAATCTAACTAGAGTTTTAAACAGTTGTTTCTAAATATGCATATAAAGTAGGGGATTAATTTCATAGATATTTATTATTTTTCATTGAACACCATTACATAACTCCTTCCTCACTCTGCACCTCCAAATTTAATATAATCCTGGGCTAGAAAAGATATAAGGACAGCCTTGCAGAGTAAGAATAAATATTGATGTGAAAATATTTTTTTATTAAATATGGTGCCATATTAATGAAATGTATCTGTGTTCTCGAACTTGGCTGTTAGTTGGAGAAATGGGAATTCGAGTACTTAGTTGCTAATAAATTGAAAGCTAGAAAAATGTGTTGCATGAAAATGGAATCTGTCATTATAGAGAAGTTGACACTTCTCTACAACAAGAAATAAACTCTTCTCTACTACAGTTGGTAGGGTTTCCTTTTGCTAGGATTTTCTCCAAGGAGACCAATCTCAACGTTGTAGCACTGAAATGCAAACAGAGTAGATGCATCAATGGGTTCATGAGGTGAACAGCTACAAAACCAGTAGTTTGTGCTGAAGCGTGTGCTCTAGAAGAACAATGTGGGGAAAAGTTATCTTCTTAGTTTCTAAATTCAAATATGAGAGTTTACCTTTGGTTAGTTTAGTAATCTTTTGCTGTTGCTTTCCATGTAGCTGTGACTACCAAAAATAGGGGGAAAAGATGGTAGTGCAATGTAGGTATTCTGAAAGGAAAAAATTGTTAGAGGAGTACAATTTATATGGTTTCCCAGACATTTCTGAAACTACTCAAGCCAATATTTTGTCAGTATTTCATGCAACTTTTTTCGTTAGCATTTCTATTCCTGTTCACTTGTCTGCAAGGATTAAAATTTTCAGAGTAAGGGTTGTATGGCTCAAATACTTTGCTGGTACTTATGATATTTAGTTGTTCCTCCATTTACTGCAGCAGTATCTTGTTCATTTAATACCCATCAGTTTTGGACTATCTAATTTGTGATGACATGACTGTAAATATATTTGAATTCTCCATAAGCTAGTGGCAATTTTTTTCTGTTACAGGAGAAGGAATTTCAGACACAGGGCTCTTGGTTTCTGTGATATCCAGCTTTTAGCAAGCAGTAGGAGTAGGTTTTTTTAAGCATAACAGATATATTGCTTACTGCAGTACTCCTGTTTATACTGTTCAGGACATGTACTGCCATTTGAAATACAAATGTACTCACACTTTGATATACTTCATGTACTTTTTTCTCCTTTATCAAAATGGTTTGACAGAATTTTGATGAGATTGCTTGTTTGACAGGATAGTGCTATTCTTTTGATATACAATGCTTTACTGAGATGATGGCCGTGCTTGTATTCTGATATATTTATCTTTGAAATAAGTTTGTAAGACATTCTTAAGTGAGTAAATGCTGATAAGATCACAAGAGTGAAGCATTTTGGTGAATTGATGGTATTTTTTACATTTAAGCATAATCATGGTCCATCAGTCCTTTGGACTAAGAAAAGGCAGAAAATGGGAAACAGTACATAAAAAGGAAACTGAAAAAGATAGAGATCTCAGCTATATGTAAGCACTGGTCCAGAATTAATCACATTAATAGCTCCAAGAAACCATCTGACGACTTCATACAGTGAGCAGGCTTATGTGTCAGCTCACCAGTAGCAGCCTTATGAGATGCTTTCTATTTCACTGAAGGGTCACTACAGTGGCAAACCAGGCTTTGAAAGCTAGTAATTCAACTAAACCCAAACTGATGGGTTGTACAAAACAGTTGTGTTTATTTGTGTGGAGTTTAGTGCAGAATGAATGCATCAATTTTAGGGCTGATGAAAGTGCATGTCCAGTTTGTCCTCTGGGAGAAGCTTCTGAGGGTTGCAGAGCTTAACTGTTATTTTTGCCTCAGTGTTCACTTTAGTAATGAGCACAGCAGGAGCTCTGATAAAGCTGACAGGAAAAAAGGGAAAGTCACAGACCAGGACAATGCTTGTTAAAAAATTTCTGGAGAATCTGAGCATATTCAAATCAGCAGACAGATGAATTTAACATGGTGTGCTCAGTGAACTGGTTAATTGGATCCATTTTCAGTTAATTTGGAGAACTCATAGAGGACAGGTGAGGTTTCAAAAGGACAAATATACTTGCAAGAAAGAAAAAGGGGACATGGGAATCATGGCCCAGTGAGTTTAATTACAAAACCTTAATTGTTCCAGAAAATCTACTAAACAGGGACATAAGTTTTGCCAGTATCTGGAGAGAATAAAATAGTTTTGGAGAGCTGTAAAACTTTAGGTTTAAGGCAGAGAAATTCTACATTTAGAAGTTTGCTGAAAGCTTATACTGACATTTGAATTTTGCAGTAAAAATCCTTCTTGCCTCCTTATCTCAGAAGTCAGAGAACCTTCAGTCCCCTGGGCCTGATGCTACTTGCTGTAAAAAAATAGCATTAATATTATATTACAAGCCTTTCCAAATGATGGAGGTTGTTTTAGTTGGCTGATTATGCAAATTGAACCAAATCTGTCTGTATTGAAGACTGAGTTACCTAAGGCATGGAAAGAAATTAGATCCTGGCGGTGTTTTGGGACCACCTACTCAAGTCAGCTAGAGCAAGAACGAGCGGTTACCATTGTTATTACCTAAGCAGAAAAGTAAATTAGTGTACACTGGAAACAGTTTTCTTTTTGTAAAATGTGAATTGCAGAGAATTCCAAATAGAGTAGGGTAAGGGTCTAAAGGCAGAAAAGAGAAACAGCAGAAACCTCAATAGTGTATGTTATGGCAAAAAAGACCAGGCAACCCAACAGGATTGAAAACCACATTAAATGCTATCACATTGTCATGGTTTCTGAGCACTAGGCCAGGGTGTATAGCAAGGACAAAGGAGATGTTCTCAGTGCCAGAGCATTTCTGCACTCTCATCTGTCGCTCTGATAAAGGTGATGAACAAAATGCCAGCCTGAATGCAATTAATCTGGCCCTATGTTAATTCCTGTTAATTGGGGCACAGCTCCCCGTGCTAGAAATAGTGATGTCAGCATCAGAGGGAAGAGCCCTAGGCACTGGAGCAGATAGGAAAATGAGCAATGAATTTTTCCCCCAACACAGCATTAAATGAAACAATGCCTTAGAAAAGATTGACAGGTCTGAGATTGAAGTGGCAATGTTGATCTTCAGCAAGTGGATATGTAAAACATGCTCTCCTCTTTTCTTCTTACCGATAAAGAACAGAATGGAAGATATGCAAGAGGTTGCAATTATAGCAGCAGAAAAAAGTCTTTAGCCATTATGAGGTTTAAAACAAGTCATGCACTTTGCCTTGTGAAAAGAAGGGAACTGAAGAAGAGTTGGAGCATAAAAGGCTAATGGTGAAGTTTTCAACTGATGGCATTGTGATGAAAGATGGTCGATGAAAGAACCCAGCTGTCCCATAATTTATGCCCCTAGAAAAGTTCTTGTGCCTTCAGGCAGATAAAAAGAGGAGATTTGCTCTGTCTGTGTTATGAAGGCAGTGAATTTGACTTCTCATAGGACTAATGTTAAGAAAACTTCCTCTGAAAATAAGAGAGCTGACTCAGACAGAAGGTTATGTGTGTTTTTAACCCTCTTTCTCAAAAGTGCTGGCATTTATGCATTTACAATATTACTGAAGTACTTCTGTTTATTATTAGAAGTCAGCAGTATACCAAAGTTATAATTTCTAAAGTATATATACAGTTTTTTTCATGAGATGAGCTAATCCTGATATAAAGACCTTTTGAGATAAATAGCCTTATTTGAAAATCCTAATACTTGCTGATAATTCTGGCAGAGTATATACTCATGGGGTTGTTTGGCTGTTATGCTGCTTAATTATCTTATTGACTATAAACTTAGAAATAATTATGTATATTTTTTCTAGCTTTTCTTCTTGGCCTAAGGGTACACCATGTACCCTGTGTTGCTTGGGTCTGTTGCAAAGTAAGATTTGCAACAGTGAATGTGTTTATTTGCTGTTTCATTGCTTCCCTGCTGTAGTTTAGTGATAGCTCAGAGATGTTGGGAGGTGTGGGGAGCTAGTGTTGAGCAAGGTGATTTAGGTGCAAAAACTCTTGAAGGTGTTTGCCATAAAATCTAAGACACAGCACAGATGAGAGGAAATTGAAAGCTGGGAAGTTCAAATGTAAGTCTTCAATGAAGAATGGCTGGAACTTCAGTAAAGGTTTGGTAAAAATCTTAATTTTGTTCGGGGTGTAAATAAACCTGTGCTCATAATTGTACATATAGAGTCCCTTGGGGATCAGAAATGAATATGCAGTGCAACACACATCTGTGAAGTAGGAGAGGGTTACCACTCAGATCTATATAGAAGAAGCTGGGCAGCATGATGCTGGGAAATATACTACATGAAAAGCAGCACAAATTGTCCCTTTCAATCATTAAGCTTAGTGACGAGCTATGTTCTTGTAATTTGACAAATAATTGAAAGAGGTGCATGTTCAGTGCTGCAGGCCAGCGTGTGTGCTCCTATTACAGGTAATAGCAGGCCCATCCTGGACCTGCTGACGTATAATCTGGAAATGGAAGGTCTTTGAGCAGCCTGACCTGAGTTACATCACCTTGTAATGTGTGCACCAGCAGCACCGTGGGCTGTGTGCTTGTGGAGGTTGCCGTGGCCAGGGGTTGCGGCAGGGCAGTGGCACCGGGTGCAGCCATGGGGGACATCGGCCCCCGATGTTACCCAGCAGGAGCCCCTTTGGCTGCCCTGAAGGATTCTCCCTCTCCACCTCCTGGCATTCTGGGGCCTGTGCCCCTCTGAATGACATACGGTGCTTCACAGCAAGGCTTGATTAATTGGGACTGAAGTGGCATTTCTGGATGTCTGTCAGAGATTGTTTCATTGCTGGATAAAATGACCCTGGGTTGAAGAGCAGCTAGGAGGCATTTTATGACATGCATACCACTACTAAAGATTACATTATCTGCTTCCAATTTCTAATGGATTGTACAATATCTCGAAGTAACCTAGATGGCATTTATTTGGGGTTTTTGAATAAAATGTAAATGAAATTATGTAGGTGAGAGATATGAAGCTTCTTAGCCAAAATGTTTTTCTCTGAGGTTCCATATTTAAAGATTTCTACAGGAAACCTTAAACTTCCTTTGCTGGAAACACTGAAGTGTGTCTTGAAAGCAAAAGTTTTTATTGATATAGACCAGCATAAAAGAATACATTACCTCACTCGGAACTGGAAAACTCTTGAGGATGGCAGGATCTGCATGAGCCTGCTAGATGAGAAACCCTGCATAAGAGATGACTACTGAAAGAATTTGGAAAATACTGCCGATTAAACAGGAGACTGTTATCACTTGTTCATGTGTGTTGGAAGGGAAACAAAAATTCACCCTGCATTTAAAAGGACTATAAATAATATCTTTAATTATCTTATCCCCTATTGAAATGTCCTGTTGTGCATTTATGCTATCAATAAATTGATGATACTGCCATAACAGGCAAGGTTTCTAAACACCTGTAGTCAATAATGAAAATGTATGCTGAGCTGCTGGTTGCATGTCAGAAAATTTGTTACTACTTTGAACCAGCTATGAAAGTAGACAGAGATTTGGTTTTAAGTCTGTTTCATAATTTATAACCTTTTCTGAGAAGGGAAGAAGAAATCTTTGGGATAAAGAAAAACAGAGTTGCTGTAAAAAGTTTTACAGTATTTTCATGCTGTAAAAGGTATGAAAATCATGGTGTCTTTAATGATTGTAAAAATTTTGATGGTTTAAGTCCTCTTTCTTGCTATGTTTTATCTCACGTACACAAAATCCTCCTGAGGTTCTGCACTCCCAGCTGGCTGTGCAGTGCAGTACTTGGAGGCCTTCAGGCAGAGCAAGCAGATGTCTGTCAGGAAGATCTATGTAAAAAAGCAAGGAGATGCAGGAGATGAAGAATAAGGTTGATATGTTTATAGTAGAAGTGATAGCCAAGCTCACGATTTTGAATTTTGTAGGAAGACAAGGAAGTGGGGAACTGCCTCTGGCAAAGTAGCTTGAGTCTCTGTGCCAGTTGAGGTGTTGTATGTACTATGTCTAAAAATCAACCAGCCCCTCAGAAATCATGAGGTCAACAATATACTTGTATGTGTTTTGTACAAAATTTTGTATGAATGTGTTGGTAGCTGCAATCCTCTGTGAATCTCCCTGTGAATATCTGTGTTGGTAACAGAGGCAGCTGCTGGTGGGATAATGAGGAGCAGGAAGAAAATCCTCCTGAACTGTCAGTTGACTGATTTCCAAAAGAGCCTTCAATGGCTGACCCTTCTAGTACCCAGGGGCTGGGCTGGGCCTAACAAGTCAGCTTGAGGTATCTCTGGTGCTTGTTTGATTTCAGAAGTTTGCCTTGGACATTTGAATTGAAATGTGAAATCTAACCCTTCAGTCTTCCTCAGGGTCTTATAGGGAAGCTGAGTGTGTACCGTCATGGGATGTGGTGGTTTGAGCTTTTGTTCTGAAAGAACAAGAAGAAAGTCACCCAGAGGTGAGAAGAATTCCTCCTGATAAGTCTAACTTGAGTTGTGATTAAATATTTTATATGTGATCTTTTGTTTAACTGCAACTTGCAGCAGCAAATGTAATTTTTGTCCTGCAGAATAAATGTTTGTTGTTCTGCTGCCAAGCACGCTTTTTGCTATACAGACTTAGTGAGTTCATTTGAAATGGAAAGTCTCAGGGTTTTTTGCTCCCATGGATGCACTGCATCAGAAAAAAAGCAGATGTGTCCAGTCTGTGTGAAGCAGACTGTGAAAAGGCCCGAACTGGTGGGCAGATGTTTTTTTTTTCTAGGTGGGAACTCCCTCTAGCTGGCTCAAATCAGCACTCTGTCTTCAAAGAGCAGATGGTAGAGAGGCATCCCATGGTGTGAATACAGGCAGAGTCATTGCAGTCTCTTTTTACAATGTAAGTTTCTACAATGAAAGCATATATGAAACCTTTTGAATTGCTTTTTGGTGGCAGGAGCTGTCCACATGAGATGTTTGTCTTGCTCCCAAAATGCAAGGGATTGAAAAGTAAATCTCCTAACAGTCTGTCTGCTTGGACACAGGAAAATGTTTCCATTTCCCTAGTAATCAGAAGCTGGTGTACATTGCAACAGTAACTGCTATTTCCCTGGTTTCTGCTTCTCTTCATCCCCCATGGCAAAGGCACTTCATCCAACTCTACATTGTTGGATGTAGTGAATTGCAGCTTTTTAGTGAAATGCTGCTCTGCACTGGCAGGAGAGAGCAGGGTAAAGCCTGTTGATGTGCTGCTAAAACAGGGTACTCAATGCAGGTAGTCTTTTCTGTACCCCAGTTTGTTTGGGATGTGCTCCTTACGTCCCAGGATGGGGTGGCACCCACAGTCAGGGGAACAGAAGAAATGTGTTTTAGTCACAATCACAGGATCTTCATTCAGGCTGCTCTGAGAAGGGAGATACAGCTTGAGAGACTGCAAGAGAATTTCACATAAAAACTGACTTAGAAAACTAAACTGAGTCCCCTCTGAGCTGTTCTGTTCTTATTCAGAAAGAGGTCCCTCAATACATGCTAATTGGTACCAACCCTACAAAATGAGGTGAAATCACATCCTGGAACTTGGACAAGGCAGAGTGAAATAGTTTGCTGCTGGTGTTCCCATATTCCTCTCAAGGTAAACATATGAGTTAAATTCTTAGCTCAGTAAAATTATTGGGCATTCCACATCAGGACAGAGCTATGTGAGTCCTGGCAGGGCAATCACAGAGGCTGAATTTCTAAAGGAAAGCCTCCTGTGTGATTCCTGGCAGGACAATCACAGTGTTTGAAATCTCCAGCCGTGAAAAACTGCATAATACAAAACTATCAAAACAAATTATATTCCCAGCATGGAAAACATAAAGGAGGCTTACATTGTATAAGTAAAACCTTGCTGTAATTGGCCTTTGGCATGAAAGAAAGAATCTGCCATTCAGTTCTTTGGCAAGGGCAAAACTTTTAAAGTTGAATTACTGAGAATAATAACCTTCCTTTCTAGGATTAAACTGCAGATTAGAGCATTGCCCATTTAGAAGTTTACTTGGAAAAGGTATCTCTGAGTATGTCTGAACTCCCTGACAAAAATAAGGTGGTTGCAGCAGAGGATATGGGAAAAGAGAGACAAAAGGCTGGTGTCTATTTCCTCAGGAGCTTACTAGGAGCTACCGAAGTGGCCTCAGGAGTTGCCAACGTGGCATTTTGGTTGCATGCAAGGTCCAAGTCTGTCAGGATGATGCTTATGGTCAGAAAAATAGATTGTATTAGAACAAACCTATTGAAGTGCCCACCTGGAGCACCTCAAAGAAAAGGCTTGTGGAGGAAGTGACGCGACAGTTGTTTAACTTGATAAAAAATTTCCTGTCCCCTCTTTCCTTAAGTGAGATGCCAGCAAAATTGCAGGAACACACTTCCTTGCTAGTGATGTGTCAATATTACACAGGTGAAGTGTGCTTGTCAATCCCTGTTTTAGTAACTGTGATGGAACTTGGTAGCTTTGTGAGGTGTTGTTCTTGTCAATGCTTGCGACTTATCTGTGTGCTTCACCACACACTCAGTCTGTAAAGTCACTTTTTCAGAGCTTTGTAGCATTGCATCCATAAAGATGCTCACCTCCTGTGAATAAAGGGTTTGTGCTGGAATAATAATGAGGAAACGTTTAAAATGGTAACAAGGGGGTAGCGGAGTTGCGCAGGCTTGTCTGAGAAGGTTGCTTGTGTGCTTCACACCATTTACCCACGTGGGACTGCTGCTGGGAGAGCTGTACGTGCTACAGCTTGTGCATGACTTTGCTTGGTAGTAGCACAGGCTGATTCTGGGTATTTTCCCTGTCTCTTGTGGTTCTCTGCCTGCTTGTTGTCTCCTGTGATGTGTCACTGCAGAACTTATATAAATACATTACTCATCAGCATGGACCTCAGCTTGATTTTTATCATATGCAACCTAAGTAGGGAGGAATGGTCAAGGACTATTTCTATTTCATGAAACAATGGATTCCTGATGAGCAGGACAATTGCAGCAAGAGAACTCAGACAGATCAGCTTGCAGCAAATGAAGATTTTAAATACTGTCATTAAGCCTAGAAGTCAGCATCCTTGCCATTTTTCTGAAGGCAGCTAGGTCACTAGAATGAGCAGAGATATTGTATGAAGACCTTCTGCCCTCAATTCAGGAGGATTGGGTCTTTCAAACCAGATCTTTCTTCCTTTCCAGGACACAGTCAAAATAAGATGTGCAAATTTGTGTGCAGGCTTTGTGGAGAGAAGGTGAGTTGGTGGAAAAAGTCGGAACTTCTTTTGGCACTCATAGCTTAATGAGAATTAAATTTGTATTTCTCCCTGATACCCTTAAGGTTCACAGGCAGTAATTCCATATCCTTTCATATGTAGTGGGTGAATGAATAATGAATGCTGGTGTTCAGTGACAAAGAATAGAATGATGCTGCCTTAAAGCAGAATTAGGACTGCATTACACCTGCCTCAGGCTCTCTCAGCAGAGAGAGAGGCTATAGGGTTTTTACTCTAGAGATGAGAAAGTGTCATTTTAGAATGTACTGGTAGGCCTGGAGCCATTTAACAGGTTTGAATTAAACTTCCGTGTGCTGCCAGGCAAAGAAGTGAGGTAATCATTCCAGAAGTGTGTTTCTATAATTTCATATTTGCAGGGCTGCCTGGGATTAAATCATCATAATCTCTTCACTACAGGGCTGATTTATTTTTTCATCATGAGCCCTGTTACACTGGGGAGAAAGATTTGTACTGTATATTAGGGCAAGTTTTTCTCGGAAGATGTTCTTGCTATGTTCATTCTCAAAAGTGGCTAATTTGGGGCACTTTACTGGTAGTATTTTCAAAAGTGCTTATTTTTTCCTTTTATCCAAAAGAGAATTATCAGGTGTATAAGCAAAACTCTCAAGGATGGTAATCTCCAGTAGGTCCACTCCAAGATGCTATTGCTACCTGATTCCTAATTTTTTGTGTGTTGTGAAACAATGCAAGTCAATTCCTTTATCTTTGTTTCTCCCAGCAAAGGGTCTGGGTGGCTTCATGCCCAGGGGGAGGATCAATCTCTCTCCCACCAGATGCCACCTCCCCCATGTCATACTGAATTTTGCAGCAGAATTAGAGGCAGTATCTATTCTTACTAAGACTGCTTGTAGCTGACCCATTTTCTATCCCTCCCCACCCTGCCTGTGAATCTGTTGACTCATAGGAGAAAAGCATTCCTCTTGCCCTCCTCAGAAATGGATTTTTATTTTATGCTGGAGAAATTTTCTACTGCAAGTAAAAGATACTAAGGTCTTTTCAGGCATTTTTGTTGTTTTGTATTTTTTTTCAGTAGCATATAAATAGATCTAAAGCTTTCACTGTAGCTTTAGTTTGCTGTTTAAGCACAAAACAAAATGAGAAATAACTGCAAGTAAAATAAGAAATGTAAAGACAAGATGAGAGATCCTAATTGTCTTATTCCTTTTCTGTTACCTATGTAAAGTTTGTGAGTGATACTTAGCAATGGAAGTGGTTCCCATCTACCTTGTGGTTTTCTCCTTTTAGTACCTGTGGTCAGCTGGCTCACCCCCTGGAGTGATTCTGGTAAACTGGACAAGGTCAGGAGGAGTTTGCCACCTCACCAGTTTGCTTGATGTAGGGCTGAGCTTGTGCTAGCGGTGAAATATGCAATTGACAATGGAGTGGAGCATCTGATCAGGTTCTGTGAATTGCAGTAATGGTCCAATTAGTCCAGTGAGAGGAACAGAATGGATTTTATTTCTGCAACTGATTTTGTGGACGGTTTTTCACAGATCTTACTTGACACACTGCTTAAAGAGAATATGTAGTTTGTCGCAGAGTCAAATGAGGGCAAAGCCCTAAAATGTAGCCAGCCAGAAAACTAAATGAAGAATGTGCATGGTTGGATGAGCAAATAGCAGACTGGTGGAGTGTTGTTTGAAGGAAATCTGGAAGACATTAGGCTGTGATGCAGAAACATAGTTCTATCTTCTGGTGAATATTTGGCATCTCTTCAGTCCATCCCATCACCTCCATCTTAGCAGCTGCATGAGAACTCTTGTGGCCAGCAGAGACTCACCAGTAGCACTGTGCTGCTCTCAGAATGAGAGCTGAATGAATATAATCAGCTGTAATTGTACCGCTGGGCTGCTTCATGCATGGGAGTGCTCTTGTGTAGAGGGAGAGATTGCCTGAAACATGGAAGGGAGATAACAAACACAACAGTATTGCCTACTGGTGACTGCTTTTCACTTGTCTTTTAAAGTGTTCCTTGGTGCAGGAGAGCAGTTTCTTAGTGTTATTCAAAGCAAGCAGTATAATTATAGTGCTTGGCATTTTGGCTTGAAGGGTCTAAGTGAATGCAAACTTCTGTGCAGGTGGTGGCACTGTGCAACTTTTTTTGTGTGCATTAGGCTTTTCTTGGGTTGCCTCTTTTTTTTCCTTAAGTACAGAGGAACACAGTGTTTTAAAAATACTTCGTTGAGTAGATGAGCTCTGGGATAGGCAATTTTATGTAGTATTATATTTGCTGGGACCCTTGTGGCAGGAAGGAATGATGAATCTGACTCCATGTTCTCAGAAGGCTAATTTATTATTATATTATACTATATTACATTAAAGAATGCTATGCTAAACTGTACTAAAGAATAAAGGAAGGATACCTACAGAAGGCTAAAAAGATAATAATGAAAACTTGTGACTCTTTCTAGTCTCGACCCAGCTTGGCCCCTATTGGCAATTGAGTCAAAACAACTCACAGCAGAAATCAATGAAACAAACACCTGTTGGTAAACAATGTCCAAACACATTCCAAAGGAGAAAAACACAGGAGAAGCAAATCAGATAATTATTGTTTTCCTTTTTCTCTGAGGCTTCTTGCTTCCCAGGAGAATACTCCTGGGCAAAGGGATTTTTCCAGATGATGTGAATGCCACTGTCTTGTTGAGATAGAGAATACATGGTTAGCTCTGTGGTTGTGGCAAAACAGAATTATTTACTCTAAAGCTATTTAAGAATGAGTGTCCAGTCTGTTGCTGATAATCAATTCCAAAATTTTCCTTAGCAGCTTGTCTTATTGTCTGTTTGTTGTGGTGGTGAGAAGTTCCCAATACTTAAACTCAACTTTTCCTAGTGCTTTTAAGGTCTGCTTCTTTTTCAAGTCTTGTGGTTGATGGCTGAAGTTGCTTTAATATTCTTTAAATGTCATCTGATATGTGCTTATTTTTGTTTGTTATTAAGCTTTTCTTTGGTGAATTATATTTTTCATCCAGTAACATTTCCCTCATTACTTTTGAATGCAATGTCCAGGAAAGAATATTATCTTATTACCATAGATGATTTTATTTAACAAATGTCAGGTCAGTTTTTAGCATAAGCCTTGCCATTAAAACCCCGCTGGAATACAAAGGCCTCTAAGATGCATCCCTTTCTTGAAATTACCCACCTTCCTCCAAGTAAATTTGCTTTTAGAGATTATTTTCAGTGGAAAGCCTTTACTCTGAAGCAAAGATACCCAGCAGATTCAGGTCTTCAGTTAGAAGGCGAGATGGGTTAAAAGCTATCAACTCTGGACCAAGCCTGTATGTGATAGAGTTTTTTTTTTCTGTTGCAGCCTGTTGTAAGGAAATGGAGAATTACTCAGGGTTTGGAAAATTTATAGTTTCAAATGCATCTCATCAGTCTATATGTGCACTAACTCACTCTGTTACAATGATAACTGAATGCTGGTTTTTCCTTGAAATGAATGTCTTTGAAGCAAATAACTTGATCTCTTGCATTTTCTGTAATCCTGTGCCTTTAATCTTGTTCTTGCATTGTATTGCTTAGATGCAGGAAGAAGGAACTCTTTATGCCTAATGGTAATGTAATATTTTAGTCAGAATTTAAGGATTATGAAAATTATTGGTTTCTGCAGTGAATGCAGAAACCTGCCAGCAGTACCCCCTGCTCACTAAGCCGTCCCTGTTTCGTCACCAGAACTTTTTTCAGTGTTCAGTTTCAGTAGGAAACTAGTTTTATGAGGAAGACACAAGAGTTGCAAAAGGTTTAAGAAACTCAGGCTGACCTACCTCCATTATATTTTCCACTGGTTATGTGGAGAATCAGGTTCATCTCTGTCCTGTTGCTAGGTTATTCCGTGACCTTGGATTAGTTGGCTCAGCTCTTTGCGTTTTGTTCCCTATCAAAGGTGAAAATAACCCACCAAATAAAACTCCTGCCTCAAGAGTGGCCCTTTTCAGTCTCAGGCTGTAAGTGCATAGGCTCTGAAGCATTTCCTCTAATAACAGTACCTAAACTAATACTACCTTTTGAAAATCATCCCTCTAGAGAAATCATATCTTTAAAAGGCACCTATTTTTCTCTTTTAACCACTGTCTTTAGAGAGAGATGAGTGTTACCTCTAGGTGTTTTGAGAACTACTTTTGAGAACCAAAAATTAGAGATTTGCTCCTATAACAATTGAGCCTTCTTCCTATAAAAATTAGCTAGGCCAGGGTGTGCATTAGTAGGCTGCTGGGGCTGCTCTTTGATGGATGGAGGCACTCAGCCTTCTGTTTTGGTCCTCTGAATGCCTTCAAAAGCGTGTGCCAATAGCCTATTGATGCACAGCCTGTTGTGGCTTACTGTTACGTTCAACGCACAGATGATTATTACAAAGGTAGGTTATTTGTTAGCATGATTTTCCACACTGCTGCTTGAAGAATTTTAACAGTGTCCAGTAAACTCCCTAAAGTATAGTTCAGAATGAATAAAATTCTGCTGGATGATGTTTACAAGAGTCTCTGTGCCCACTGCTGATGAGTCATGGAAAACAGAATATTCCTTTGGCTCCTGACTATGCACGTGACACGCACAATTATTAGCTGTGGTTTATGATCGACAGGTGGGTTGCTTTTATTTTCATCTGTACCTTAATTCAGATGTTTTCATTTTGCCAGGAAAACAGAGACACGCTTAGCCTCTCTAGCTGCTGTCTTGCAGCTGTTGCACCTCAGAGCTTGCCAGCTGAATAAATTGCCCTCCCATTTCTTCTTGACCCGTTGTTTCCTCTCCTCACTCTCATGAACTTCTGCAGTGGCTGTTACTACCAAAGCCTCATTAGATCCTTTCTCTTCCTTTGTTTAATGGGTGTTCAGTCATTTCCCACTGCATCTACCCTTCAAATGACTGGCTCATATGCTTTTCACTCTTCTCATAATGTAATGCAGAGTTTTCATGACAGCTGGGTATCTCTGGGGCCTCATTGCAACTTGAACATTAAGTCATAAAAACAATACTTTTGTGCATGTCTGAAAAGGCTGTGATGTGCAGAAGCTCTGCTGTAATATCTAACCTTATCCAGCACGGCTTTTCCATTTAAAACAAACAAAAAAACAACTTCAAGTTGTAACACCAGAAACCTCCAGTTAATTGGAAGTTTCTTTGTTTTTCTTTAAGACTGACTGAATGACGGTTATCCAAGACATTAGAAATTGACTTGGACATAATTTATGTTTTGGGGTTACTGGTCAAGAATGCAAGTGTGTGTCTTCAAATTTTTGCTGTCACACCTCTAAACATTTGGAATTAGGCTGAAAGGAGTTTATTAAAGGCAAAAGTTGCAGCATTAAAATCTCTGAAACCAAAATGCTAAGATTTTCTTTCCCCCTCCCAGCTCTGTTCCAGATTACCTAAACAAACTGCTGAATTGGCAATTTCTGTTAAGCACCTAGAAGATGATTAATGTGTTATGAATAATGTCATGATAGCTGGTTGAAGGGAGGCTCTTCCTCATGAATAACAACAGCCTGGTAATGTACCAGAATCAAGAAAATTAACTTCATAGCAAGCTTTGTCAATGTTCACTCAGTGAAAGCAGGCAATATGTCTGACTTGCTAGCTTCCAGCTTTTAATTAAGGCAATTAAACAAAATGTGATCTATTCTTTTTCCATTTATTTATAGATTTAATTACCAGTAGTTAATTAGGCTACAATTCTATAAATATATACTGACCTCGTGGTTCCAAGTGGGAATTATATTTTAGCTTAAGATTGATTCTTGGTAAATAAAGTAATTTTTCAGTGTTGCTCGATAGCTTGTGCTTTGCAGTCCTGTGGAACCAAACTCTTAATCTTCCTCAGTGTGTCCTCAATGTTAGTGAATATAGTGATGTTTACTTAGGTACTTATAATTCCTCAGCATCATGGTTTAACCCTGGCCAACAACTAAGCACAGCTGTTCATTCCTTCCCCCCTGGTGGGATGGGAAGAGAATCAGAAGGTTAATAGTGAGAACTTATGGGTTGAGATAAAAACAGTTTAATAGGTAAAGCAAAAGCCTTGGCTTTTTACAATAGATTAGATGTTCAATATCCACCCTGGGGTATGTGCCCCTCACTGACCTACCTATGTTTGCAAACCTGTAAGGATAGGTTCAGTTGAGCATGCTTTTGCAACCTGGTGTGTTATTAAATTAAGGCTACACCTGTACTTAAACATATTTGAGCAGGAGGAGCAGCACTAATGCACACATATATTTTTATGAGTAGATGTGATAGGTGAAAGTGGTATTTACAGACTGCTTTGAGTTTTTGGCTGTGGATGTGATGCATTGCAGCCTGTCTCCTGTTAAACTCTTTGAGGCCTTGTCCATGAATACAAGGTGTGGTGTGACACTGCCATGTCTCCAAGGACTGGTGTAGTTTACACTCTGGTGTAACTGCCCCTAGGACACTTTATGGCAGCTATGAGAATTAAGAATATAATTTAATTGGAGAAAAAGGAGCACCAGCCAAGAGAGTTGCTATTGGGCAGTGTGGTGTTTGCCCAGCAGTTCAGCCCAGAAAGCTTTATTTTAAAAGGGGAAAAAAATGAACAAAAGGATGACACAGTATTCCATACAAAAATCTGAAAATGTTTTGCAGAATGAGACTTCAGTACTGCTGTATTCTTTACCCTAATGCATCTGAATCTCCCAATAACCTTTTGAAATTCTTCATGCATATTTAAAGACAATTTTAGAAGCATTTAGTGTTAAGTTTTAGTGTGTTAAAAAAAAAAAATTCTACTGACTTCCATAGGACCATGAAAATAAAATCAATATTGAATGTTGTTAAACACCTGTCCTTTAGTAAGCTTACTAAAACACACTTTCCTTCTGAGCCACAGATGTACTTAGACTTAATTCTCATCTTCTACTAATCTGCTGTGTCTGCTTCCCCATAATAAAGATAAGGAGCAATCTATAGCCTTTCTAAATTTCTGTGGGAAACGGTGACTGGAATCTTATCCTTTGTACAGCTTTTAGAATACTGGAGTTAATGAAAGTGTTTTATAATGAGATGTGTTTTTTCCTCTTATTAGGATTTAAATTATTTCTCAGAGTTAAATCACTCATAAAACTGTCTATAAAATATAATTTATTTTAGATTTTTATTATGTACGGACTCCAAAATTGAGACAACGGGGAATAGCATTTTCCTTTTCATTCCACTATGGACAGTACATTCCTGCCCTGTTACAAGTATTCAGAGGGAAAAAAAGCAGGGAAAGCATGTCTGAGAAATTACATTGATTTTTGGAGGAAATGTTGGACCATGCTAATCTGTGAACTGTGCCACACAGAGCAGAGATTAGCCCTTGCTTGAAAGCTCTTCATCCAAGGGATGAAGAGACTAGAAAAATAACACAGTGCCAAAAGGAAGCACAAGATAACTGCATGATGGTATTACTCAAGGTGAAAACCTGCTGTCTCAGAAGGCAAAGCCTAAGCAATGCCAGTTTTAAAAAGAATTATGCAGAAGCAGATGTATTTGATGGTAGCACTGTTACCGCTGGTGCTTAGAAATGAAAGGGATAGATTTCTGTAATACCTTAATTTGAAAATTGATCACTGAACAATAGCACTTAATCATGTTTGCTTTTGTCAGACAACATGAACAGAGGTAAGAGGAGAATTCATGCGTAATCTAGTCCTGATGTGTGGCTTTTTCTCCCTGACTCCCATTGGCTTCAGTGAAAACTGAAGGAAATCCCTGCCTTTCAAAACTGTCTTTAATTAGGTCAACCTAGTGACACCCATATTGCTGTGATTCTTTTGGAATAAAAAGTTATAGAGTATTTCTACCGTTTTACCCTTTATGAATGACTGAAACTGCTAGTATAAAATCCAAAAATCTGGTATATTTTGGTATCTGCACCCAATGACATCTCAGTTTCTTTGGGATTTCAGTAGATGAAGTCTGTATATGACAGGATTTTAAAATAAAAGTAGGTTATACTATTATTTTACCCTAAACATTGAAGTGATATTTGACTGTAGGCTAAGCAGATGTGAATGCAGCAGGCCAGATAGCCAAGCTGTTAGAAAACTAAACCTACACACTCTGTCCAGGTAGATTATAATCTATTCTAGATGTTTTATTTTTTTTAACGTAGACATTGAGTTCAGGAGATTTGGAGTTGAGCATGTGGAAGATTCTCATCTTTGATGGCAGCTGATGGGCCATGGCTAAAGGAGAGAAGCCTGACCTAAACAAAAGAGTACTTCTCTGTAAAGCACATAAAAGGGATGATGCCCATGGCAAAATAGAGAGGATCAGAGCAATTCATTCCAGGACTAATATTGAGAGATAGCAGTCTGGTTACACTCCGTGCAAGGCTGTATGTGAATGTTTGCTTGGGGCAGCTCAAGGAACAGGACACCTATGAATTTGTGCTGTGCAGCTACAGAGAAAGCTGGACTCTGGATGGGGATTTCTAGTACTGAAGGCAAAAAATAGGTTACAGCTTTAGTCTAGACAAATGTGAAAAGGCTCATACTCTAAGAAAAATATTCTCTTGTGTGCTTTAGAAGTGATGTTTAACTTGTGCAAAGCATGGAAAATGAGGAGTCCTTTATTCTGGAACTATAAGATAGTGTGTAATAGTTTAGTATTACCAGCTGTGGAGATCTATCTTGAATTTCATTTGGTAATTTAAAAAAGTAGTCTTTGGTGTCTAAGTCAGATGTAACATGCCTTCTTGGCAAGGTTATTTTTTGTAGTTTTGGGTTTTTTTTTGAGTTAAAGCAATTCAAAGGATACAACATATTTTTTGTCTTCTTCAGGGAAAATATATTTCTCTTCTGAATCAGTCTAACTTCAGCTCCCAGACATGGTGTTTTGCTGTATTTTTATTGTCTGTGGTAAAGGGCCATCTATTGTCAGAAGTTAGTTTGTGGTGTAGGTACTGGCAGATCTCGATTGAGGCACCTTTTGGTCTGCTTCTAAGTACATACTTTGCATTGAACTTTGTTGTCTGTTTTGCATGATTCAGTTTTTTCTCCTCTGTAAATTCTGCTTTTTGTCTCAATGCCAAAGTGGAGACACCAGAAATGAGCAGACTAGGTGCATATAGTAGTCAAAGGGAGTTTTTTGTAAGACTTTTACTTACGCCATCTGCAAAGACAAATCTGCCACCACTATTTCGTGTCTTTGTACTTACCTTCTATGAATGAATTGCCATTAAATTTCCTTGCTGGGAAATAGTGTCTTTTTTTTTTTCTTCCTTTATAATTTTTTTCTTTCCTTCCTTCTTGACGGCAGGATATGTTTGACCTTTGTGGAAGAAAGATGAAGTCTGCCTATTAGCTTGAGTTACAGTACATGGTGATTTGCATAGTTTTTCCAGGATACTCTGTTTCAGCCCATTACATTTGCCCATACTCCTCAGTAAAATTTCCCGGGCCTGTAGTAATGACATTTGCATTAGCAGAAAGTGGAAACTAAAATATTTTCTAATTAGAGGAAAAAGAAATACAACCCCTAAATTACATCCTGCTTCAAGCTCTTATACATCATTACAAGACACAAAGTACAACAGTTGATCTGGACATCTTCCCTGAGTGAAGTATGAAAGGCAATTGGGAATTGAGGGCTAGTTTTCTCTGGAAAACTCCAAATTGCTGACAGCTGATTAAATACAGAGTGCTTCCATGGTATTGGCACCTTGTAATGCAATGCTGACTGGACATCCTGCTTTAAGTAGCTGAAATGTATTTAATGATCCCTGGTCAAACCTGAGAGATACTGTGACAATTCCCATTTGTATTGGCAGCCTTGCTCCAAACTTGTGAGACTATCAGGCAATGATTTATTTCAACCTGTGGCCATTTGACACTTCTTGAACTGCCCACAAGGCTGACTTGTCTGTGGCCCCCCAAAGACTGACCAACAGATAGATGCTGTACTCTCATTTTCCAGAGAGAGGAAAATGGAAGGGTTGCACGATGCCAGTAAGAAACCTGATTTCAGCAGTTTGTCCATTACCTTGTGGCTAAACTGAGACAAAGAAGGCAGAAAAAACCTTTCATGTGAGCCCTGGGAGAGTCAAAGCCAAATTTTCAGGCACTGGCTGAGCAAAGAACATCAGAATTTTGCCCCTTTTGTAACTGAGTTCTGCTCACCTGCCCTGAAGACCTGATTTCTAGGCCTTTAGGGATGGTTAGACCTAAAAATCTCTCATATTAAAACAATAAATCAGTGAAAAGTAGCAAGGGTGTCTTCCTGCTATTCTCAGGGGAAAAGTAGGAAGCCTTTATCCATTGCCCTTGTTGAAGGGATGATGTAGCACTGCTCACTACTCTAATAATACCTTTGCTAAAGGTTTAAGAGCTTCTGTAACCTCTGTCCAAATAAGTGTGGCCAGAATGTGATCTCTAATGGCAGAATGAAACCTCTAATATCTGCCCAAACAAGTGTGGCCAGAATATGATCTGCAATCACACATATATTTGGAGCTGGAGGAGATGTTGGTCTCACATGACTTCTTCAGGTGTCAGATTCAATTGATACTTGTTCACTACTTATTCTATTCAAGATATCAGGGCAGTTATCATCAATCATGCAATTTTTTCTGTGTTTTTTCAACATCCAAGAGGTAGCTGGGATTTGTGATGAATGCTGGTGATTCTCATAGCACTGCTAATCATGAGGTGATCTTGTCTTCCTAGCAGAGGTTTAAGATCCACTGACCTGGCTGCCCCTCACATTCTCACCTTTTAGTCTTTAAGAATATCAAGGTAATTTTTTTTAGTTAATTGTAGGTAAGTTTATTCATCTTGGAGGCTTTGTCAGTTGGCCAGCAATTGTTCATCGAGGGAGGAAGGTTCCCTTTTTTGGCAATTGATGTCATTAAAGTGAAAGAACATTTTCCTTGAATTGCTCCTAGTGTTTCTTCATCACAGTGGGTATTTGTATTTCATGCACTGAATATGTGGAGCAGAATTCTCTGCAAGAGGTGCTTAAGAAACTCTCTGTTGCCACAAGCATCTTGGTGACTAAGCTGCTGTCAATGAAGGCTATTAAACCCTATGAAGCCTGGCACTTGGGTTTCCTGGAAATCAAATCAGGAGCTCTGTCTGTGCAGCACTGAATTGCAGTCTTTACCTTGGTGACCTCAAAAATTGGCCCAAGATGTTTTTAAAACGTGTTTAGTAAAGTGTATTTTAAATGATGGCATTAATCTCACCTCAAATTACTGAATTTGCTTATGCATTTTCAAGCCACTCTTCATTACTTGAGTGGTTAGCAATTGCCCACATCCTTTTCAAGAAAGGGAAACGTTTGACTTGGGGTTGGAAAAGAGGACCATGCTGAGAACTGTTGTTAGATTCCTGAGACTCTTTGTGGAGTGTTTGTTTGTGGTTCTTTCTTTTATTTTTGTTTTCCCTGGGAGATGACGTACCATGACAACAAATGGGTCACTGCAAATCCCATATTCCTAGAGCCTTCCTGATTCTAATATATTTACCCTTAAAACACGCTTTCAAGTATACTAGTAGGGCCAGTATACTTGCAAGAAACATAGTTTCAAATTAAAATACTTGGGGATCAATGGATTTTATTTATTGAGAGCCTTTTTTTAGCCACAAAAGATTTGGCAATGCAGGATTTCTTTTTGAATATGTGGTTGCTTCTCCAATTTTTTTTTTCTTTTTTGGTGGGATAGGGGGGACCCTAGACTAAAGAATTCTCTATCCTCTTAACTCTACTCCCACTACAAGTTGTATGTGGCTATCTTTGAGTGATCAAGAAAACAGCTGCCTTTGCCCTATATTATATTTTTTAAATAATGTGGATATTCCTGATATTAAATTTTCTGAAATCAAGCCTATATTGAATAGTTTGACTGTAGTGATGTTCTCTTTGTGTAGCTCAACTGTAATTGATGGGTGGAAAGTTAGACTCTTAAGAAGATTGCCATGATTTCATAAGTATGGCCCATACTGGTTTTGGAGGAACAGTAATTTAAAAATACATACTTTTAGGAAAATAACCAAAATTCAGAATGAACAATGGTAAGGCAGTAGGCTTCTGAAAAAGAGAATGGAATCCTGTGCTATTCTTTTATACATTGTACTACTGCTGCCTTGTGGGATTATTTTCCTCCTCTCTATAATACTCTTGAAAATCAGACAAATTGTGGCTTTCTGTAAATGACAATAATTACAGTACATGTTGGCATACCATTGTGGATTGCAAAAGGTACATTGTGTTTCAGCTAAAAAAATATTTTGAGTAGTTCTTATCAGAGTCAGCCTTGCTGAAGAGCTGCGTCACATCTGAGGACCCAATTCCAAACGCAGCAAGTAACTGTTGGTAGCTATTTGTCTGGAAGAGAATGGAAAAGAACATCTATGCAAATGAAAGAGCTCTTCTATATTCTTGGAAACAGCTGAAAGCAATGCAGACAGATAATCACCAAAAGCCATATCAGAGAGAGGTGTAATTTCTGGCTGGCAGTTCAGCTTGCCTCCACAAGCCTTTGTCTTGGTAGTTTAAAGCAGGGAGTTTTATAGTGCTAACAGCTGTCTTGGTCTGGGTTTTTCGTTTGCTGCTTCTATCAGCAAAGCATATAAAGAAGGCAGTGGTGGTGCTGGGCTTATAGCTAACTAGGAGAAATGTCATTCAAGAGTTTGCCCATGATATACACAGCACTCTGCTGCTTTTTCTCAACTATTGCTGTTTCAGGCATCGGGTACGGCATTTAATCAAGATGATTTTTAAGATGGTATGTAGAAGCTTTAATAAAATATCATTCGGAAAAACTAGAGAAAATGCTTTAGCTGATTTATTTGGCCCAAAATGCCAGCTCACGGAGTACTTTCTTAGGCAAATGCCCTCTGTCAGACTGTCATTGAATGACTTTGTGTTTTAACTGCACCTCCAATCCATCATGCTTGACTCAACCTTTCAAGGAGAATCATACAGAATAAAAAGCATACAACTGTTCTGAACCAGTATGTATAGATATGTTTAAGCATCTGTGCACCTGCTTACAGAAAAGCACCTTTACTAGGGGGGAGACCCTTGTGGCAATACATATAATATAAAGGTTTTAGTAGGTGACTGTTTAAAATTGCAGAGCTCACTTGTGGCATGAGGCTTTAGAACAGTGTAAATTATAAGACAGAGTGCTGGCACCTAGCATGTGGGAAATTGGGAGGGAACCTTCTGAACTCTTTTTAGATTAAGACATAAAATTTCTACAAAATAAGGAATACCTGTCCAGATTTGCTACTTTTTTTTTACACGAAACTTGAATTTGTGATGCAGTCTTGATTCTAAAAGCTGCATCACCCAGTGCCTGTCCCTTTCCTACTAAAGCACCCTATTTATTGTAATTAAGGTCTTCATGTCATAGAAAACCGTCAAACATCTCAAGGCACTGTTTTTATGCAGGTTACGTACTTAGTGAACATAGGAACTTGCACACTTGGCTTCTGTAATTGGTGCAACTAAGCCAATTCTGTCTGGAATGGCACAGGCACTCAGCCTCTTCACTCCTGGTCAGTTGTAGAGCAACTTGGAGAAAGGTTTGTAGCCTTTCAAGTCCAGAGACCATTTGTGGTAAAGTAGCATACCAGAAAGTGGAAAAACTGAGCTTAAAATGCCAGAGCTTTAACACAGTCGAGGGAACTGACTTGGAGCTAGGCAGTGTGAGCTCCAGAATTGTCTTTGCCTCATCATTTATTATTCATTGAAAGCATTCCTCATCTCCCAGTACCTTTGTTCTTCTGCTAGGTTTACAGAAGCTGCATAGTTCTCTATTCCTTGTGTCTCCTCCACCTCCAACTGCTCACCAAGGTTTTTGGCTATTGCTTTCCCTTGGAGCTCAGTGGTTATTTAGTTGCTCTGCCTCAAACTCTCCCATTCTTGATCCAAAAGCTGATGATTTGCTTAATACTTTACAGGCTTCGATGCCTCTGACAGGATTACCACACTTTACCTCTCATTTTTTTAATCTTGGCCAGTTACCAGTGTTTCAGAGGAGGGTTAATCCTGTTTACCCTTCCCTGCTTGCCAAATTGTATCTGTGTGTGTGATGTGGTAGAGTGTGCCAGCATCCTAGGGGTATGCATTTAGTATGGGCAATAATAAATGTGATGCAGATAAATGTAAACAACAGTAAAGGACAACCATCTCTAATTTTCTGGCAAGCAGCAGAAGGTTAAGGGAAGTTTTAAGGAAATGGATCAAAATCTCTTCAAAGTTTTTAAGGGGTAACATGCCATTTATTGGAGACCAAGTTTTAGCCAACTTAAAACTAGTGTTGCTTTTGCCATCTGGGCATCACAATAACTGTAACACTTTAATAACACTGGGTGGATGGCAGCTTAGGGTGGAAACTTGAGAGGTCTTTTTTGTCCCCTCTTCCTTGTAGAGAGACCAAATAGAATTTTCTGAGGCATGGCAGGCTTAAAACAGAGGTCAGTGGCTGTAGGGCCAGGTGTGGCATCCCAGAGTGAAATCTTTATGTTGCCTGTATTATGCAAACTGACTTAGTCATGCTGTGATAATTTGTGAATCTAGGTATTTAAATATACATTTTGAAGGAAAAAACCAGAAACATTCCTGCTCTGAAGTCACCCAGAAAGTAGAGCAGTGGCATTCTTTGTCTGTGTACTGCTGATTTTTCTTTTTTTCTTTCTTTTTTTTTTTTGTTTACTTTCTTTTAATAATCACATGCAAATTTTATTTTATATTGCAAATTTATATTTGCAATAATATTAATGCAAATATTATTTATATTTTATATTTATAAATACATACAATAAGTGTATTTAAATGCATTTATTTAAAATGTATTTATATACATTTTAAATAAAATATATTTGTGCTGGGAAACATTATAAGCACAATGGAACAATTACATGTGGACCTCAAATATTTTATATCTAAGATTTTTCTCTGAGTGTGGACTATACTTGCTGTATTTATTAAAAGAGGACCAGTGAGGGGCTTGGAGCTTTATTTTAGGTCAAAAAACTGTTTGAACGCTGATTCCCGAGTAACAAAGAGTGACCCCTCAAGTACAGAAGAAAATAATATATCTAAATAGGTAAAGATGTGTGTATGAAATAGTTGCATTAAAAAGATCAATGGAATACTTCTATTTCAAGTTACTCCTTTCTATTTGGAAGGAATATATTTTCAGACCATCATAAAAAGAGTCTCCTTTTTTGTCTGAGATACTAAGAAATTATGTGGTATTACAAAATGCTTTTCTCCATTTCATGTTTCTTTGGGAAGGAATGAAACGTATTAGGTCTAGCTCATTCTTATTTTAAGTCATTGATTGTGTTGCTGATTCTCTTCAGCAAATTGCAGAAAACCAGAAAAAATGCAGTAAAGCTGTGCAGTGGCAGAAGCTGCTGAGGAGGAGGAGGCTGTAGCTAGCTGGACAAGATGGCCTCAGGACTGAGACGTCCTGAACCAGGAGCACCTTCCCAGTGAAACTCCCAGGGGAATGCACTGGGCTTGTTGGTTCTACTGACAGATGAATTAAAACAAAACAACATAAACAACCACCCCCAGTGCAAAAAACCACCCCCAACAAAAACAAACACAAAGGGGAGGCAGAAAATGATTTTTTCTTTCTCCTAGCTGACTTTCTTTTGAGATATATTTCCATTATTTTTTATAGACAGATTCAGGTGATCTCCATCAAGCCTCTGCTAACTTAAGGCTGTATGCTCATGCCAATGTGACATTGAGCCCTGCTTAGAATGGTCCTGCTTGGCCACAAGGGTTGTCAAATCAAAGTTGAGTGCTGGGTTTGTTCCACCACTGAGGTCTTGGCTACACACTGCCTGTGTAGTTTAACAATGGCTTTGACAGCAGGGGCATCTTTGTCCTCCTGCCTCTTCACTAGAGAAGCACAGAATGGTTGGGACAGAAAGAGACCTCTGGAGTTGTTTGTTCCAAGCTCATTGTTGAAACAGGACCAGCTACCAGGTTGCCCAGAACATTGCCCAATTTACTTTGGAGTATATTTGCAGATGGGGACCTCTCAGTCACTGGGGGCAACTTGTGTTTGACCACTGAAATGGTCCAAAAATGGCTTTGCTCTATTCAGAATTTATTAAGATTCTATTCAACTTTGTGTTTCAGTCTGTGTCTCTTTTCTCAGAGGGCATCACAGATAAGAATCTGTCTCATTCTTCTTCATTCCCTCCCATCAGTTATTTCTGTGTATAGATAAGATTCTCCCACTGCTTTAAGCATTCCTCAGAACCTATTTATGTTCCCTTGTGCCTACTTAATTGAAACACTAATTCTGCATCTTTGCACAGAAAGTTTTGAATCTTCTTGGAGGATGTTCACAGTTTGAATCTTGTTCAAATGAAATTAAAAGATTTCAAGATTTTACGTGGCATGAAATTTGATTTTTGTCTAGTTGTGGTGTTTCCTTCTGTCCTCGTTGAGTTCTCTTAGAGCAGAGGAAAGGCTAACAATCTGTGCATGATCAGCCTTGCTGAATTAGCCTACTGGCTTCTGCCCTTCTCTGTAGGAGACAGCTTTAGGTCCTTGAGTGGTTTCTTGCAGAAAAAAATTATTCCAAAAAGACTCAGAGAATTTGAAATTTCTAGTGTGCTTTGACTCAATTAATGGAATTCACTGAAATAGCAGATTTTGCATCCTGGCAGACTCAATACACAAGTATGCATTCTCAATAAAGTTGGGTATCTCTCAGCACTTCAGGAAATAGGCAAGTACATTTTGGAGGTGTGAGATTTCTCACTTATGAAATATATTTGGACATTGATGGGCTAAAATGGCTTTGAAAACATATAGCAAATGTGTACTTGGAAATATGATCTGAACCAACGAGAATTATTGTACCTGTTCACAAACTATCCCCAGAACATATAAATGAGTGTAAAAAAATAAAAGCACGCGAATGTTTGTTCTTCACAAATTAGGCAAATTCCTTAGGTAAAAAAAGAAAGTTTAATGTGTTGACACTTTTGTGGGGCAGTTTTAATAATGTGCTAAGTATTTTCCTTTCAGTTCTCTTTGTTGGGCCAGAACATGCCATCAGATATTTCCTGGGTAGGGACTGAAAGTAAAATCTAATTTGCTTAAATGGACCACAGCTCACTGGAAGGAAGGGAACAATGTTTTACTGTATCTGTCCTCTGAGAAACTGCTTTCAGCATGTTTGTAGGTGTTGGGGAGTCACTGCTAAAGCAATGGAAGTTGAGGCTGGCATTAACCCATCAGCCCTGAAACACAGAGATGCCTTGTGCAAGATGACCTGTTCCTTTTCAGACTTCTGCCTCAAGTTCAAGCATGACCAGGAGAAAATGAAAACTGTCCTGCAAAAAAGCAGGAATGAGAAGGTCTCACAGGCACTGGCTTTTCCCATAAACAGATATCCAGCTCATTACAGATGCTCAGATTTTTGTGGAATAGCTTTATTAAAGGAATGGTTAAATGGAGGAGAGTTTCTCCTGCTGTGAGAAAGAAGTCTATTTAATCTCTATTGTTTCCATCTAATCTTTTAATGGGAGACATGGAGGAAGTAATCCTGTCTACTCATTCCTTTATAAGAATGAGAAACAGATTAAAACAGCAAGTCAGATTTAAGATACCATGAGGAACTACTTGCCACAGTGTGTTGTAGAGTTTATTGTTGATTCTAAATCTCGACATGGGTTGAAAGGTCAATACATTACATGAATATAAGAAAATCCACGATGACACACTTAAAAATGGAGTTTTATTGCTTCTATGATTTAGAAAGTTGTTCTAAAGCTTCAAGTTCTTCTACCCTTTTGAATCAAGTGGTTATCCAGGCAAGTATCTTTGTATGCTTATCCAATTCTTAGAGTGCCCTCTTCACACCTATTGTGTGTGGTCAAAGTACTGTGTTACGTGTGTTTTGGCAAACATCAGCTCAGCAATTGACATGTAGCTAATAGTCATTCTGTGCTTGCTTTTTCATACAATTCCAAAGATGGAGAATTGAATCTACCCAGCAGAAGTAAATGTCTGAGTGAGAATATCCAGGTTAGCAAATTTTGTTGGCTCTTAATGCCAAGAATTTCTCCCACAAGATACCATAGGAAACAGGAACATGTCAAATTCTAGTCTTGTGTTTAAGTGAGCCTGTGAACCTTGTATAATTCAAAGGCTACAAAAAGAGCGTTTTGGTTTGCTTTAGATGGAATCAGTGCTTTAAAGCTACAGTGGTAGAACTTGCCAAATTCAGTGGGTTTTCATTCTCACTGAAACCCTGTGGAATGGTTAATTTATTTTCATCATCTTTTTGTCTTTCTAGAAAATGACAGTGCTCCAGTTTATCTCTTTGGTAATTCATTCTATGCCTGGAAGGAGAAGGGTGTTTGTGTGTGTGTGTGTGCAAAATAAGGCCACACATGTAAAAAATTTTATTGGCCACTTATTCTTGTGAGGTATAAGTGATGTGTGTCTCTATATTTGATACAGCTTCTTGAAAATGAAAATGCTTAATAACATTTCTTCAGGTGTGAAACACTCCTACATCTCAATAGACTTTCTTATTGAGCATGCCCTTGGGAATTTTAGGTACAGCTGGAGCTGTGGATATTTGTGATAGTTGATTTACTGGTAGAGACTCTGTTTTCTTGATACTTAGCTTCCTTCAGATTGTGAGAGGAAAATGAGCCCTTAAAAACCCTCAAAACTGGAAGCAAATGTAATTAACATAGTGATGTTTTTGAAAGTTTTCATGGAGCCATTCTTCAAAATGCCAGTCCCGGCAGCAATAAATCATGTCCTGCTATGTTCTTGTCCACTGTAATGTGGTAAAGGATGATATATGTCAGCCAAGGGTTGTCAGAAATACACCATCTTTTGATTTAAAGCACCATTTCAATGTGACAACTCTTAAAATAAATAATGCAAATATGGGCATGAAGGCAACCTATTATTTTAGATACATATTCACACATTAGTATGCAGCCAGATGGAAAGGAGTTTTCATTGAGGGATAAGGGTAAAAAGGTTTTAGAGGAGAGTATACTGGTTCCATAAATTAGAAAGAAAAAAAGGAAATGGATGGCAATAGATAATATTAATGTAAAATTATTATTTTAATTATATTTTATTAAAATATTTAAATAACTTTGGAGTTTTACTGTGAGGAGATGATAAATAACATTTGCCATCATGACAGTGGGCTCTGACAGTCTCGTGCAGTTATGTTAGAGTAGTGCAAGTTAGTGCTGCTCACCTAATACACAAAAGCCAGTTCTGCACATGATATTGGGTAATTTGTAGGTGACAAGCCAGCATTTTTCTTGAACAGTTCAATCTTTATACCTGTTTGTCCTTCTAAGTCACCATTTTTTTTTCCTGTATGTTTTTCTCTCATTGCCTCTCTTCATCTTATGGTCGTATGGATGTTCTCCTCTTCTTCCCCCCCATCACTGTTAAATTCTATTTCGAGAAAACAGTTACTCTCACAATGTCAAAATCACAAGGGCATTGCACAAGCCAGTAGTTTCTCCATCACTATTTTTTCTCCTGAAGTCCCCAGGAACATGCAAGTGTTGCTTTTTGTGATGTAAAGAAATGAATTAATGATACAACAAAAGGATTTTTTGGGCTAATTATTCTTCCTTTTGGGCAGCAAGTTTCAATTAATAATAGTTACACATGAGTCGTTATCTATCCTAATGTAGTTCCAGAGAAGTGGGCACTGAGGAGTTGTAATTTTAAGGGAATGACTTTTTTTTTTTTTTTTTTTTTTTTTTTTTTTTTTTTTTTTTTTTTTTTCTCCTCTCAATGGATGGATTATGTTGTGTGGTTACCTCCCCATTTAAGTACTTTCAAATAATAAATGAAACAATGATGTTGCTTCTACGGCCTCCTAGTATTAGGTATGGAAAGCCTAAACAAGAAATGATCAACTGTTTCTTAAGAGGATTAAACAAACCTCTTTGTAAGGATAAAAGTCTACTTAGGATAGTTAAAACAAGAATTGCAGAAGAGGAGACATTGCCTTACTTTAAGAAGAGTGGAAAGGGCATTTAGGAACTTTGACTTTGTGTGTTTATAAAAATAATAGAATGCTGGTCTCAGTACCAGAGAAGATTCTGTTGTGGGGAGAGGAGTAACTTCATTGATAACACTTTTTTTTCCCCCCAGACTTTATAGAGCAAAGGGGTTTATGATTGTGCTCTTTGTAGGGATATAGATATGAACCCCTCCTAGGAACTTTTGAACCCTTGAGCCCTCTCAAATTTTGAAACATAAAACACAAAGCTGCCATGAGCTTCTCAAAACCCAGATAAATACATTTGTTCTATTAGTCTATCTCTTGGAAGAAAGGCCACAGCATTCATTATACTACTGGATGTAAAGAATAGGGAAAACAATATTGTAATGTCTAAATATGCACATAAGTCTGGAGAGGTACTTGGGACCTTTTATACAATAGAATATCAAATCAATAAAAATACCTTGATAATGGAACATGCTTAATTAAAAATAATTCTACTTAAAAGTAAGAGGATTAGAAATTAAGTGATAGAGATCAAGAAGGAGAATCAGATTATTAAAAATAACATAAGAATTTAATGTGTTTTATGAGTGAAATAAATGTAGAAGTATTCTTGACTCTAAAATGGATGGCATGGTCTTGCAGTTAGTGGGGCTGAAGATGCACGGTTTGTGTTCCTGATGACCCCTTGTGTCATGGGAACATGGGAAAGTTTCTTTGTGATTCTGAATCCTAATCTGAAGTATAGAGAAGATAATTTTTGCATAGCCCACTGTGGCATTGTGATGCTAAATTAGTTATTGTTGAGAAAGCAAATTGACCTTGAAGGGAAGATTTAGCATAGCCAGAGGAGAGATGTAAAAGAAACCAAAAAAACCCCAAGCTGAATACAAAATGAGCTTTCAAGTAGAACCAGAGCTCTGAGGGGACAGAACAGCAAACTGTACTGTTCTAATTGTGCAGTTCTGATAAATTCAGTGTAACCTAGATTGATATAATTCCAGAGTAAGTTTTTGATTTATGCTTTTGAGGGTAAGAGTCTAGAAGCTAGTAGTTGCTCCATTCCAGAGCTTTGTCAGATTAAGAAAAATTGTTAAAGGATATATGAGTGTATTTGAGATCACCGTCTCTCTACAGGTCAATCCCATGGACTTTCTTGTATATGTCCAGAAGAGGGCAACAAAGCCTGTGAAAGGGCTCTGAGCATTGTTTTGAGGGGAGTAGCTGAGGATTTTGGGCTTGTTTGGAGCAAAGGAGGCTGAGGAGTGACCTCACTGCTCTCCACAGCTTCCTGAGGAGGGGAAGGGGGGAGGGAGGTGCTGAGCTCTTCTCCCTGGTATCCACTGACAGCATGCATGGAAATGGTTCAAAGCTGTGCCAGAGGAGGTTTAGACTCGGCATTAGCAAGTGCTTCTTTATGGAGAGGGTGGTCAGATCCTGGTACAGGCTTCCCAGAGAGGTGGTCAATGCCCCAAGCCTGTCAGTGTGTGAGGCATTTGGGAAATGACCTTAAAAAAAAAAAATCTTTAAATTGTGGTCAGCCTGGATTTCTCAGGCAGTTGGACTAGATGGTTGCTGTAGTTTTCTTCCAACTGAAATAGTCTGTTTTGTTTTCTTACTGTTTAACTATTATTTTAATAATCACATTAGTCTTTCATGAGTATGGATAGTCAGAAGATTTCAGAGGTTTCAATTGGTTTCTACCAATAGGAAACAACAATGGAGAAATTGTAGAATGGTTTGGGTTGAAATGAACCTTAAAGATCATTCAATTTCAGCCCCCCTTCATCAACAGGGACACTTTTCACTAGACCAGGTTGCTTAAAGCCCCATCCAATATGACCTTCAACACTTGAAGGGGTGAGGCATCCACAGTTTCTCTGGGTAACTTGTTCCAGTGTTTCACCACAGTCACAGTAAAGAATTTTTTCATAGTATCTAATCTAAACCTACTCTTTTTAGTTTGAAGCCTCTCCTCCTTGTTTCATCTCTACATGCTCTTGTAAAAAGTCCCTCTCCAGCTCTCATGTGGGAATCCCTTAGGTATTGCTGAAGGGTCTCCCCAGAGCCTTCTCGGGGCTGAACTACACCAACTCTCAGCCTTTCTCCAAAGGAAAGGTGCTTTAGCTCTCTGAGGATCACAAAGAGCCTCCTCTGAACTTGTTCCAACAGGTCCATGTCTTTTTCGTGCTGGGGGCTCCAGAGCTGGACGAAGCACTGGAGATGGGGTCTGAGGAGAGCAGAGTAGAGAGGCAGAAGAGTGTCCCTTGGCTGGCTGGTCACACTTTAATGTAATCCAGGATACATTTGGTTTTCTGAGTCACAGAGAAGGGCATTGTGAGTCTTAATCCAGCTATGGGGACCCAGCCTGTCCCATCTGCCCTGTTATACACAGCTGCATTGCTCCTTGGAGCAGCATTCCATCCCTGAGAGGCTGAGTGCAACCAGCACTGTGGGAGGTGTTTGGAAGGATTTCCTAGTGCTGCTTTACCCAAACTAGCAAAGAATATTCTGGGGACTAGATCTCCTTATAGTGGCAGTCTTACCTTGACTTCTTCCTCCTTTGAGTGGTCTGGTTTCAGCTGAGGGCAGGAATCTCCCTCCTAATAGCTGGTACAGTGCTGTGTTTTGGATTTAGTGTCAGAATAACATGGATAACACTGATGTTTTATTTGTTGATAAGTAGTGCTTATTCTAAATTAAAGAGTCCTCATTTTCCCATGCCTGCCAGTGAGCAGATTCACAAGAAGCTGTGAGGGAGCATGGCCAAGGCAGCTGGCTTGAACTGGCTAAAGGGGTGTTCTGTACAAAATAACATAATCAGGATACAGCCTGATATAGGGAGTTGGCTGGGAGGGAGCTAATTGCTGCTCAGGCACTGTGCATCACTTGCTTTCTTTATGCTTTATTCCTTTCTCTCATTTTCATTACAAATGTTATTAGTACTATTATATTTTGTTTCAATTAATAAACTGTACTTATCTAAACCCATCAAGTTTACCTTTTTCTGACTTTTGTCCCACTCTCAGGTGGGGAGAGAGGAAGTGGTTGTGTGACTCTTAGTTGCTGGCTGGGGTTAAAAGATGACATTCAGTTTCATATGGACAAGACAATACATATTTCTAGAGAGAAAGAACAGTCACAAACTTCTAGACGAGATTGTGATAAAAATTCTGTCTTAAAAATAGCTGCATTTTTCTGTTTGTTTTTCAAGCTTTCATCAGTTTTTTTCCTTCTGTTTTTCCTTTGTGTGGCATACAGATGTGTTCTTCTTAAAAGTGTTGAACTTGTGGTTTCTTGTCAGGCAAGAAGAAAGATCAACAGAACATAATGTGTGTCTTGACATGGTTGTTTTTGGGGGCATGGTGGTGATTTCCACAAACCTTTGTTTTTTAGGTTAGCTTATTTTCAGCTTTATCATTTCAAATCAGTTCTATATGCAGGTTCTGATATTTTTTGGTTATTTTTTCATTTGAATCTTTCTTCTTTCACATTCATTGGATTTCTGTGCCCTTTTTAATGAACTTATTAACAAATACAGTGAAAAGTTTCCCTGGGAAATGAATCACCACAGGACATTTTAAATATTTCGTATCATTTGCCCTTAGAACACTTTGGAACCCTGTATTGGAGTGTATGTAACAAGGCTTTGGTAATGGTGGGATGGCAGGAGTAGCCTTCCTGGGAGAAGGTAAGGCCAGTTATATTCAAAATTATGCTTTGCATTGGATGGGTTAGATGGTGGAAGTAAATTCCCCTTTTTAAACATGCCCATCACTACTTTGCTTCCTGAGGCTGTATTTATTGTCAGCTGAGCAGTGAGGCATGTGATGAGGAGTTAAATTCTAGGTTTACAGGAAGGATTAATAAATAGATTTATAAAATACATTTATAAAATTCTAGGTTCATGCCAGCTTGTGGCCTTATGTTTTCACATACACAAAGAGGGTCGACAAGATATGCAAAGGACAGCCATCAAATTTGGGCTCTAAATTATGTTATTCTTAGATTAAGAAAAGAAGGAGAAGGCAGATCCCTGAGAGGGAAGAGTTAAGAGAAGGCCATACACACCCCTGGGTTTTGGCCATGAGAAGTGCTCACAATGGCTGGTGAGCTCAGTGTGTGCTTACGGTCTCTGGAGATGTAAAGATATCAAAATTCTGTTTCATAGCTTCAGGCACCTCACCAAAACCCTTGCTTAGCTGCAAACAAATGCCCGGTGGTGGAGCTGCTTGGCTGCACCATTTAAAGCACAGCACGTGCCTCGGGCCGGGTTACTCTTCAGCTGCCTTGTTACTTCCCCTTCAGTCCTGCTCTGAAGGGCCCTTTCTCCAGCATGCCAGCTCATGAAATCATGTACCATCTCTTTCAACCAGCATTACAGAGAAGTAAAGGGAAACCTAACATCAACTCACCTTTTGGCTTAGTAATTGTGGGGATATGTTCACTTTGGTTAATCATTCAGGAGAATTGCTTTGAACACTTAGATGTGCATGACACAATGAGTGTGCTGGAAATAAATACATTTTAACAAAAATCTGGCAAAGGCAGTTTGCTTTGCTGCCTCATTGCTTCCATCACCATCTTTCTGTGTTATCATTCATTCATACTCTTTAATTCAGAAGACAGAATCCACAAATACTTAGAGACTCTACTTTTCATTTGAACAAAGGCAAAGATTGGTTCTGCAAGTGAGACTGCATATTCCAAAAAATAAAATGTATCCGAATTTTAATACAGTGCAATATCTAGTCGACAAGGCAGTGGTTCTGTGTTATTTGTATTGTTGGTTGGCAAATATCAAATCCATCAGGGTCTTGTCAGAACTGAACTCTCATGAGAAAAATATAACTAAGCATCTTTAGCGTTAAAGAATCTTCAGAGATTTTTCAAAGCTATGTGATAACAGAGATGGATTGGGAGCAGGAGTGAGTCAAGCAAACATAAAGGTCTTCCTCTGGGCTGCCATTATGCCACTACTTGGATTGGAGCTTAGGGACACCAGAGAGCATGAGCTGTACACTGCTTACATTGCTACATAGCCTGGTGGGACAAGAAAAAAAATTGGAATTGTGTTTCTCAAGGCTGTCCCTGTGGCATTCTGTCTTCTGGCCTGCCCTGACTGTGGGACTGTGGCTTGTCCACACCACTCCTACCCTCAGACTTATGCTTAAACAGTGCAAAGAGCTGAATATAATTTCTTTGATTTCTGTAATCACAGCTGAGATAATTGCCTAGGAGTTTGCAGATGGTGGTGGTGATGATTTTGTGTATTTTCCCTTAATTTCAGACATTGTATGAGTTTTTTCCCTCTGTCTCTTCAAGTCTTCTATTAGCTCTTCTCTTAATACACCTTAATAGGTCTACTCAGGAGGCTTTCTGATGCCTCCTGAGTGAATATAACATGCAAAAAGGTATTTAAAAAGCTGTTGTTAGCCAAACGGTCCCAGGATATAAAATTATATATATGGAGTTCATTCAAATTGATGAAAGCTACCTTCTTTTTGAAGCATATATGATCAGAAAAAGGAATCCCTTCAACTGTAGTTCATAAATACAAATATGTATTCTTGTCAACAAAGATCTCCTGTATGTGCTAAAGTCTGGTTTTATTAAGAATCTGATCTAGCCTTCACTGCAGCTAGCCTTTCTAGATCAAGTTCTAAGCTTCTGTTTCATCGGTTGTGAGTATAAAATTAAAAAAAAGTATTTATGAATGCCTCACAGCGGAAGTTTGAATATGACTAAGAAAAGGTAATAGTGTAGTCTGCAAAATAGGTTATTTTCTAAACTTTAAAAGCTTATGGGATTGGTGAACTCTTCTCAACACTATCTTCATATGAAAGAACTATAAGCAAAGGTTTTGCAGTTCCATTTTTTTCATGTATCACAGATGACTAAAGAGTCTAGAATGTTTTATTTGTGGGAATTTTGTGCATAAAGTAGCAAGACTGACCTTTTCAAAATGTTATTACAAAAGCACTGTCTCAATTGCCACCTTGCTAGAACCGTGTAAGTCTGCTGTGAGTTCATCTTCACAAGAGCTTAGCCACTTAGCTGTAGTTTTAAAACACCTACAGAACCTAAAAAATAAATGTTGCCTATTTATTTCCAAAAGAGAGTGGGAAAGCGGCATGGAAAGCATGGACTTGTACGCTAGTGGGAAACTTATGCTGATAGAAATTTCTATCTTACAACCTCTGTGAGTAATTCGACAGATAGTAGCAGCCAGAAGCAGTTGCACATCAGTAACCCCATCTGTAGGGTACCTGAACATGTAACATTGAGTTGTTTCTGAAGGAAAGAACCACAGGAAAACTGGCATGCTGTTTTCCAAGCTGCCAGTTAAATGGATTCCCTAGAATGTAAATACATTTCAGTGGTGGTTGATTGTTTTCATTGCTTTGCCATTGTTTTAGTATGCAGTTAATATTTATGATGCTCAATTTTGTAGCTGCATGACTTTACAGTGATTAAACTCAGTGTGTAGCTTCCAGAAGGGAAGCTGAATTTAATGGAGGTTTAAGGAAGTGGATGTGATGGATGTGGACATGTGTCTGGGTCCTGAGAAAGGTTGTGACAAGTAGAAGACAAGTCACACTAAAGATGAGATAAAATAAGTTGGATGCTGGAAAAGACATTGATGTAGATAACCTAGCAAAAAAGAGGTGGCGATTGGCAGCTGGAAGATAAGATGGTGTGCATGTCTGCCTTGTTGAAAAACTCAGATATAATACTAGAGAGTAAAAGTGAACAGTTAAAGGGTAGGCAGAGCTGGTCCATCCAAAGCAGAAAAGTAAAGCTTTACAGCCAGGATGGAACATAAATTGGGCTCAGGGCTTGGTCCCTGGCAGACATTGCATTCTACTTTAGCTACTTGCTATGCTTACCCTAAAGGATGTGGCTTAAACCTTCTTAAAACTGTATGTCATTCCAGCTTTGGAATCCAGTGTTTGAGCCCCAACCTCTTTGGATCACTGACTAGTTACTCTGCTGTAGAGAACCTGACATGTCTTGTGGACATAGAAAGCAAACAGCAGCCAGGGAATCCTATGTCCTAATCACACTTTCATGCAAAGAAAGCTGGCTAAAGACACAATGACTGTCATTGAATCATTATGGTTGGAAACGACCTTGAAGATTTGAGTTGAACCATAATTAAAACCATAAATAAACAGCCACCACCATGATCACTGTATTTCCAAATGCAACATCCAGAACATTTTCAACACTTCCAGGGATGGTGATTCCACCACTTACTGGAGAGTGTGTTGCAATGCCTGGCAATCTTTCACTGAAGAGATTATTTCTAATATCCAAGCTAAACATCCTTTGACACAGCTTGAGGCCGTTTCCTCTGGTTCCGTCACATATTTCCTCGAAGACAAGACTGGCCACAACCTCCTTTCTGGAAGTTGTGGAGAGCAATAAGATCCTCCCAAGACTCCTTTTCTCCTGGCTAAACATCTCCAATTACCTCAATTGTTCCTCATCAAACTTGTGTTCCAGACCCTTCACCAGCTTTGTTGCCCTTCTCTGGACAACAAAGATGCCTTATTCCTCCTGCTTCAGAATTTGAGGACAGAACCTGTAGGGAATGAAACTATGTTCATAACTTGCTTTTTCCAAGAGAGTTGCAGGTTAGTGCTTTTTGAGGGTTTGAATTTAAAAGGTAATTTGTCCTTATACCATTGTTGAGGGACGGCTAGGAAAGCTGGTTACCAGCTTACTGTGGAGGTAAGGGAAGGAAGTGATTTGTGAGCAATAGCCTGTCACCTAATGCCTGAATGGGACTGCTGCACGTGACACTGGAAGATTTGGGCATAGATTTGCCATACTTGATCAACAGACTTCAATTGCCTAAAATCGTGCATAGACATTGTCATGCTGCTCCACAGCAGTCTGTGGAGGCTGGTCTAAAACCACTGAATGATTGTTGGATAGAGGAATTGGAAAGTGAGGTTAAGGACCAAGAAAAGCCTGGTGAACATAAGGTCTATTAATTCCTACACATCTCTGTCCAGAATTGTCTTTAAACCAAATCTGACTTTTTAACATTAGATTTGTGCACTACTAAGCAACTTAGGTGAGGATAATAGGATTCTGATAGAAGCGAATATCTTCTAGGAAGTTTAACCATATGGCTTTCAAAAGTAGGTTTTCTTAAGCTTTAAAGGAACTTAAATGTTTAGGTCCCATTTAAAGTCCTTGGTGATAGGCAGCTGTCTGCCGTAAAAAGTATTGCACCAAAAACTTATCCTCACATAGTGCAGATATTGTAAAGTGAGTTCAAACATTTCTGCAGGGTTAGAGTTTCAAAATTAAAAGGCGTCTGTAAGCTATTCACTGCAATGATATTTTTTACGTTGCTCTAAATCTCCAAAGGGGAAAAAAATCCAAATGATTTAATGCAATTAATTTCAGTTACATCTGACTGGTACTTTGCTTCAGCATTCTTGAAGAAGTTATGGAGAGGACACAGGAGGGGCTTGTGTCAGCTGCACATAAAGTTTTAATGCATGAACTTGTGTCCTGCATCTGACAACTATTCTGGAAAGAGCAGTCTCTCTCATGAGAATTCATCTGAGGAAGAGGAAACATTTAAGGAAACGAAGTTAAAGTCATCTACTGCTTTTAAAAAAAATTGCAGTAATTTCAGAATTCATACTTCTTAAGTGCCGGTGGGAACGGCTGAGCTTTCAATCTAGTAACTTGACACTAGGTATGCTGTAACCCTTCAGCTTTTGCAAATTCTTCAGGTTTTTGTTTGTTTCTTAAACTAATCTGTTTTTCTCTATGTTCCCTGCCTGTCAGTTTGATTTGCAGAGTGGTTTTGGTGCTTGCTGGTTAAGGCAGCCATGCCAGTGTTCCCACTGGGATACCCCATATAATCCTCTGTGCTCAGAGCTAGGTGCTGAATTAGTGCCTGGGCTCAAGTGCCCGTGGGGCCCTCAAATAAGCCCTGAAAAGGGGTCATAGCACTGACTGCCTCCATCTACTACTTTTTTCTGTTGTGCTGAATTTCTCAGTCAATCAAATCAAATTAAGATTTGCATTTGGGTCCAGGTTTGCATTTCTTTCTTAATCTGCACCTTACGCTTTGCTCTCAAATGTAATGTATAAAAAATGCAATCCAACAGCAATCTTATGCAGCTCCAGCATTTCAGTGCTAGTTTCCAGGCAGTTAGCTGAGTCTGCAAAAAAGTTAGGAGGCCTAACCTTGGTGTAGGGCTTCTGCTTAAGGTGCCTATTTTTAAACGTTGGCCAGTAGGGAAAACACTCACAGAAACCCAGTGATGCTGAAAGTTGCCTGGTAATTGCCTTTTTAAGCTATATTCTGTTTCACTGGGCTTTCTCTAACACTGGTGCTGAGAGCTAGGATTAGTCTTTCCAGTAATTTTCTACTTCATGTAATCTACCCTTGGAATAAGATTTCCGCTTGAGGGAGGTTGCTTGAGATTATATTTTGTTTGCTACCCAGTCCCTTAGCTGAGTCATGAGGTCTGTGGTTCCAAGATTCATGTTTAGAGCAGATCAAAGACGACCAGGAGGCTGCAACACTGTTGTCTTTAATCTTCTTACTCATCCCCTCATTTCTTATTGAGTGTTGTAATCTTTCACCTGCAAAACAGACAAGAAATCCTGCCATGAAAAAGAGCATGTTAACATTTTGAACGTCTTGGTCTGACTTATTGTGAGTTTACTCTTTGGATTTTCCAGCTAATGGTGCAAAGAGGGGAAAAAAAAGGCACAGACTTGTTGGGTTTAAGTGAATAAAAGACTGAATGATCTTTTCTGTCAGCTATATAATGCAATGTATAAGATTTACGCTGACAAATATCTTCATCTGATGCTTTTGCTAATTGGAGGGGCAGTGCATGATTTTCAAGTTTGCCTTCCAGGATCAAAAAGAGCAACGCAGTCCTTCAAATAACTAGGCTGTGACCAGAAGGTGTTACACCTAAAATATAATGAAGTGTGAAACATCCAGGGGAGCAGAGTGAAGCTTATTAGGATGTAAAAAAAAAAAAGTATTATGAGAGACCTTTGTAATGAAGATGGAAGGAGCTGAAGTTACAATCTTTGCTGTCTCTGTCCTCTAATACTAAGACACCAGCCTGGGTAGGAATTTATAGTGGAGCTGTAATCTGGAGTGGTGCCTTCCTCCCATAACTCACCTAGTGCTACAGGCAATTCCATCAGCTTGACACTTGCTCTTGAAGTGTCTGTGCTGATTAAAACAAAATGCCCACTTGATTTGAAGAGTAATCTTTCAATAAAGTAAATGGAGCAAAAATTGGCTCTTTTACATTCTTGAAGTTGAGCATCAACATTTTTTAAGGGAGTGAAAAAACAACCCATCTGAAAGCTACAAAGGGCATTGCTAAAGGTGTTAGGAGCAGAAACTGTACAAAATCAGAAGTTTTATAGAAGTCAAGCTATTGACTATTGAGGGGCCCGCTCAAATCAGAAAACAAAAATAAAAATCAGTGGTGTAGTAGAGCTGGAGACCTTTGCCAAAACCTGCCACTCTTCCTAAGATGCCATTAGCTGTTTTTGTGTATAGCTCAGTCTTTGCTCCTGTGTTTATGTGACCCCTAGAAATTGTTTGGTGCAGGGTGCATCACCTGCACGTTTCCTGCAGCCTGCCTGCCCAGCGTGGTGGGGGCTGCAGCTCTAAAGGCTTCAGGGGCACTGCAGGGTGTGAAGGACAGCAGGGTCTGCCTGCTTTTGAAGCATTTCTGTGTTTGGTCTATCTACAAGGATCACCCAATGATTTTCAACTGTGTTTTAAATTAAAAAGGACTGAAAAAATGGCTGCCTTTCTTTTGCAAAAAGAAATTGATAGAGGTTGGAATGGAGGCTAAATGATTAAGAACCTTCTTCGTACAACAGGAGTTGCAGAGAGAGTTTGGGTATTGAGATAATTTTTTTTTTTAAATTGAGTGCACTGATAAGTAGAAAAGCACAATATTTGAGTTGAGTTTATTGTAATTTCAGGAGAAAATGAGGTATTTTTACTTCCTTTTCACTACCCACCATTTGTTATATGTGTTTGTTGTATTGCACAAAATGGCCTTTTAATATACTGGTAGTGGATATCATTTTTGAAAAGTGCTTATAACTGAAATAATTTGGAAAATTACATTTTAACTACAAAAATAGGTGTGTGGATCTTGTGGTAGGAAATTTGTTTTAATGTAATAGGTGCCTGACAGAAATCTGTGGTAGATGTTGAAGAGAAGCAAGTACGCATAATTTGCCTGACCAGAAGAACTGCATAGTTAATACATTTGCATAGTTAATACAAAAAATTAGGAAAGTGAAGAAAAATTAAAAAAAAACCCCTGTATTGGATGTAAGTTGGTAATACTTTCAGGCACATATTTATAAATATTGGTAACCTCATTGAGGAGTACAGAAAATATAAAGGGAAATATAATAGAACTTTTTACTACTGTTGTATGAGACAGAAAAAATGGAGTCCAGATAGCTGCACTAAATGTGCGCTACACTTGAAGTGGGAGTATTCCATCAGACAATGGAAACTTAGCAGTGTCAAATAAGGAGTGGTTCTACTCCTATAATAGAAATCTTGAAGTGAGAATTTGGAATGGAAGACACTTTCGTTGTACAATACTATTTTTGATGCAGATATCCTCTTAAAAGGGCGACTTCACCTATTTTTTTAAAAAAAGAATGTAATTAATACCATTGACTTGCATGTGGGACCAATTAATTTATTAGTTTGTCCATGACAACTGTCTTTGTCACTAAATATACAAACTAGAACTAGTTAAACATCATTAAAGCACCTAAAACCACACGTATTATGACTGAATGCAAAAATTCTTGAAAAAGTGATTAATACCGTGCAAATGTATCATGGGAAATTTGTGATTGGCCTAAATCATTGTATTCTCATTAATGCCAAATGTTGCTTGATAAAGGTTTGCTCAGCATAACTTTGGGAATAGTTGTTTTATGTATCTAAAAGTGGGTAAAGGCCTAAGGGACAATGTTTGTCATTTTCAGCTGGGAACTGTTGTGGCTGCTTAGCACAGTTGTCCCATAGTGGAAGGGGAGAGGAGTTGGAAAGAATGGGTAAGAATTTGGATGGATGTAAGTAACAGTGGGAATTCGGGAAATGTTAACAAGGTGAGAAAGAGAATTGTGGAGGATAGGTGGGTAGGTTGCCTGCTTGTCTGCTCACTTGTGATTTGAAGGACTTCAGAAAAGCATGAATTGTAAGTAAAAATTTGGGAATTTGGGAAATTCTTTTTTGAGTTTTAGAAGACATTGAATAGGAGTCTATACACTGAGCAACTACAATTTGGAAAAATTGTAGCAAAAGTTCTTTTTAATGTTTAAAAAGAGGACCCTTTCCAGGGTAAGAGAGAAACTGTTTTCAGTCTAGCTGTTTAAGTCTTTGTAATCCCTCTGAAACACTGAATGGATGCATGAATCATATATCTATAGTTACTCTGACTAACCTACTAGTAATTGCCTCTATTAATATCTTGAAACTGCAGTCTGCAATGAGTTAATAAATGGCCTGATTGCTTTCCTTGTCTGTGCACACAGGCAGAAACAGTGAGCAGACAGAACCAGAAGCTTATTGTGGATATGTAGCTTTAGGAAAATTCGAGGCAACAGACTTAACTTACATCACAGGAAATCCCACTTGGGTAGTAGGAGGTGTTTGTTGCCTTAGGATTTTTTTTTTTTTATTACCAAGGGAGTGGTTAAAACACTGAAACAAGGGCCCAAAGAAATTGTGGGGCCTTCATTCTCAGAAATTTTTATACTTTTGTTGTCAGCACTGAGTGACTTTATCTCACTGGCCATTTGAATGAGGTGCTGGGCCTCCAGATTCTATATTCTATACCTAAGTACAAATCCCATTCTTGGGCTGCTTACTCTGACAGTGACATGCACCATCTCTCTAACTTCAGGCCATTTCATAAACAAGTCTGTTACAGAAGATAATGGTGCTATTAGCGACAATCACTGTCTCTTTATAAAAATTAGTATTGGCAGGCAAGCTGGGCTATACTCCTGGTTAAAGCTGTGATAACAGAAACTGAAGGGAAGGCAAAGATTGGAGCATTGTAGCTATTAAAATATTAGCCTTTTAAGTGTAGCACTGGATACAGTGATTCATAAGGTGATAGTTGCTTCTGTAATTTGAATTTAGGGTGGGTGTCTTACGGACTTTGAATGTCAGACCAAAAATTTCCTCAGAGATTGGAAATAAAAGTAAATATTGATTTCTCTACAGTTAAGCCTTTAGAAATGCATAAAGTTAGTTCTGTTTTTATATAACTTCACTACGAGGATGAGAAGAGATGATGTAATGGTCACAATAATAATTGTTGCGATGGAACCTGGCCTTGAAGCAGACTTGGACTCTTTCTCCCTCAACCACTGATGTGAATGTTTTATTTGTGCTCCTCATGTCTGAATGTTTTCAGTAAGTTATCTTTGCTAATTACCTCAGAGTGGGTGTGAGCACACAGTAATGGCATTAAGAAATAATATCTAATTCAAATTAATCACATGCATTGCTGAAAATAGGAAGAGAAGGACAAATTGAATTAATAAAGACACAAATTAGCAATATCGTACTCCACTTGGTAAAAAAGTATGTGAAGCTTTGAGGAAATATAGTCCAAAGCTCAGATAATCTTAAGGGGAGGTAAAGTGTGAGAGGCTGAAAGTATTTCTGGTCTTTACAGAAAAAAAAATACATTTTCCTTGCGTACTGTAATTTTGCTTTTGGACTACAAATGTGTACTTCTGCATAAATGACTGAATGGCAGGAGGCTGTATTTCTGGACAGCATAACAACAGTGTGAACACTTGTTTCCAGAGAGCACATGGTGTGCTTTTTAGGGTCCTGACTTCTCAATGATTTTTCTTCATCAAATGTTCTTGTGTTCTTAGTTTTGCTTTTGTCCTTAAATGCTTTCTTACATATTGATAATTCTGTGGAGCTGAGCTGAACCTCTTATGTCTGTTACAGATGGATAGCCATGATACAGACTAAAATTGGATTTGAGAAGGGCAGGTGAAAATTTAATCAGGACTGTTGAGGCATGCAAGTTACAAGTCAGTGTAAGAAGTGTGAAACACAGTAGTTCTTTGTTTATTTAGAAACTCTTGGGAAAGCAGTGTGTTGGTTATATTGAAATAGTAAGCCAGAGTGACAGGTTGATGTGGAGAGAAAGGAAGTGATTACTGCATATCTTCATAGTCTCACATGCCACCTAAATAGTCAGCACCTCAAATTAATAAAACAGAATTTCCCGTTGGTTTTAATGAGACCCAGGTTGCTGCTCTGTCACAAAGCTTGTTTTCTCATTGTGATTTTGTGGGTAGGGCATCTTCTGTGTCTGCTGACCAAGGATTAATGTTAAATTCCCAGAATGCTATTGAATGCATTAGTGCAGGTCAGAGAAGAGGCCTTCTTGCAAAGGACTTGCTTAGCTCTAAGGTCAGCTGTGGAAAAAAAAGAGGATAATATTTTCCATGTTCTTCTCAAAAGGACCTTTAAAAATTCATGGAGGTTGTGATTCATGCTTCTGCACTTCTCTGCCCAAATAGCTGGGAGACTGAAGATGTTCTCAGTGGTACTACCCATCCCTTAGACTGGGCAGCTTTGGAAAAAAAAAATCACGTGACCTTGATTACTGCTACATTCCCTCTTTCTCAAGCAAATGTGTTCTGTGCATTATTTTGGGGCAAGTGCTCTTTGGAGCTTTCAGAAATGTCCAGTGAAAATGCCTACTTTGGTAGGTAGGGAGGTATGTCTGCAACTTGTAGAAAAACAGATTTCAGTACCCAAATTCTTTTTAAAAAAGATGATTCTTGGTGACCAGTGGATGTCTGCCGTGAAGATTTCTTTCTCTTTATACCCCCATGGCCACCCTCCCTTTTGTGGGCTTTTGTGGTCTTGGCAATCCAAAGAAAATTTATTTTATCTCTCAGTCTTAGAAACTATTTCTTTGTAGCTTGGATGAGATGCTGGCATTATTTTGCAGTAAAGATCTCAAATGCTTTAGGACAGATGATTAAAAAAAGAAGTCATGAGGCTAAAAGGTGTTACTTTGCTTTGTCAGATTACTGAGGTTAAGAATCGCAAGTATTAATTGTGCTGTATTAGTGAAGAAATCCTCCTTCACTCTGAAGAGATTAGCCATCTCTGTGGTATCTCTCCAGTGTTTGAAAAATCTTTATTTTCACCCTTTAGGGTGATTAAACTTTATTCGTACCTCTTGAAGAAGAAAATATGAAGTGCAGTGCAGAGCTAAAAAGAGCTTTTTTTTCTAGGAGGCTAATTATGTGGGCATCAGCCTGACACAGTATCATTCAGTATGCACAGTTTGGCCCCTATGAAGATAATATTTAGCCCTCCTATTTGTAATATATCTCCTTAACCCTCAGGGGCACAGCAGAATTGCTCAGAAAAGTCACATATGAAATTTCTTGTAAGGCACGATCTCCAAAGATGATGCTTAGTTCTTTACTTTCTACATTGTAACAAAGAACATCATGTTAACAATTGTCAAGCTGTGTGGTCTCCTGTCGCCTGCATGCCTATTCTTTATGTATGACATCAGGAAGTTTGTGAAATCAAGAAACAAGTTAGATTATTGCTGTTTTGATCAGTTTCAATATGACCTGGTTTTGTACCTTAAGCTCTTGAAGTCTTAAGCTGAATTAAAACTGCTGTAAGCAGCTGTATTGATAAAACTTGGGACAGGTGTGATATTCACCTAATAAATTGTTTGCTGTTGCATGGAGCTGGACTAGGGACACTAATGGTGTGGTTTTTTTAGTCTTGTGCCATGGTCCACAATATCAATAGTTTTAGTGTTTTACTGAGAGCCAAGTTCTCCTTAGGAGGTTATGTGTTTGTGGCCATTGGGAGGCTCATGTGCATGGCAAATGAACGCTGTGTTCCCTTCAGTGCTGCAGAAGGAAATTCCTCATTCCTGGCTGCACATTTTGCCTAGCTAAACGAGTCTGCAGTTGATGATGGGGCTTAACTTCAGCATGTACTACCATTTTATAACAGTCATTGGACTAGAATAAGGCTTTCTAACAAGAAAAGCAATTAACTTTGCAGATTAATATCCTTTTCTAAATTGGAATTACATCATTATGGTTATAGAGCTGTAAATGGCTCTGCAATCTGTGTTTATTCCTGCTATATAAATGTTGCCAAGTGGCTTATAAGACTACTTCAGAGCAAGGCAACAAATATTTAAGACTTGTCTGAACAAGATTGCTATTTGTCTGCTTGTTTTGGTAGAGTTGTTCCAAATTTTGCAAGAAAAAATTGTTAAAATTTTTTAGAAACCATTTCAGTACTTCACAGCTTTAATTGCTGCTGCTGAGAAGTGGCTTAGAAATGAAGAAAAGTACCTGTTTCAGCACTAATAAATCCCACTCACTTAAACATAAATAATTAAAAGGAACTCAACTGTTAGATTGCTGCTATGTAAAAAACCTTCCTGCCTTGTCTCTGAGCTTTTAAACCTGTTGGGGGTAGTTGGCTTCAACACTTTTAGGAAAAACAATTTTGGCTCTTCTTGCAGAGAAAAACGTCTTTGCATCTTTGTCTTACCAGCCAAATGTAGCGGAGTTATGTACAGAGAGAGAGGCACAACTATTATGCGTGTTTTGATGCATAAATATAAGAGAACTTCAAAGAAATGGGAAAATACAAAAATTAGGAGTAATTAGCTGGCTGGAAATCTGGGTAATGTCAAAATTCAAAGTATAAATGGCATAGTCTTAAGCTTGTATAAATCCAGAAATAAAAAATCAGGATATAATAATAACAACAGAAATAATATAATAAACTCTCTGTTCAACATAGAGAACTATGTTTGCCCAACTCATGGGAGCCCTTTTCTCTGGGGATCCTGTCCTGTGTCATTCATTTGTGCTCTCTGCTTGTGTAAAGTGGGCTGGCAGGTACAGCTGCCTGAGAGAGTGACCTTGGCTGTGCTTCTCTCATGGGTCCATTGAGCCATCCAATACTGCACAGCATGCACTGGTATACTGCTTTTTAAATATTTTTTTGTTTTTTTAAGAATTATATCAACATAGATGGAAACTAGGAGTGAGAGGGAGGGAGTACTGAATTGTTGGCTCCATAATTGTTATGAAAATCATTTGCTAAGTTGTGCCTGTCCCTGGGACAGCTTTAAGAAGAGATGCCAGGGATATATATTATACAACAAGACCAGCTGCTTGTATCAGCTCTGGATTCTGCTCTGGATTATTCAGGATCTGAAAAATGCGATGTTAATCTCTGAGACAGCAAAGATTTTCCTGTGCCAAACGAATTTATTTTAAAAACATGCTGTTTGAGGTACTGTAGCCACAAGTTTCTATTAAACCATAAAATCTATTTCTCCCTCCAGACAGTACATGGGTTCTTAATACATCCATATTAATAAAGTTTTGTTCGCTTGCAATTAAATCAGCATAGCTTTGAAAAGATCTACTCTAATATAACCTAACCACCTTTTGAAAGTATTATGTAGTTTGATTTTATCATAATTATACCATGTTCTAAACCAGCAGTTGAAAGACTTGACTTTATACTAATTAAAGCCTTTGGCCTTTGTATTACAAATTCAAATATAACAGAAAAGTACAATAATTAGTATGTTATTGGTTGTATAATTTAAAATTATGTAAATTGCACAGCTACTGAACTACTCTAAGTGGAATACACGGCCAATTTATTTTTAACTAGCAGGAAATAGTGGTTAATTATATATAAGGGCATTTGAGATGCATAATCTGGAATATCACTAAACCTTGAGAACTCCTTTGCACTAGAAATTTCTGAATTTGAAAATAAAAGACAAATTGCTAAATTTTCAATGGAAAATCTTTTGGTGCAGCTCAAGTCACACAAACATCCCTAGCCATCTCATGATGGTATATCACTGGCACATATGTGCAGAAAAGCTCTCACTTTTTTTCTGCTCCAGTCTTTTGTCTTGTAGGGGAGAATGGCAAAAATGGCTTTCCCAGTCTGGTGCAGGAGACTTCCCAGAGCAATGGGAATTCTTCATTGATCAGCTTTGAACAGTTTCTTGTTTGTGCTGCTAGTACTTCAGTTCTCTCATATCCCAAAGGTGCTGGACATGGTGTTAGCAGGTTGTCATACATGCAGCATTGGTAGGACTCAAATCTGGATGCTCTGAAATACGAATTTTGTGCAGAAGTCAGGAAGGCTTCAGACCCATTTTTTTTGAGTTATGTTGTAAAATATGTGAAGCCATGGTGTTTGTAGAAGATTTTTGGGCAAACAGAATCTACAAAACTGGACAGTTGAGCTGTTGGCTGAGTGGGTAGGAGATCTAGGTTTTGAGGAAGAACTTTGATGTTTCTTGCACTGATGGAAAAATTTCATTCTCACTTCCTAAGGGTCTATCTAGCATAGAAAAGAAAAAGCACGTTTGAAGGAGAAAATTGTTGTTGCAGGGTTTTTAGCCAAAATTGGGCTTGCCCAAGATCATTTTAAATTCTTTGGGATATGGTCCTAACACTGTCTCTCCCAGATACCCTTAATCCAGACTTAGTGTATCTACTAAGGATCAAAACTGTAGAGCTGCATAATGAAAAGCACTTATGTCATTAAATTATGTCATTAACAGCCAATTCAACTATTCAAACATTTGAATGAATAAGTCTGTAATATCTACCAGTACTTCTGGATTAGGTATTGTGTGCATCACTTGAACTTTACTGAGTCTATATTTTCAGTTCTTGGAGTAAAATAAAAATATTTCAGCTTGCTCACTGAAAAAGCAACGGCATGTCCTTACTGGATCAGGATCAGTGTAAATCTATAATGTCATCATACAAGTATATGGATTAATTTTTCTGGAACTTGTGATCTTAAGCAGAGTATACCCATCAGGATGGGTGTGTTAAGAACTCTTCTTGCAGGGTCCTGGGTCTGAGATGTGAGAACATGTCTCAATGCTTTGTCCATGTACTTAGGGTAACTTAGCTTTGTGTGTCAACAGCCACATTTGCCAGAAGAAACAGACTACTGAGTTTCTGATTACTTAACTATTTTGCTAAGTGATAGGAAAAATATGTTTCATTTATTCTGTGGGAAATGGAAAAGGTCAAGTCAGCTTGAAAGTTATAAGTAAATACAGAGGATGAAAAACAGATAATTGTCTTTAACGCAGGATTTGTCAGTAAAACTATGTTAAAACTTTTTCTTTAAAGTAGCGTCTGGAAAACAGGTGAAACTTTGAGTTTAGCAACTTCTTGCTTATCTATTATTCCTACTCTCTGTGTCTTTCATACTAAATTGGTTTTTCTTGTACAACTGGTATATTGGTTCTTTGCAACAACTTTTTTACTGGTTATAAATTAATGATTCAGGCGTACCTGTGAGGTTGGCAGGTATAGTTTGAAACAATAAGGAAAAATAAGAATATACTGGGGAATTAATAACTCACTTTCCTTTGTTCACTTGATATATAACAAAAGAATTAAATCACTTAATTTAGCCTGCAGTTTTTTTCTTTGCAGAGCTCCTGTGCTGCACTTCCAGCTGCTCCAACAAGCTTCAAATACCTTGTTTTGGCATCCTTGATATCAGATATAATTCTATCTTCATTTTTATCTGTAATGCTCTGTGCCTCTAAGTGTGAAAACAACATATATGTATTTGGAAATTTTCCTGAGAAATTTCATGAGAGTTGGTGACTTTTTTTTTATCACTGCAGTGATTAGGATTGTTCAGTTAAAGTTCTGCTGGTATTTTGGTGATAAACCTATGATTTCAGGTAAGAAAGTTTTTCAGTAATACTTGCACTTCATTTCAAACTTATCACAAATACTTTTTCAAACTTGTGGAAATGTGTTGAACTTTAAAGACTTTTAAAACTTTTCAGTTGTAATTCTAAATACTTTGACCTTTATTTAGCTGTTAATTTTCAGTTAGACCTGATCTTGAGGACTTTGGGTGGTTCAGAGTTTCTGATTTCCTCTGTCCTATATAAATATTTTAGCTATGTTATGTGTTAGCTTATGACTTCTCTGTAAAGAGTCTGCTTCCCAAAAGAAGCAAAATAGGTGATAGATTTGTAGATAGTGACAGGAACATATAATATTTAGTACTGCTCTCTTTTTCGGTGTTCTGGAGGGAAATATTGCTGAGTTTTGGGGCACACACGAAAGATTTAATTCAAGCACTTGCTTGAGAAACAATAGTGTGTGGGTTGTGGCAAGATTGCTCAGGCCCAGCACTGGAACTGATAACGCTCACTGTATTCACTGGCAACTTAAAGAGTCAAAGTCCATTGCTACTCTACTTCCACGCCTTCTGCTTTTCAGCCCAACTCCTCACAGTCAGTGCCTGCTACACCACTCTAATTCCTCTTTGCTATATTTTAGCTGATCTCATGTGGCACTATTTCAGATGTGTCAGATAGGTTGGATATACAATTTTCTCTTCCTCAAAAGGTTTGTGCCAGGTAAAGGTTTGTTATTATCAAATCCTGACACCTCCTTCTTGATTGTCACTGGGTTATTTTTTCTGATGTTCTGTCAGGTAAGGCCAACTTCAAGTAATTGCATTTACTTTCTTGTTTTGTTTGAGATGATTTCCAGTGGCAGAGTCTCTCTGAGCAAGGAAAGAGTGTTTTTACCCTATTTTTCCGTTGCTGAGAATCTCTTATGCAGCTTAAGGCTCTCTTAAGTAGTGACAAAAGCCCCTGACCTTGTCCTGTGCCATTACATTATGACAGAGTTGATTGTTTTTTTGCAAAACCCATTTTGATGTGATGGGTAAGAGGCTGCCCCAAGGGAGCCATCACTCTTGTTTTTATTTCTGTTTCTGCAATTCAGAAGGATATTGATTGTAAATATATCCACCTACAATCTCAGAAAGTTCTACTAATTTATCTCTGTGTGCAGAGGAAGGAGGCTAATAAGTTTTAGTATTTCTACTCAGTTGGAGGGGTACATGTGAAACCTACATGCTGCATGTGCAAGATTAAACTTCTGGTTTACCTATGGCCATGAGAAATGGAGTCCTTGGGGTGGAAACTTTGTCATTGCCATAGCTCCGTTGTCATCTCAATTGCACTGTGCTCTTTGAGACTCTTGGGTAATAGTTGAAAGCTGGAATGCATTGTCTTGTATGTTGTTAAATGCAGTAATTTTCTGGCAAGCATCCTGTCTGAGAGCGTTTTTCTGAAATTTACTACTTTTGATACAAAAAAGAATTAACGGTTCAGTTCTATGACAGATTTGTCACAACAAAGCCTTTATTCTTGAACCCTTGCTCTTGTATGGCTGCTGGGAAGAGAGTTCGGGGGTATTTTCTAGGTTTTGCTCAGCAAGGGAGATGGGAGCCTTCATCCTTCTTTCTCTGCTGGCACAATGGAGAGGAGGCAGTGAAAAGCATGAAGGCCCTCTAGGGTCTGGGTAATGGCTAATTGCAACCTGTTTGAAAGACAAGTTGACAGGCTGCTTGTTCTTCCCCTTTGGCCAGTGAGTGCAATTGCTTGTGCCGTAATCTCCCTGGTGTAAGGCTTCTATAGGTGCTCTGGGATGCTTTCACTGCTAGAGGGGTACTGGCTTCATGGAAGCTGTAGGGCTGAGTGCTTTTCCCCATGGAGGGGTCTCTGGCTGAAATAGCTTGGCTGCTTCTAGTATGCACTGTTGTTTTTCATCATCTTGGCATGATTATCCTTCAGCTGTTGCTGTGGATCTCTTTTTCCGTGTGAGGTTAGTGTCATAGTGGAGAGAAAAGTGGGGTGCATAAAAGGCCAGTTTGTGTCTTTATTTGCCTTGCGATGATGTTTAGGTGTGAGATTTGACCTGAGGAGCTACATCTACTACTTCTCTGAATCATCTCAAAGTGTGATTGATCTCAAATTATTCAGGATGATGCCAGTGGCATGTGGTTCTGCTAAACAGTGTTATTGGAATACCATTTGTACTATCATTTTAAATAACAGCATAGATTTGGGGCTGCAGTCAATTAAGATAATTTGCCAACTTTTTGTAGGGATTGAGAGATTAGCAGTTTTTAGTGCTTTTCCAGTGCCTTGCTCAGTATAAACACTCAAGTTATTTTAATTAGTACATGGAAAAGAACGTTCAGAGCCAGGTCAGTCCATAATGGATCAATTTTTAAAGGCTGTGATTTAAATGTGACTTTGGTTATTTAGCCTTCTGAAACTTGGCAAATATTTCCTCTTAATTAAAAGTCACAGAATTTTACAACAAAGGATCTGGCACCTAGGTGTAAAATTCCTTTCTTTGTGTTATGTCAGATTGTTTTCAGTGAGGCTGGTGTGTGCGCATGTGACACACAACTGGCAGGAGTCAATGTAATAGTGTAGGTGTTAAAATAATTTATTCTTTCCTAGCTGTCAGGTGTCTCTGTAAATCATTAGTCTTCATTATTTGAATTGGAAATGCAGTACTGCAATATATCAGGACCATAGGAAATATCCACAGAATGAGATTTTCTGGGTTTCAGAGCAGTCTTCCTGCTGTCTGATGGATTTGCCTGTGAGCAGACTTGAAATTTCCTAACATATGATGCCTCCAGCCTGGTAGTACATCAGTTTAGATTTTACCTTCACATCTTTACCTGGTCTGCTTGTGTTTTCACACTAACTATTTTCTGTGCAATAAAAGCCATCACAATACCTCTTGCATGCTTACTCACTCTTATGTTCTCATTGTTTTCGTACTCTAGAAGAAGTGCAAATTTTTTTTTTGCCAAATCCATACCTGTTCAAATGTATTTTACAGGTGAATGAGTGATACTGGTGTTTCCCTTCCTCTTCTCCTCCCAACTTGCAAAACTTTAAACTTCAGAGATCTTAATCAACTTTGAATTCATGAAAGTAATCTTGAAAAACTGAGTGCCCTGGCCAGCTCCAGAAGTAATCAGAAGTAAATTTCATCAAGAGAAGTTGAATCAACATTTAATCTAGTCTCTACAATGATGAATTATGTAACCCAAATGAAACTGGTTGTAGTCAGAGCAGTTAATTCCAAGTGAAAATTGAGGTTTTCATGAGGATGCCAGTTCCAAATTGTTTTATACAAAAAAGAGATCCTTTAAAATCAATAAATGAAGAAGCAGTGGAAGGTGGAGAGATGTCCAATAATCCTCTGGAAATAAATGTTAAGTGCATTTTCCTTAACATATTTATTAGTGATAAAAGAAAGCAAGTAAACAACGTGTTAGTAAATATGTAGATGATGCTGATTGCAGAAGCCTTTGAAAATACATGAGCTAATATGGGAAAGATCCTGAGGTACCAACAGAGCTTTGAAAGATGAGAAAGAAACAAAATATCAAGCAATTTTTCCAGATTCACTTTGGAAAAATTAGTATAGGTAACATATTTGCTGCAAAAATAATAGGCAATCTAATTTTTTATATGATAAAAATAAGTGGCCTACCTGTGCATATATATTATCTTCCTGATGTAATGGTGCTTCCTTGGTGCTGGAGAACATAAATTTTCTGGTGCTTTAGTTTAAAAGCATTGACAGCGATCACAAATCCGTAGTAGCTTAAAACAAGGGTTTAACATGTTAATCCTAACTGAAGATGAAATCCTTAAAATAATTTGGTGTTAAGTTTCTTAGACTTAAGATTAGACTTAAAATGTGAAGACCTAAGCTTGTGATTATCAACTTTGGATAGAGTTTCAAGCTGAAAGGTTTTTTAAATTTTTCATTTATTTTATTGTTGGTATTTTTCTATTTTTTTTTTAAGTGAATCCCATAAACTCGTCACTAAGTCTCTCTTGACCTTGGGAAAGGGATTCATCTTTCTGAAAAAATCTTTCCTTTGTGATATTTATGTCATGTTACCTTAGCTAGAACTAAGTACAGTCTGCCAACAGACCAATAAACTCATGTCCTACATTGTTATAGCAGTGAATGCCATGTTTTGCCATTTTAAGCTGTTTGTCAATCAATGTACAATTTTTGGAAGAGTTTTGGAAGATGAATGAAATATGTAGCTATTGACTTTCTACCTGGTAATTTAGGACTGTTAATAAACACTAGCTGATATCTTAGTGAATCTAGAAGAAATAATTACATACTAGAAGCCTCATGTTTGTTCTTAGGGGAAATAAGACAGAAGTAATCATACATTTTTAATTACAGTATCCAAAGGGATGCAAATAGCTGATATGTCAGATTGTGTATCTAACAGTCTAAACTAATCATCCCTTTTAAGATGAAGCTGAGAGGAAGTAGTTAAAATAATACTTTGAAAGACCAAAAGAGAAATGTTGGGTTTGTAATGACTGTTATTCAACCACCTATTAAAACTAAATAAACATGTAGTAGAGTTCCTTGAAAGTCTCCAAGCTTGCATAACCCCCTGAAATCTAATGCAGAATGATCTATCAGTTTGTGGTCACTATACATTATGATCTGTGGGAAAGCACTCATATAGGGGTTCAGTGAAAATTTGGTTAGCCTAAAATCTGGAACTCCCTGAACTCTTTGGGTTTGATCACGTAGTCTTGTTTGTCAGTAATTAATTTTCTGTTTTTCACATGAGAGGAAGAAACAGTGAAGGAAATCTTCAAATATAGTTTCTGGTACTTCTTTGGATGCTGGCATGCTAGAAAAAAAAATTAGAGGGTACCTGACATTCTTTAGACTTAAGACTATTTGATTAGGCACTTGAATTTTGTCACCAGTACTTGAAACTGCTTTGAAATTTTCCTTGTATCAGAGATTAATATTTGGTCTACCTAGAAATCTCAAGTATTTGTCCCATTTGAACCCAGGTCAGGGTTTCTGGGCTGCCATCCTCAATACCTATAATACCTCTACTACCCTCCATTATTGCTGCTCCAGTGTAAGGAGTGCAATAATGGAGGGTAGTAGAGGTATTATGGCATCTGCATAAAAGTATTTGATTTCTGTGGTGATTCCTTTGGTCTTCTGCCCTGGATTACACAGCTCAACTAACATTTCCCTGTGATGGCACTGCCACTTGTCTAAAAGGTAGAGACATTCTTACATTCTGGAGAAGAATGTAAGATCTTAGGGTTCAAAATGTAATCACTAACTCACCTTTTCTGGCTTTTGTGTGGCCAACAGCCTGGATTCATCCATGGAAGAAGTGAACAAGAATGTTCTAACTTAAGGTAAATTATGCTTACTTGAACTGGGTCTGAATTTATCCCAGTTCTTCTGTATGGGTGAGTTGTTACAGTGCCCACAAATGCAGAAGGCATTGACTAGTTTAAATTCAGCCAAGCCAATAATCTGGTAAAAAACATTGATCTTTCCTTTTTGTTCCTTGAAAGATTTTAAATACTTTCTATTTCTTCCATCTTTGCCATGCTTTTCTTTTTCTATTCCTTCTTATTCTATTAACTTTGTAACTAAATGAAAATAATATTAGAGGTTAAAAAAATTCATTCAAATGGATCTTGTGTCAGTAAAATGCTGGCAGTAGTGTTTCTGATTAGACTTTTGCTTTATTAGCTAATTCTTTAGTCCACAGCAATCATCTCTTGGTTGCTAACTAGTTGCTAAGAAGAATAGATTGCCTTCAGAGATCATTCTGGGAAATGGTCCAGTTCCTTGCTTGTCTATTTTAATCTCAAGTTTCCTGTTAGAATTATGCTGTGTTATAGTGTAACAAATGAGAACAAAAAGCCCACTTCGTTGGTTGGAAGACGACTGAACACACATGCTCTCTGCAGAATAATATCAAATAATATGCTCAGTGCTTTGTACCTCACTTGTGCTTCATTAAGTGTTCATGTGGATTTCTGTTTTGCTCACTAAAAGAAAGCAGGATAATGGTGTTGTGCTATGCTGGATGTTGCGTGATGATGATGATGAATTTGTTAATCAGCGTACTGGATTTCATATAGGGGAGCTTGATGAGCCTCTTATAGGCTAAACAAAGAAAATGAAAATTTCAAAGGTATTGATTTGGTATATTTTGATTACAGCATAGCATAGGTTGACTAGATACTGGGTAAAATATGTTTTGACTAATTTGTTTTAGGAGAAGTAAGAATAACAACTCTGATTAAACAAGCAACACCAGAGACCAAAATGTGTTTTGTTTGAATGCATCTGGCCCTACTACAAAACACATGTGGCACTAGCTATAGCCGATTAACTCAGGTAAAATATGATGTTGTGTAGTCTGGCCTGGGCTGTGCCTGGCTGCCTATTTGTGCCTAAATTGGGAAGGGAAGAAAACCAGACCTATTCCCTCCCAGTAGAACTGGCACAACCAGGCTTTATAACGAAATGCAGATGTAATTTTTGTTGTTTTCAGGATTGCAAAGGCTGTCCAAGAGTAGGGGGCAAGGTCAGGTAGAAGAAAGCAGTAGGGCTGATCGAGTTAGGAGAAAGGGAAGAAACAACCAAGCACTTTGGAGTAAGGCATTGCCCATTTATCATGATGGTATTGTGAGTGATTTTCTATGTAAAAGCTCATCTTAGTATCAGTATCTTGCATTGGAAATTGATGAATCTGACGAAAAACTGGAAACATGGTGCAAAAACCTTTCTAGGATGAGGGTGAATCAGTAGCACTTGCTCTCTCAGAGCCCATGATCTGCCCAATCCAGCCATGAAGATGTCTATGGGAGCAGTAACTGCTGAACTAACAGAGTTTAATGCTCAAGTGTTCACTCAGTTATAAGGAGAGGAGACTGCAGTTTTTTTCATATTTTTTGTGACACCTGGGCTTAAAGAAATGTTTGCTGTATTTATTTCTGCTTGGTTCCAGACTTGGAGTCTATGCTTTGATGCCACCTCTGAAATGCTCTGGTTCCATGCAGCTGCAGAAGTTTCTGAGAAACTGTGGCATATCCCCTTTTCATGTTTTTAAGGAGGAGATGCATCAATAAAGCTTTGTCTGTGTGCTAGGCTTTAGACTGTGAATCTGTATGGTTGTTGTATGAAAGCATGTATACTGCCATTGTGTTTTAAACTAATTTTCCTCAACAATCTCTGCTTCACACGTGTACTTGTGTCGAGTTTATCAGTCTGCATATTGCACAATTTCACAAGTTCTCCTGCCATCAAAAATTCTCTAGAAATATGTGAAGGTAAAGCATTTAGTTTGAGGTCAGAATTTGCTCTTCTTTTTTAAAATCGCTTTTATTCCTGTGAGAACCTTCACAGCCTGCTTTATTTTGATCTACTAGGGAAGTAAAAATACCATAATAATGGCTTTAGCATGTGTTATATAAGTTAAAACAATGCAAGAAGCTTACAAATACAAAGTACAATGTCACATCTTGTTTTTATGTGGATACTCTGCCAGAAAAAAAAAAAAATCTTGTGTTTTCAGAGCTCTAACTCTTTTTTTTCCTCTGACTTAGTTCTAATATCTAGCCTACATTGAACAGAAGTTTTCCAGTACACATTGGACAGAAGGCCCTGTGCAAATAGTGATCTCAATTCAAATTAGTAGTTACTTTGGGCTTCCTACATCTACTGGCTGCAAAGCAGACTATCATGCTGCTCTAATCCATGCTGCCTTGTTGTCCAGACACTGCGCTGCCTTAGTTTCATCAGGCCTGAGGAGGATCTGGAATTTCAGTGTAGGATGACAAGCAGCAGCTAAAGGTTGGCAGGGAGAGAAAAGCTTCAAAAGAAATGCTGGAGCTCCAGCAGCCTTGCTTTTGGTAATGAGCATGAGTGACAAAAGGAAACCTGACAAAGATGCATTTAAAAATAGATAAATGTAAACTGGATAGATAGCGAAATTATTATACTTGAATTTTAGATGATCTCTCTTGCAAGAGTTCTTTTCTGTTTGGGAAAGTCAATGGTAGCACTGAGAATTTATCAGCATGTTAAGGGAAAATATAGCAAAAATCACAAGACACTTACTACATCCATTGTTCCTGAAAAACTACTGATTTGAAGAGCAAGTTATATGTCTGGATGAGCTCCATGAATTTCTATTTATTAATTCTGATGATAACACATTAAATGTTCATTTGACAAGACTATAAATAGGGAGTTGAGTTGTGTTTTGTCTTGTTTTTTTCTATAGAGGACAGATTTATTGCTAATAACTATCACTGAGGGAGGTGAATTATGTCTTTTGTTTCAATAGTCACTCAGCAATGCAACTGCTCATTAATAGCTCAGTGAATCAGTGTTTTCAGAAATTACTTACAATTTTGTATGCCTCAATCTCTGACTACCCAATTTGAGAGGCCCTATTAAGGCCTCTGTAGGGGGTGGCTTGTGGTTTTGTTTTTCTTTGTTTGCGATGTTTTTTGTGATGGTGTTTTTTTCCTTTTTGTTTTTTTTTCCCTCCCCCACCCCAGAAATTCTTACTACAAACTTTCTAGAAATCTGGATGTAGAAAACAGTGCATAGAGTATTCAAGGGAATCCATTTCCTTCAGTGCTGTAGAGGGGATGAGAGGCAGTTCTTAAATGTATTGATGACATTCCCATGCTCCAAAATGATAGAGAAGGACACTTGATTCTTCAACTTTACAATAACTTCCATGAAATATTTAATGCTTGTCTGATGATTTATTCTTCTTTGCATAATGCAATCTAAAAGAGTGGTTTCGTTAATTATTTACATTGTGCTGCTGATGATATTTCTCTCCAAGTGCTTTCCAGCAGTAGCTGTTTCTGCTTATTGCCAGGAGAGACTTTAAGAAGCAGATCTTGTCAAGAAAGCAGAATTATTACTTGCCTTATTTGTATCTGTGTGCTTTATAATGTTTATGCTGGGTAGAAAATAGCAATAGGGTTGAAGCAAAACAAGAGGGACCTAGGAGACCCATGCCCAGAAATGAGAATAAACCCTGGGCCTTGCTGGGGTTGTGAGTGTATCTCTTGGGGCTCCTGATGGCTGTGTTGGCAGGAAAAGAATCTGAAAAGGGCAGTTCAGAGAGGTTTTTGAAGCATCCTCCCGTGGAGTGAAGAGCAGTAGAGATCCTCTGTGAGGGTGATCCAGCTCTGCAGGGCTCTGGACAGTTTGCAAAGTGGTTGTGGGTAGTGCTTTTCCTCCTGTTTTAGTAGGGTGTAAGTCTGGACTTGGCAGCAGTGGTGAAGGAAGGACGACAGCTGCCAGGTTTCCTAAGCAGGCAGGAAAAGGTCTTCCAAGTTTTTAGGTCTCATGGCTTCTGCTTTTGATGATCCCCCTGGTTGCCTGAGACCCACACAAGTAAACACAGGAAAAGGAGAGCTGCCAGTGCTGATGTCCCATCAGAAGCTCTGCTTGCTCACTCTGTTCCAACCAGAATGAGAGGTAGGAGAGTGAAACAGCCCTGCTTCCTCCTGCAGAAGCTGAGAGGCTTCTCTTCATCACCTGGATTATTGTGCTACTCTTGTAGTGCAGAGGGGAGCAGTGTCTCCCACTTTGTAGGAGAGGAGCAGGCTGACATTTACTTTTGTCTCTTGATTGACCTTTCAAAAATAACACTCATTAAAGGGGAAGAGTGATTCTCAGCAAGGGTCAAAGGACATTCAAGACTCAGTTTCTTAAAGGTTTAATTGCTTATCTTCTCAGATAACACTGCCTGGGATAGTCAGGTGTTAGGTGACCAGTGATAAGCATTATACTAAAAACCTGAAAACTATATTTAAGGAGATAAATCACAGGGAAAGGATCCTTGTAAATATTCAACAGTATGTGCTGTTGAACACATAAGTGAATTTGAGTTTTTTAGCTTTTTCAAGGACTATGATTCAATACTACACAACTTTAGATTATTCACTGCAGTGTATGGTACTAGGAAATAGTAGAACTCACATCTTCTCTTTTGGTAGGAAAAGAGGATATGAAGTCCCTGTGCACAGTGGAGGACTCGTTTTGGGTTGCAGAGGTGTGCTGAGCAAGCTAGAAGCTAGCTTAATGCCCTGAGAAGAACAACACAGGTTATTTTCTCAAATACAGCGATAAAAAGTTAGAGATAATCTCAGTTAATTGATTTGCATTGGCGTGAGAAAAGAACGAAGGTCAGCTGGTGAAACTTGTTAAGCAGTTTAACTGAGTTGACTCTCATTTGCTTCCTGACAGGTCTCTTTACTACTGATCAGAGATGTAGCTGTATCTTGAGACAAGATATACTCCCCTTTGTGAGGTGCAACTACTCCAAGAATAAAAATTATGCAGTGACTTATAGGAAGGAGATAAGATATATTTGGATATCTGCCCATTAGTTCTATGGCACCCGAATCCCTGTATGTGCTTCTTGGCTTAGTCCAACAACCACAATAATCCTGCTGACTTTCAGCACAGCAGACCATGCATTCCCCCCTGACTGAGAGAAGTGCTCTTGGTTAACTTTGTTTTACAATAAAGCAGAAACAAAATATGGCCGTAATTTTTTGAAGCTTTGCTAAGCAGGAGTAAATTGTTGGGGTTTGAATTGTGCAGCAGACAGAGTTGGGAAACTTTCAGCCATGTAGCCCTTTTGGTCATCAGTGGGAGTGCTCTGGAGAAGAATCCTTGCCAGGGAGCAGCTTGAAGGCTCCGTCAATGAGCTTATTGCCCAGATGGAGCTTCAGATACATTCATAGAGATTTCTGTGTTAAACCAGTTGGCCCTGGCTTAGTCATATCAGAGTCATACCACATAGCTGAGAATGTCATATTAGATTTGCCTAAATGAACAAATGTATAGGAGAGTGAGAGATAGAAAAAACGCTGCATTGTTTTTTTCAAAGGCTTTGGCATAAGCTGAAGCATTTCTTTATTCTTTCTAAGAGAATCCAGACATTGCTTGAGGTCTCTTGTGAGTTCTCCATACAAGGCTCTTGTGAAATTTCTTTGTGTTTAGAAATACTCAAGCTTTCAAATTTTGTAATCCACAGCACCCTTTCAGACCTCAGACGTCCAAATGCTAGAAAAAGCTGACAGTAGACTGACTTTTATCTCATGGCCCTTACATAGAAAGCAACATAAATCCTTAAATAGCTTGGAAGACAGAGGAAAGCTAATTCTTGTACGTCAGTGAACATTGCACTGATCAGTGGCTATGCATGTCAAACACAGCTGTATAACAGAGAAGCAGTGCTGAAAAACAGCTTGCCTACAACTGCTTGTTGCTTGCATACAGGTACTCTCTTCTTCCCATCAAAAGCTTATTTGGCAGTGGTAGGTGACTTGCTGTTTAAAGAGCTGTCACAGGTATAATCTGCAGGAGTACATTTTTGAATTCACTTGTGCATCTTATAGAGCTACTTCTTAATAAGTACAAACTCATCCTATTGCAGTATTAACTACTGAAGATCATAGAGCTTGCTATAATATTGCTGCAGCACACAAAAATCTTGAAGCCTTGCATAAGAAGAAACTAAGCAAGAACATGAGGGTGTATCAAGTCCCAGGAGGAAAAAATGAAATACATTGAACTATGATTTCAAGTTATCTGGATCTTCTAAGATTATTTCCATTACTTAATTTCCTCTTCTCTTCATTGGATATTGTTTCCTTATCTCGTGTTCTCTCAATTATTAAAACCCAATTACTGTTTGTTTGGTTTTTAAAATTAATTATTTAAAATTCAGAATGAAGTCTAAGAGATATCAAATAACTGTGTCCATCACAAGTTTTTTTTTTTTTTTTTTTCTGTTTTTTGGTACCTTATTAAAATTCCCATTAGTTTCTTGCATAACTGCTAGCCATCTCATTTCTTTCAGAGGAATTAATTACAAGAGCTGTGCATTTGTATATGAGATGGAGAAAATCTATTTCTACAGTTCTATGTGCTGTGAGCACCGTTAGACTTCTCCTTTGGTTTGGGGAACTATGGTGATATTTTATTCTGAGTGGCTGCTCAGGTCACTGTGACATTCAGAAATGGGCCTGATTTGCATTAGAATATTTAATTTGCAGTGCTGTATCATTACACTTGTCTGTGCCCAAGAGAAAGGAATTTAAACTTCAGCAGAGCTCTTTTCTTGCATGTCTTCATTAAATATTTTGCTGCAAGAGTTAATGTGGGCATGCTGTTATCCCCTGACTCAGGATATGTGGGGTTAGTGTGTTGGCAATGCTTGGATTTTTTGCCTCAGGACTCCATAAATAAAAGTATAAAATTTCTTCTGAAAGCATTCAAAATTTAGACTCTCCTATCCTTATTATCTTCTCTTTCCTGGTTAATGGTGGACCAATTTCAAAGAGTGTTTTGGTTTCTAGTGTTTCTCTAATGCTTACCCATTGGGCTGTCATTACACCATGCAGAGAATACAGACGCTCCCTATGTCTCTAGAGGGATGCTAAGTTCTGTGTCTAAAACCAAAGTTTCTTTCAAAACAAAACAGGATTTGCAATCTTCCCCAAGAAAGCAGTCTCACGTCTGAGAGGAAGGTGAGGTCAGGTCCCAGCAGAGATTGTGCTCCAGGGCTCTGACACGTGCAGCACTAAGCTCAAGAACACATGAGCACATCCTGCTTCTACTGAGGAGCACCATCTGTGGTGCAAATTCCTAGGTCTAGAAGCAGGGCTGGAACATGTTCTGTAACACATTCCAGCTTTCTCAGTGCTGCTGCTGGCACTGAATTTGTTTACCCCAGCAGGAGGTACCCAGGCTGTACATGCTCTAGGGGAAAGAGGTAGTGGGAAAGGCCACTGTTTGTGAGGGCACTAAAAATGAGATGCCTGTAGGATGTTCAAGCTTGTTCAACCCACTTCTTTGCATCAGGGATATGAGGGAATAAGTGAACTTTGCTTTAGGAAAGGCTGCTCCCTCATCCTCTGCACAGGATGGGATGTGCAGAATGCTACTGTCCCATATGCATTCTGGTGGCAAGTAGTTGGACTTCCAAAAATGTCAGGATGAGAAGTTGGCATCCCTCTGGAGACAGCGGGATCCCTCTGTGTTCTGCATGCTGTAGTGCTAGCCCAGCAAGTGAGCTTTACAGAAACACTGGAAACCAGAAGGCCCTTTAAAATTGGCCCACCATTAAACAGGAAAGAGGTGATCATAATATGGATCACAAGAACCTGACATTACCAAAGCAACTGATTTGAGGAGCATATCATAGATACTTAAGAACCTCAGGAACCCTAAAACTTGCTTTTCTGGATCCAAGTCTAGGATTTTGTATGTAAGAGTATGCATTCTCAATATTTTTCTTGATTATGACTGCAAGAGCTTTTGATTTATTTGGCTGATTTCTCAAGGCTGCCTAATTCCTCAGTTCAAAAAGACTCATTTACCTTGATGCCACCATGCTGATATAATATTATCAGAGCAGTAGGTGTTGACAGTCAGCTGTTGCTTTCATTACTAACTCACTTCAGCTGTTTCCCATTGCTGAAACTTCCCCTTTGTAATGTGTTACATTAGTTTTTCCTGCAAGTTAAAGATTGTAATGATTGACATAGGCTGGAGTGGAAGGTGATGGTCTGCAAGAGCTCACAAGCATATGGGCAGCTGTTGAGGAAATGTTTAAAAACTGTGGGTTGTTCAATGATTGACCTTAAACATTTTTTGTTTTGCCTTTTTTTCTTTTTTAATTGCTTACCTTAAACTTCTTAACCTAGACATGAAAGCCAAGCTAAGAGAAATCACATTTGCTTGAGGGGACCACTGACAGTATGGATTGCTTTAAAATTGCTTTTCATTCAAGTATTATTAAAGGCAAAGCCGAGCATAAAGAATTTGAAATTAAGGACATTTAGCAGCGGGAGCATAGCAGAGAGTCAGGGGGGAAAAGGCATTTATAATATAAATGATGATGTGCAGAGTACTTTGCCTGTAGACAGTGCCACTAATTAACAACTGTGAGGTGGCCCAGGACAGGGACAGAGCTGAGAGAAAACACAAGTCCAGATGGCTCTTTGTGATCCAGAAGTGCAGGGCATAAGACTGTGTTACAAGGTTACTGCAAGGTGAGAACAGGGACTACAGGGTCTTTTTTTCTTTTTCTTTTTTTTCCGAAGAGTAAATGCTCTAAGAGAAACTGCATGGGGTGGTAATGATCTGCTGCACAGATAGACCTAGCTTCAGAGCTAAGCACACCTTCTGTTTTGCTCTCAAGGTTTTGCGATGTGAATGTCCCCTGGGAGATATTTAACAGCTTGGAAAAGTGAAAGCTGTTGTATAGAAGCAAATGTGAAAGCAAATATTTTGTTTACCTCATGTGCTAGGTATTTAGCTGAACAGTTTCTAGTCTAGGGAATGATATTGCTGATCCCTCTCTCGGAGTGCAGAGGAACAGGTTGCCACTGCAGGGTGTCAGGCTGGGGAGATTTCGGGAATAGAGGGTGATACAGAGGCCAAGGTGCTCCCCCTTCCCCTTTCTGTGAGTGTGGGAGCTGTGTCTCCTGGAGCAGTGTGCTGCATCTGTTCTTTACTTCACCTTTGCAAAGCCTGTTCATATTATTTTAGTATGTTTTATGTATGCCCTGTTCATCTCTCTGAGCCTAATGTATCTCACTACTTTACTTTCAAGCGCTGCATTTCTTAGGTAAGTAATCCCATGTGTTTTGGCAGCATTATCACTTTCAGAAGTATTTGACATTACATGGAATACCTGCAGAATGAAGCCATAGGGTAGGATAACTAGCGCGACACACATCATATACACAGCAATATATTGGGATTGCATAAGTCAAATTATTCATGGCATAGATCAAAATTAACATAAGGTTGGAAGCTTTTGAGAAGAGGTAAAGTATTACTGACTAGTGTGCATTGGCGTTGAGTTTCAGTATCAAAATACTTCTGCACACAATGTCTGATTTGGATGCAAAATATGAATGTATATCAACCAGAAACAAAACCCACAGAATGTATTGTGTTGTTACTGCCACTTGACTTGGTTCACAGGTAGATGTTTCAGCCCTTAGACTGATTGTAGGGGAGTATCTGTTAAAGGTTTTCTCTTATCTACAATTTAATTTGAGCCCCCAAATGTGAAGTATGTCTTCTCAGGCCATATTGAATTTCAGATTAAAATCTTGGTCTCAGCATACTTTTTTTTTTTTTTTTTTATTACAGAAACACCTACTTTTTGTGTTTCTGTAATAAGATGTGTGTTCCAGACTAGAGCCTAGAGATATATTTTTTTCCTTAAGTTTAAGGTCTATATTTGCTATTCAGCCTTAGTCTGTTGAGAGATGAATCTTGCACTGCAAATTCAGGCCTAGGTTGCCAGTTGGGACAAACTTTCAGCAATATCTCTATATGTATTACATGAGAAAAATTCATACTACATATATGAGACAACTGCTCTTGCCTACAATTAGAAGAATGCTTGTGAACAGTTTTTGTTCTTGTCATATACATATTTGTTATTTGAAATAAGTTCCCCATATTTAAAATGTTGAGCCAAAATGTTTACTATGTGGAAACATTCGTTGTATAGAATGTCAATTAGTGTTCTTAGTAAGCAAAACTAAAGATGCTGGAAGTAACAGCTACAGGGAATGGATTAAAAGTTCACTAAGTACCAAGACATAATATCTTTTTGCTTTTAGTCCAGATAAATTACAATGCTCAGCTGAGTTATTGACTGAAACTTCTACCACTCACTGAAGCCAATTGAGTGTGTTTGTGGAAAGCATGAAATGGGATGACAGCATTGAACGTGTCACTTTCTCTGTTTTGTTTTTGCTTTGGTATGAGGCAAAAAAGGGTTGTGCTACACATTGTGGTAGTCAGTAGGAAAAGCACTCAGTAAGGTTCCAAAAACTTTAGCATGATGTTCTAATGATGATGGAAAATGCCTTTCTGTGCAATTTTGGACAAAATTGACATGAATCATGCTGCTCCTTTTTCAATATACTTACTTTCTCTAGTAATTCACTGCATTTTATTGTATGTGAGACAAATGCTAGCTTTTCTGTTTTGTATGTGAAGACAGGACTGTCGTAGTCCAACAGAGCTGACAACAACACTAAATAGACTAAAAACCTGTAAAATTTATAAAGCCCTGAGTTTAGAATTTAGGGTACAGTTCAGTAAAAGCCTCAATACTAAAGACTATCAAGGTTAAATCTCAAATCACTTGTGAAATGCGAACTCTGAAGAACTTTCAGGACTAATCTGACAGATTTTAGTCTTCAAGCTTCTAGTGTAGTTTAATAAGCAAATTTTTGTTGGTTAAAAACTGTTTTGTAATAAAAATAAGTGCAGCATTTTATGATGTGGGATGCTGCAAATTCAGGAATTATATATGCAGCTTAATGGATTCCTCTGTTAGTATAATTTGCTCTTTCTTTTCCTGCTTTTTATGGTCTTGGTGTTTGCATAGTCTTTGGGTGTGTATGTTCTTCCCTACACTGATGTAAATTGGGAGTAACACATTAATATCAATAGAAAACTGATATAAAGCCTCTCAGAGATCTGTATTGGAACTTTTGTGTTTAATTCCAGTTTCCCTTGAATCTTTATAATAGGTACTTAAAGCTTTGTTTCACATGAATTGTGCAGATGTGCATTATATATGAAATGCTTTCGGATAGTACTGGAATATTTTTATTCATTTTTCATCAGTTATGTGGTAAAAAAATACAAAGCAGTAAGGTATTGGACCAGGAAAGACAAATTATGTTGGGCTTTTGTACTCTTGGACAGCTGCTGCTGTGACTGCATCAGGGTGTACCCAAAGTTAACTTTAAATTAGCAGGCTTGGCCAAGAGTGCAGGAGTGTGACGTACTCACCAAGAATTTCCTAAACTTCCAGGAAAAGTGTTTCAGCCTCAGGCTGAGCTTGCTGCTGGAGTTAGCTCAGGCTAACCTGACCTAAGTTCAAGGCATGGACTGTACTGCAGAGGTGGTTTGAGCATCACATGGATGCAAGCATATAATTTACATGGCATTTTGTTATCTCTGTGTCTGATCTGCTGCTTCTGAGGGCTGAGGAGCCCCTAGGAGGCAAAGAGCTGTCAGGCAAACACAGGTATTTGCATGTAAAGAGGAGGATAGTTCTACCTTGGACTTCTGACTTGCAGTTGGAAGGGATGATCTGGAAAGAGGAGGAGGAAGCTGCTGGGATTTGAAGCTAAGGACACTCAGTGGCTGTCCTTCTCCATGTGCTCTCTGGACATGGTAAATTCATTTCCCTTAGTTCAGGGGCCAGGAATAATTTGTAACCATGCTCTCCTCATCTGTGGAGGTGGTCAGAGGGAAGTTCTGAAAGAGCCATAGAGGAAGTGACAGAACAGGCTTAGGATATGGGAACAGATAAACTTTTATTTCTGGTGATGAGAAGATTAGACTTTTGTGATATGGGAGCAGGAGGAGAGATAAATACCAATTCTGTCTTTGCTCCGGATAGAATATATTATGAATTACTGCTTTATCTCTCCTGAATCACTCAACGGCTTCCAACTGAAATTGGGTTGGAAATTTTAAATGTATAGCATTCCTGAAATGAAGGCACATGTTAGTGACTGAGCTTCATGTGCAAAATACTGATTTCTACAAATACATTTATTTCTGGTGAGTGATAGAAGAGCCTCTTAAGAAATATGATGATAAGAATAACAAAACAGAATGACCTTTGGCTGGCTATGCATTCCCGAAGGATACAAGACATGCAGCTTATACTGCTAAATATCTGTGAAGTTATATTGTTGCTGGGTTCATTATTAGTACATCTTTATCTTCTAAAATCAATGATTCCCTTTGTGAGATTTAAATTTTCCATGCAATCACTTCCCTGTGGTAACAAGGAATGCTTGATTTAGCAGTGACGTTTGTAGTGAGACTCACCATCAGATGATTCAGTGTGTCCATTGTTAGTCTTTACTTTCTTCCCAGGGAGTACTTTTCAATTTAGTTTGCCTTGTACTGTGTTTAGCTTGATTTCTTATTGAAAATGAAAATATTTTGCCCTTAGATTCATCAGAGGCTTTAAAACCTGAATAGTGAGAAAAAAAACCTCATTAAGGTCAAAGGCAAAAAGAAAGTGTTTGAGAAAATGGAAGCACTGGAATTTTTCACTCTTCAACTCCTGCTAACAGCTTTCCACTTCACTGTCAACAATATTGTTCTCCCTTTGCTGTTCTTCTCTTAAATCAGTCATCTGTGGCACAAGAGAGGGATGTTAGATCAATTTATATATAAAACCATGAAGGAGTCAGATGCAACCACAGAAGTGGTGGATAAGATATTATCAACAGGGGTAGCAGAGCTGGTGGCATAGCTGGTGCTGGGCATAAATTCAAAATGTTCCTGTTAATGAAAGGCACACCAGTATAAGTAATGAGGGTCAAAATGCAGCATTGATACCGGGAGTGGGCAGTTTACAAATGGGATAATTGCCTGGATCCAGGACACTGACTGAATGTGCCAAAAAAAAACCAGCCCAAAGTTCATTTCAAAGGGCACAAATAGTGACTCTTGACATATCTATATTAGCAGTTTAGGTCGGACAAAGGATGTGCTTTTAACTTGAACCTCCTGGGTTTTCCCACTTACTGCTTTGGGTTCTCACTGTGGAACAACCCTGGTCTGTGGAGACTGCTGATTTAACGGCCAGGCCTAAGCTCCTGTGTGCTGGAGCACTCCTAAGTGTGCTCCAACTGCTAGTGGGCTTTCAGCCAGGGGGCACAGGCTACAGCATGCTTGAAACATGCTTTTCCTCTCTCCCTGAAGTGTACCTAGTGTGGAAGTGTGCTTCTCAGCACCAGGGGTTTTGCTCTACCGAGGCACTCCTGCTGCACTGTGCTAGCTGGTGATGCAGATATATCTGTAAGGCTTTAGCAATAGGTCTCATCTTGTCTGACCAGCTTCTTGAAAGCGGCTCTGCTAGTCAGGGGCAGAGGTATAGAAGACATGAATCACCCTCTGCATTAAGTGGCTGCTCCAGTATGCTGAAAAAACCTTAGGGGTCTTTTGCATTTTTTTCCTACAGCCTATAAAGGAAGGCTGACTTTTAGGCATCTGCTCACATCTAGCAACTAGACTTAAGTGAAAAGAATACCATGCAAAAAGGGGAAGAATATATTCTGTAAGAGAGACAAAATTATATGAGAATAATGTAAAACCAACCATAAAAATGGCTCAGAAGCTCTTTTTCTCAGGAAAATTATTTTAGAAAAATATGGTATAATATTAACTAGCAAGTATTTTTACCAATAATATTAAACAAGAATGTTAACAGAATATGGTCTGTATTTGGCTCTGGAAAATAATGATAAAAAAGAAACCCTAACATTTTTGCTTAAGTGATACATGATTCATTAGGAAGTTATGATTATAGGATTTTTTCCAAATCCTAGACAACTTGCATGTTTTAAAGGAGGGAAAAGGTGGTATTTAAACATAGTTATGTGAAGCTGTAGATGATGTAATGAAGCTGTTCACTAGAAAATGGATGTGCCACTTCACGTAAGCCTTTGAGGGAAAGCTGAAGAAGGACCAGTGGGATGTCACTGGATCCAGGGGTGGTGACTATCTTCCGCTTAACCTTACTCTCTCTTTGCCTTTCACCTGCTTTTCTGTTTCTTTCTCTCTCTCTACCTCACATTTACTGTATTATTAACTTTGGCATATGGTCGTGTTTGCACCAAATTGGGGCAGAGGCATCTCTCACTAGTCAGATCCCAACATGCCTGGGTTAAGCAAACACAAAGAATGACCTTGCAATCTGTGTTGTCCATAAATCCACTGAGAAAAACGTGTCTTTTTGATTCCTTGGTTACCACCTGAAGAAACAACCATGTTCTCTGCTGCACTTTCAACTGTTTATGACTCTTACTGCTTGAGACATAAGCAGCTCTGCTGGGACAGTAGATGTATTGCCGCTATGTCTTTTTACTCACTAAACAGGAAAACTGTGTAGGAGAAAAATTCAGTAGATATGGTGCTCTGTTTTGCTTGGAGCACTAAACCTTGCTTCCTCTAGTTGTATTTAGTGACGTGTTTGCCAACTGGCATGTACCGTGATTAACTAATTTTTGTTTTACACTAACTTGCCTTTTCCCATCCGTTTTCAAATTAGCTAAGCTACCAAACCTGTTAAGGGCTCTTAAAGCAGCTACCTACTCCAAATTGATCTAGCCACTTTGGGTCACTGTAAATCTTATGTGACTACTGCAAGTTTGCTGGGTGCTGGTTTTGTGCTAGTATTTGTTTGTGCAGTTAGCTCTGGTAATCCCACTGAGGCAATCTATAAAAGTGAACCTTCTCAGGCAAGCATGAAGGTTAATGCAAATGTGCAGGCTTTACTCTTCCAAAGTTGTTCATAACATTGCAAATTGGTTTAAATTTGCCCAGAAGAATAAATTCATCTTGCATCCATGCTAGAAACAAAAAAGTGACACAGTAGAAGCAGAACTGGAAAGCAGACTGATTGTGAGGATTTGACATCTGCACTGGATGTTTCAGCAGGTTTTTCGTTGGTCTAGTCCTAGACTGATACATGGATTGAATGTCCCTTGGTCACTGGAAGGCATCACATGAGGTCCTGGAGAATGTCTTTGAATGGCTTGGTGTTTAATTTTTTCCCCCAAAGCTTTCCTTGCTAATGTGCTCTGAAATCTCTGTAAAATGTGAAGCACAGCACAGTAGGAAGGGATATACTTGGAAGATCTGCTTCAAAATCCCTTTTGAAGGAAACTAGGTACACCCTGTGACCTGGAAGGCTGCTAGAAGATCCAGCAATTATAGATTAAAGCACTCAGTATGTCAATGTAAAGACAAAATATTATCTGTTTTGAATTGCACCTAAACTTGTCTTCAAGAAGACCATATTAAGAAGAATGTCAGAGTATGTTTTGGGATAATTTTTTTTCTTGTTTCTTCTATTGTGTTTTCTGCTTTGTTTAGACAAGTATTTGCTGAAAATGTGCATGTTGATGCGCTTTCCTATTATGCAAATGTCCTAACCATAAAGAAACAGCCATTCTTACTGCCCACTCTCTGTGACTCTCAAGTATGAAGTATTAAAATTAAAATGAGAGCAGTAGCAGTTTGATAATAATTTTTGGGAATTCTCTTGTCTTTCAAGTCCTTGTCTGATACAAATAGAATGGATTTTTCCTGAGGATTTACTGTTGGGAGCTGCTTAGCATTGTGTAATATGCTTAATGAAAAAGAGGGAATAGAGCAACTCTCTGCTCCAGGTAGGGTTCCTGTTTGTGCAGTGTGCTGTGGGTCCAAGTTCCTCCTCCAAGAGGAGGAGGTATTGCGCGTGCATCTGAGATATTTCTGCTCTTCTAGAAGGCTGACCTTTTTTGTTCCTAGAAGAGAGTCTGAGTTTTGCTACAGAAGATAATGAATGAAATGAATATTTGAAAATTCTACTTGGAAATTAATTAAAAATTATGTTGCATATTTATTTAATTGTAAAAACTGTCAGGTTAATGAAATATATTATTACTCCCCTGAATTTCTCATATTGACTTTACAGGTAAGAGGAATCCCTGTAATAGCACTGTTAATTGAAAGAAATTGACTGATGAGACTGGGCTAGTAAGAGAAAAAGGATTACCTAGTCCAAGACATGTATTTACAATACCTTGAGACATTTAATTTTTTTTTCCCTTAATATTATTTAAAAACTGCATTTTTGAAAATATCCTCAAACTATAACTGTTCTCCTGTTAATGACAAAAAGTAAAGATATTAAAATGCATAATTTTCTATAAGAAAAAAGAAAATGCTCCCACAAGGAAATAAAATTGTGACAAGACAGGAATAGCCTGTGTAGGTTATGTGAAAGTATGCAGGTGATGTCCTCAGAAAATTGCTTGCCTTCTCTCTGGATGTTCTTTTCTATCAATAAGGAACCTGGTTAACTGACTCTTTGGGACAGTAACAATTAATACTTTGCTATCACACGAGAGAATACTTCTGAGCTCAGCTTCTCAGGATAAGGTGATTTGGACTGGCTTTGTTAATGCATGGCAACAGCACAGTAATTTTACATTATTGTTGAGAGCTGCTGGAAGCCATCAGGAAGGATGATACCTGGAAACACAATGAAAGGTAAGTAAAAAGAATGTGAAGAATAAGTCTCACTTGAGGGAATTCACATTTGTATGTGGTTTTATGGGGCTGTGAAATTATACTCTTTACTGAATATCATTTTGATTGTTACTACACTGACTATTGCTGTTATCGCAAAAGTTTATTTTAATGCTTTATAGAAACTGGCACCAAACTTTTCAAAGTTTTAAGTGCTTTCTTGTTCTAGGCTATAAAAATGCCTCTCATAAAAACAGAATAAGAAGGGCCAGAAGAAAGGAAACATATGAGGCTTTAGTAATGCTGAAAGTGCTTGGTATTAGAAAACTTTATTAGTGCTTGGTATTAGAAACAGGAAGCAGCTCCTGCAATGAACAGATTGTGTCATTTAAAGAACACCAGATGTGTCATGGAGAACGTCTCACACTTATGATTTTGCCAATTTCTTACCATTATTTTTGTTGTCTTTCCTTATCTTTTTGCCAGGCTTCTTTGCCTAAGAGCAAAGCATATTATTTAGGTTTCAGTTAAGTTTGTGTTTCCCCCAAGAAGCAGGATTACTTTGAGTAACAGTAATTGCTCCCTGTAGCAGAGCATTAGGCCACCTGATAGCAGCAAGATGGATAAGAAAAATACTGCAGCTCAGGTTATATGCAACCTGTGATGAGTTACTGCTAGCTTTGTGACCTCAGGATCCCATTGGTCAGTCTTGCTTGAAGCAGTGGTCAGTCAAGCTGCCAATAAAAACCCCCACTATCTCCTTCTATTAACTGCGGTGAGATTAAGGTGAAAAATCAATTTCTTCTGTCTGAATTAGATCCTCTATATGTGTAGATATTGTGGAGTGCTGGGTTAAAAAGCCAAGTGCTTTTTGGGAGAGAGAAAAGATTGAACTTTGCTGAATAAATCAGAAAATAATTTTCCATAAATAAATATATAATTTTTCTAGGTGCCTGGGTTTTATTCTGACTTCCAGAGAAAGAAATTAATAGAAAGGATACAAGATTTTCAACTACCTCTGAGTTATGGGGAAGGGGTGTATGTCACTGTGATGGGGTAGTGCCTGAAAGGAGTTTTATACGCCTCGTGTCCAAGGCCTGGATTCAGTGCTCCTTGGTGCCCACAGCTCCTGGTGAATTCTGCAAGCTTGAATCATGTTTTCTTTGGGGAGGCTGTAGCTATATCTGAGTGTGGGTATATCTGAGAGCAGTGAGCCTCCTGCCAGCCCTGCCTGTGCTGCCTTGGTGCTGTGCTCACGATGGCAGGCACGGAACAAGCCGGGTGCCTCTGGGGGAAGCTCGGCTGCAGGCTGTGTGCCAGGACAGTCCCTGTGCGCACCCGCTGCCATGTGGGTCTCAGGGGATCCCAGAGCCTGGACAGGATACATGGTAGGAGAGGTTTATCATGCAGCTCTGAAGGCAGACACGGCCTTGGGTGCTGCAAGGTGGACCCCGGTGAAGCCACTGGGTTGTGCGAGGTGACCTGTGAGGTGACCTGCCAGGCTGTGTAAGGTGACCAGCCTGATGTCTGGTCCTGGGGGTGCCCTCGTGCTCCCTGGCTGTCCCACGTTTTGCTGGGAGAGTGAAGACCGGTCCTGTCAGCAGCGCTGTGGCTGTGGGGAGCTAGCAGGCTCTGTACTGCCATGGCAGCACTCCAGAATGAGAAGGTCTCAGTGGTGTCTGGAGTCTGGTGGTTGGTAGATGGTCCTTGGTGCTGTTAACCTCCTTCACCAATTTGGTGAAGAAATATACCGGGTAAATAATTTACTGCCTACTTTCCTTCTGGTTTTCATGCTTCTTTTTAAGGGTCCAGCCATCTCCAGATTTAATGCTTTATTTTTTTGATTGGTTTCCTTTTTTGGTACCTCTTTGTTGCCTGGTATTAAAGTATTCATTCCTGTTCTTTCTGTCTCTATGTTCTCCTCCCCTCCTAAGAAAGCACCAGGGCTTGCCTTTTTACCCTTCTGTCTTCCTCTCTCTTTTAAAAACTCTTTTAAAATTTTGTGAAGTTCACTGGCATGAGACACTTTCTTATAAACCTCAAACCTTTCTGCACAGGGAATCCATGCATGTGCTTTTCTGTGCCTGCCCCTCAGAAGTTACGCGGTCCAGAGACCTAAATCCCTTTTGATGTCTGCTTGTTGTCAGCTCTTATTTGTTGCACAGTTTATTCAGAGGAATTTAGATGGGAAAAGCCAGTGAACAAACAGATCACAACTGTGTGAAGGAAAAGTTGGATTAATATAAAAGGGAATGTTTGCCAAAAGTTGCCCTTGAGGTGGTAGTGGGTTCACCATTGTGTGCACTGTGATTTGCTGTGCTGACTGTGCTCATGATAGCATGCAGACAGCTGGGGAGAGGCACTTAGCCAGCACAAAGTAGCTGTGGAAGTGATAAGCAGTGGTTCATACTGAACACTGGCAAATGGCCTCGACTAATAGTGTTTCCATGATACTAGCTGGGGGAAAGCCCAGTAGTCACCACCTTCCATCTATTAAAAAGAAAAAAAAAAAGCATTTATGCTATTTCATTCCTGTAATATCCTATGGCTACCTCTATCCCAGAGCATTCATGCACACCGGTGCAGCTGGCAGCAATTTCAACATCTTCATATTCACTCTGTTCTGGAGAACTTGATGGGACTGTTGGGATATCCTGGCACATGTCACTATTCATCTGTTTAAATTTGTAACAGGAGGTTTTGGTTCCTTTTCAAGGAAGTACTACAATATGATGTGCAAGGATTATTTTGAGAGTGAGTTGTCTTCACTGTCAGTTAGTGATGCTACTCCACTCCTGTAAATGTTTCTGTTGCTAACACAATAGCAGCAGCAGCAGCAGAGATAGAGACACTTTGATGGCTGTAGGACAGTCAGAGATGGTAGACTGCTGCTAGAACTTTGTTTTGTAATTGGTGCCTTGAAGACTAGAAATTCAATTCCAAACCTGGGTGCTTTGTATAAGCTGCTTCAAAGAAGAAAATTTCAGTTTAATAATTTTTGTTTTGCTTTCAGCATTTTCTTTTGTTCAGTATATTTGAAAAATCAACCCCTTGAAAAGCTGCAGTCCTCAGCAAAGTATACATATTGGATAAACCTCTAGAAATTGTTCTCACAGAATTTAACTCTCTGCATCTTGAGAGTGGAAGGACCTGGCAAAGGATGGGGATATATATTTGCCAAATTCTTTCTGAAGTGGTTTTAACTCAATTGTCCGGCATTTCTGGATTTATTTCAGTGTGGGAGTAGAGTACAAGGGATGTGTAAGGCAGAATTTTCTCTCTGACCTCCAGTCAATAAAGCTTTCTTACTGCTTTTTTTTTTTTTAGGTATTAAACCTCTTACTATTGAAATGTTTCTCAAAATTGTTATTTCACCATTAATCCATTCTCTAATACAAATGGTCTAAATCCTGGTAGTAAATGCTGGTAGTTGTGGGCTTGAGCTCAAATCACTTTTGCAAACTCTTACACCATGGTATAATCCAAATGTGACAAAGACAGAACCCCTGTGAATGCAAACAGGTTACACGGGCCTAAATTTATACCTTAATATAGCATTAGGAGGATCCTGAACCACAGATATGATGATCTAGAGAAAGCAAGAATGAAAGAATCAGAGAATGGTTTGGGAAGGGAACTTAAAGGTCACCAAGTTCCTGCCCTCCAGCCATGGGCAAGGCCATTTTACACTAGACCAGGTTGCTTGGAGACCTATCCATTCTGGCCTCAAACTCTTCCAGGGATTCACAGTTCTAATAATATAAAAAGAAAGAGTATATAGTCTAAAAAATTACTTAGTTTTCCTACAGACCCCAAATATTGTCTACCTAATATCCCTTAATAATAAATGAATTTCCATGTTCATATATTTGGTCTAAAAATAGAGCTGCTTTTGGATTTTTTTTTTTGAAATATCTGTGTGGATAGTTAAAAGGTTTTTTGCTTTCATCAGTGTTGTGTTTTACTTTGATACAGTTTAACTAGCCTTTCTTCCTTTCCTATAAATATGGATATTTACGTGAATATATGTTGCGCCCACTTTCAAGCAGCATTTTCACATTCTTAATGATAACAGGATGGGAAGCTGTGATATGTGTGTTCTTCTAGAGGCACAAAGAGTTTATAACGAGTCACTGTTATAATTTGTCTTTGATGCTATTGTAGCTTTCCAGGCAGATGTCCCACCCACTGCGTGTTCCTAGTTTCAGTCTAATGAACTTCTAAAGTTACTGGGCACTCAACAGTAGCTCTGGCATCCCACAATGTATTAGTAATAAGTTTTCTTCAAGATGAAGAGGCTTTTTAAAGTACAGCACACAATCAGTTGCCCACAGTGGAAGAAACAAATCACAAAACCACTGTTCCATAAGCACGGAATTGAAAGAGCTGCATAAGTAAAATGACAGACTATCCATTCCACTTTGGAAAGCATGAATAGGATTTTTGATCTAGCTTAATTTCCTTCAAGCTCTTGAGCTGTGGCCAAACCATTTAAAATAAAAATAGATATGTTATGGAACACCATGCTCATCACTGTTTATTATTTTGAAAAAGTATGGCCTCTTTGCTAATGTCGAAAAATGAGTGGAATCCTCATCCCAATTTCAGCACTGCAGAAGCGGGCTGATTCTCCTGGCTGCAGTGACTTTGCTTCACATTTATGGCAAAAATGGAAGGAAACCAGTGATTTTTAACAGCTTGCAAATAACAGAGCATGTGTTATCTGACACATCACTGAGCTTTAGATTTTTAATTTGTTTGGCTTAACTTAAATAAGCCTTCAGTAGATAATATGTTAATTGAAACGATGGATTTTACTGACCAATGTCAATGTATTGCTGTTGTCAAATGAGCCCCCCAGGCATTGTATACCTTTTGTATTCACTGTTGGCAATTTCACCTTTGAGCAGAATGCATCCTTGAATGATTGTATGCACTTTAGGTAAACCCACCAAATCTTAGCGAATTTGCCCCTTTCAAGGGATTTAAAAACAACCAAAACCAACAACCCACAGCAACCTGACAACTCGCAGTTCTTTGGAAGAAAATTTTCAGACCAAGAATACACTCAGATCCCAGTGAGCTGACTGAGGAATTTTTGGACCAAAGGCTGGGTATTATCTGCCTCAACTCTTGGTGGGCTCTATCTTGCTGTACAAGCAGCCACACACTTTGGGGAGCCTGCTTATGGGCCCTGCCCCAGTCAGCTCCATTGCCATTGGAAGAATATCAGCTTTTTTTAGATAAATGACAAGCTCTTTGGGGAACATGCAAATCTGTGCTGGGCAGAGTGAAGAGCTGGAGGAGATGATAATTATGAGCTAAAAAATACAGGCTCACCCCCTCCTCTTTCCCTTGATTCTTTTCTTACACTATTATCCTTTGTGGCAGTCAAAAGGATGGATGAGATTGTGAGTCAGCATCCTTTGAAAAGACCTTAATGAGCTTTCAGATTATTTACTCCCTTTTTTCTGTACTTCTAACCATTTTGCAGTATAACATGTAGAGAGCAGAAGAGGTCATTATAAGTCTCTGTTACAGTACACCTCAGCTGTGTTTTCAGCCGAGGCCTCTGCCTTTTTTCTTTATTTTTTGCTGTGTGTTTTGATGTGCAAGATCATAGATAGGTATAAGAAGTGTTTTTGAACACATTTTTTAAAGAGCTGATCAATTAGCTAGGCTATTCCTGAATGTTTTTGGAAACTGCTATGTCTTTACAGTGGTGATTGGGGAATTACAAACACATGTCATTTGTTAGCCCCTGCAGGTTTTCCTTGCTATAAAAGTATCTGTATGACAGAGCAAAGAGAGATTATGGTACCCCTGTGTGACCAGACAAAGCCAAGGAAGAATGCATCATACATCATATATTGCTAACAAGTAGCTTAACAGTCACACATAGCCCAAGAATAGATGCAACAAATAAATAGGTTATGAGAGCTGAAGAAGACAAACAGAAAAAAAAAAAACCAAAAAACACCAAAACCCCTATTACCTGTCTCAGAGTGCTGATTTATTTCGGACAATAATTTTGCCAGTCCTAGTTTACGTGACAGTCACAGAAATAAACACTTAATTGGTAAGCAGGATTCTGTTTTAAAGGAAAATGAAGAAGTTTTTGGAGGCTTGGACGTGTTTGTTTATTTTTCATGCCAGTGTGCTTGATGAAAGGTAAGTGGAATGCTGGTTAATGCTGAAAGAAAATAAAAATGATAATGAAATAAAAATTTGCAAAAATCATAGCAGGAATACAGCTAATATTCTGCTAACAAGAGAGTTGAATATTCTTGAGATAACAGTTGTTTCTGCCTGCATTGACATATTTTGGATCCAAGTTTGGTCCTGATCCATTATATTAATATTTTAGCATGAGCCTGTGTCCTGAACTGATGTCTCCAATTGCCAGTGGAAAGAATCCCAGGGAAGAGCCAGAAGGTTTTATATCAACCTTTTACTTTTCAGAGTTCACTTCAGTTGCACCACTTAGCAGAACAGGCTGCCAATTCATGTCTGCAAGTATCCAAGACCAAATCACTCTGTTCTCTTTGTTTCAGCAGACACACGGCCTGAGCAGGACTTCCCACCAAGTTATACTTTGAAGTATCAGCTGTTAGAGCATCCAATTTCAAGTGAGTAATTCCTTTTGATCTTTTTCATCCAAAGGTCAGCTGCAAAGCTGCTCAAAGTGCAGTCAGTACTTTCATAGCATTATGAAATTCTGGAGATACTAAGTAGATTCCTGTGGATCATGGATAGGGGTTTTGCTGTACCTGTCTTTATGGTTAGTCTGCCCATGCTCCCAAGGCTTTCCCTGTGGATGGAACTTTTGTGTAATGTCCTAAACAAAATTGTTGGGGATGGAAAAATAGCCAACTTCTTTTGAAATTAATTTTTACTGCTTAAGTGCTGCCAGTACTAATATCAAGTTACAGCATCACTTACTAGCCATGACTGCATAGTATCCATCACACTCAAATAGTCATGTGTTTTGTTCTCCTCTCCTCAATGAAGCTTGGCAATTCCTGTGAACTGGTATAATAATATTTTTATTCTGTCATTAATATTTGATAGTAAAAGATAGTAAGCGAGAAATGAGCAGTTTATGGACTGTCCATTATTTCTCCAGAGCTTATACTGGAGTCTTTAAATTGTTCACCTGAGACAGAAGAGTGTGCTCTCAGACTGACCCTACTAAATAGGTGAAGAACATTATTGAACTCATTTGGCTTGTCCTTCCTCTAGGATGAGTGAAATGCAAAAGCTCAACTGGTCTTGTAAACAGGAATCCATTGGCATGAATAATCAGACCTCATGTGCTTATGCTCCCTTTTGTTGCCTAGGTCAACCTAGCAGTGTCGTATTCTTTGCTTCACATCTAAAATGTATCAGTCAAAATAGATTTTTTAAATTAAAGAGTAGAAATGTATTTAGTAAACTTGCAAGGTGTCTTGCCACTCTGTCTTCTACTTGGGTTTTTTGTTATTGTAGGTGGTTTTTGTTTTGTTCCAGAAAATTTCAAAGAAGAGTAAAAAAAGGACCATAATTAACTTCTCTAAACAATTCTTGCACTGTATGAAAACCAGTCCTAGTCTCTGTGCTAAATTTTAGACTAATGCTTGTATAATGTAACCATCTACAACAGATACGATTCTGTATTTATATCTCTAATGTGCCTTACTGTGCTGTGGTATTAATCAATAGGAGAAAGAAACTGAAGGAGTTGTGTAAATATTTGAAAATTGCACAGAAAAAGATATTAAAGGGCTGGACTGTGGATTAGATTTTTTGAGTTGACTAGCTCTGAACCAGTTTGCTTACCAGCAAATATTTACTGGGTAACAAAACTTCCATTTTTTAACTTCCTCTTTTCCCAGAGATCACAAATCAGGTCTTAATTTTTCCAGTCCTTATGGGTTAGGTGTAACTTGTTTATTCTGCTTGCAGTGTTGCCTTGTACGTTTAAATAAATGCAAGACAATTTTTGGCTGAGGTATGGACGTGCATTTACAAGGGTCTATCTGCTTGACCCAGGACACTGAGGTGCTCTCTCACTTAGCAGAATTTCTGCCACTGCTATTATCATGTCAGTTCACTGTAAGGAACAGATTTTTTTTTTTTAATTTTTGTACTTCACATTTATTTGCTTTGGGTTTAGAAAAAGAAAAGAGTAATGATTTTTACAGGTTAAAATATAAAGGGCTTAGGGTAAGTATGGAAGAAAACTCCTTTCTAAACAGAAAGTATACATCCATATATTGATTGTTTCTACGTACAGGATGGCTCTGGAATTTCCCCAAAGATCATATAAATGAACAAATTCCAAAAATAAATAAATAAGACCCCAAAAAAAGACTAAACTCCCAGCAGAAATCAGTAAAACACATAATTCTGAGATAGATTTTTTCCCCCAGCTTTTGAAAAAATTCTGCACACAAATAAATATGTAAGTTTGATAAAATTTCAGCATCCTTTCAATTTGACTCAGAGTTAAAATTAATACTGAACAGAATGCTTCCTGTGAATTCCTCTATGGCCTTTGATCAGCTGGGTTATACTCATTTCCTCATAACTCAGGCAGTATTTTACAGTAAAACATGCCAGGGGCTTGCATAAGTGGGGAAGGTTTTGCTTTTCCAGAGGAGATGTTACTGATAGTACTCTCTTGCCTTTCCCCTCATACCTGCTCAGAGGTAAACAGTGAAGGCTCCAAGGTGCCCAAAGGTCATCACCATCCTGCTGGACCACATGTTTTGATAAATAATCACAGTACTGTTTGCTCTTCAATTAGATTAACAATTGAACTTGCAAATCGTGTCTCTGGGGGGCATTTTTTTGATAACTAACTAATTGGGAGTTGTCTGCAGTAAATTGCTTGATATTGGCCAATGGTAAATTGCGATCATGTTAATTTAATTATAGTTCTGCCAATTATATAATTAACACTGCTATCAAAGCAGTCAATCAGTTCATAGGAAAAAAGAAAAAGCAGCACTGTGATTTGAAGTTTGCAGTTTCCATGACACAGAATTTGATTCTGAATGATAATAAAAATGTAGGCTTTGCTCACTGTGAGCAAACACCATTGTTTTCAATGGAAATAGGGGTAACAGGATGCAGTGGTGCTCTGCATTATTACAAATAATGCAAGCAAATTACCCCAGAAAGACTTCTGTCACTCTAAGAAAGCAATTTATCTTCCTAGCTGTCTTGGAAAAGATGTGACCAGGAGTTTTTTTGAGATTCATTATGATTGACAGAAGTATTGCTGTGGACATTGCCTGGAAATGACAGGGCTTTGCTGCACAGCACACAGAGAAGCAGATCACAGAGTGGCTAAGGTTGAAGGGGCTTCTAGAGGTCATGCAGTCCAAACTTCCTGCTCAACTAGGGTTCTCTAGACTCCATTACTCAGGATTGCTGGGTCAGGACTCAGGAAGAACAGTCCCTTATTACTGCTTTTCTGTATTTCCAGTTTCTGTTCTCATTTTTGGGAGTCATTTACAGGGGTTAATGACATGGACTCTGTCCCACATGTGTCACCTTTTCTTTAGAGGTACTCCTCAGGCATAAAGTACTCCTTCTTCTTTCCCCTTATCCACAGCACATGCTAATACCTTCCTCCATTTATCAAAAGTATGTCTGGCCATCACTGGAACCTAGGGGCCTTTGAGATCATTGGTTTGGTTTTGTTCTGGTTGAGTGGGAATAGAACTGTGTGCTTTCACATCTCCAGCAGTTTTGCTGAGCATTTATCAAGCAGGTTTACCTAGGAACTACCTTAAGTGAGTCTCTGGCACCTCCTGGATTGGTTGCATGCTGCTACAGCAGCAAAAAGCTGCCAGTGAGATTGTCTGAGCAGGTGACTTCTAGTTAGTGCCTCTCCTTACACAGCCTCCTGCCATTTTTTTTACTTCCCTTTTTTCTTCTCCCCTTCTTACCTGATCTGTGCTGTTATGTCCAAACATGGAAGTTTGAGAGGAGGATTCTACAGTGGTATGGAAGACCATAAAGTCTTGAACATAGAGTCAGATATTGGCAGGTGCTTTTAAAAGTTAATATCAGAGCTGGCTACTCTAAGAGGATGGGTTCTGCAAGCCTGTTTGAAGCAGGTTTCTAATAATTCTGGGTTGAAAATGTTAGGAGATATTGCAGATTTTATTCTAATTTCTAAATGCTCTCAAAGTATGTAAGATTGGTAGCTGCAATTTGTATTTCAGCTTTATTTCATATGGAAGTTTTGTGAAGGCTAGCACTTATAAACTAGGAAAGGCTTTTCTTTCTTCTATTTTTTCCTCCTTTTTTGGGTGGTGGTGGTTTTTTTACTGATTAAAACAGTTAACCTGATCTAGTATGGCAATGGATGAAAGCTATTCATGCAAAAATCTCATATTTGAAATTTAAATGTACAAAATGTAAGAGATATGTTCTCCATTATTCTATGACTTGAATTCATTTGCAGAAGTGATTGAAGAAGATCTGTACCCTTACAAATTCAAAAAGGTAGTAATTCCTATTTGAAATACTGAATGGAAGTCTGAGCAGATATAGATTCTTTGAATAGAAACTGACTTTGGGAAACATTATAATCTCACTAAAATGGTAACTCATAGAAACTGGAATTTCATTGCTTCGAGTCCTGATATATGAAAAATAAGGTCATGAAAATGTGTTAGAGTAGAACAGCAGTGTATTTTTATTGGTATGGGTTCTTATCCCTTTTATCCCAACATAAGGCTCAGAAGAATTTGAACATTTATGTTTCCTGTAAGACAAAATTAGAGAAACAGTATTTCTTAGTAAGAAGCATTCATGTTGATATCTTTTCTAAATAAATTCTTAATTCACACAAAAGACATAAAATGCAAGCTGCTTTTTAGTGTTTTGACACAAATGGTAACAGTTAAGAACATTTTTAGAGTCAAGAGTAAGTTGGAGATAAATAAATCAGCACAGATTTTGCATGTAGTAGCTTTATAATTGCAAGCACCAAGATGTAAATAACCAGTTTTCTCTTCTCTAGAAATATTTTTACATTAACTCGCTTTCACATTCCCTTTATCTCACTCCCTTCCAAACAATTAGGTCTTAACTTAGTTTCTCTAGATTCTCTCAAATGCCTGCTGTGCAATGGTACAGAGCACAATGTTTTCTATGGTTGTCTATTGCCAAGCTTTTTATGTGTCTCTCTGTCTGTAAGCTGGTAAATATCTATGGGAATTTCTATCAGTTGGAAATTTCCAATCTCACGTGTTTTGCAGTTAACAATTGAGGATGAGGGCTTATAATTATTTTATTGTCTCTTCTTTAAGTAAATGTCACTGTTTCTTTGTCCCAGTTGATAAATTTTAGTCTAAGAAGGCCATCAATAATAAGTGTGAAAGCATTCTGTGTTTTAACTTTTGGTGGCTTTTGCTTAGCTCTTGTGCTAAGAAAAAGATTAAGAAATTTAACAATCTGTTTTTTACTTTTCATGCCTTCTTCTTTTACTCTGTGTTCCAGTCCTTTCTGCATTTTTCTTGCAAATAAATTATTTCTCCATATTTCTAAAAATAAGACAATCCCCTTCTTATTAATGTTTTTGCTTCTGCTGTGTACTTTTGAAGCTGGATGTTTAGGGAGAAGCAGCAGTTCCAGAGTAAGGTGCCCAGACAATAGGATTTATTAGAACTGAAGGTAATAGAGAAACTCAAGCTGAATGTGCATACAGCACACAAGATACCAATTCACAGATGCAATAAAATGGAAATTAATATTCATGTCTCCAAAATTCCTAGTTTCTATCTCCCTAATCATGTGCTTCACCATTACCACCATTATAGCTACTGCAGCCTAGAAACCCCATGGAGCACTTTGGATTAATCTGAATTTCACAGTGTGGGAAAAGAAGCTTGAAATGTTAAGGGAAAGCTAAAACATTACCTGTGGCTGAGAAAATGTTTGTAAGGGCTGCAAATGCATAAAGCACATCCTGATGTGTAATAGGAAGTGGTTGGAAATCTTTGTAGGCTGATCTTAAGTTTTCACAGCTTGTAATTATTACATAAATATTGCTCTGAATTTAACAATTCAGACAGCTGCAACAAGTTGAGCACTTCAAGTGTTAAAGCAGTAACACTCCTTCCATGAGGAGGGTAGGTTCCAGGCAACAGAGACTGTATTGCTGTCAATGGAAAAGAGACAAGAACTTGTTCAATCTGGCATGACCTCTCTCTTGAAGATCTACTTCATGATTTGTCTATTCTGTATCAGCTATGTGAATTTACTACTCATGATACTGTAAATTACAAATCTCAGTTTATAATTTTAGACTCTCTTCTGACATTTATCAGGAAAAGGGGCACTGACTAGGAAGCTTTTCTTACATTATCTCCCTATTTCATGACTGCCATCTCATAACAGAAAAAAAGTGTCAATCTCCACTACTGCATAAAATATAGAGCAATATCAGATTGCCACAACATTGTTTGGTTTGTTTTCTTTTTTTCCACTGAAGCTTAGAATTATTCTAGACTAGTTAACTATTTATACCTACAGTAGTTTAAAAAAATTCTAGTCTTTTTTTTAAAATCAATAACTATTGCTGATTTCTAGGCAGAATGTTGGACATTTATAAGCTCTATTCTGTGCATTCAGTTCTCAAACATAGTATTTGCATTGAGCTTTTTGTCAAAGTAAACATGCATGTGTCAGGAAAAGACATAGTTAAATGTTGTATACAAGAGCTTTAGAACATTTTTCCATAAAGATGCTTTTTTTCATAGGCACTTCATCAGATTTTTCTTTTAGTCTTTTTAGTGGAGACTGAGTCTGATTTCATTCAAAGCAACAAAAACACATCTAAGAATGTTGGGAGGTAGGTCTGAAATAAAATCCATGTTGTTGTCATGACAACTACAATGCTAAAAAGGATGAAGAGAATGATTATTAAGATGTTGCATCAAGTTGTTATGGCAACTATATGGTAATAGGAAAAAGGTGAGTTTTCAAAATAATATTTTGTGGAAAGTTTTCCCTTTACATGTCATTGTAAAAATATTTTAATGAGTTAAAAAGAGGAGTGGAGAACCTCGTACAAAAGGAGGTCAGGATTCAGATATCTGCCAGTGTATTTACCTTAAAGTACTGTAATGTTCCACGGAGAGTATCTCTACTTGGTTTCCAGTTCTGTCACAGATGGACCAGAACACAGAAGACACTAAAATACACCCCAGTGCTCTTTCTCAACATCATAGCCACACAGTTCAAGGCCATATTTTACAAAGTGATAAGCCTTCATGGCCCTCATTTACCCCCAGTGGAGTACATGAAGCCTCAGTGGCATAGAAGAATGGACTGGAGCCCTAACGCAAAATGGGTAGGGAAAAATGTTAATGCTGAAGAGCAGTATTAAGAGGTTTCAGTTTTGTGAAAGAGCTTATTTTTCTGCACACTGGATGACTTCCTTGTTTGTTTAGCTTAGGATTTCCTAATAAATGAGTATTTGATAGCAGAAATTATTGAATGAATTGTATAAAACTATTTTTGAAGCAAGGAAATCTCTTAAGGAGAAACTGCAGTGGAAATGAGTATCTGGGCTCCGTGCCACTGCTTGTGGTACAAACAGCACTAAAGGCTGCGTTGACTGGTGCAAAACAGAAGAGATATCCCGCTCAGGGCAGTCTAAATATGCCTGTGCTGTTTTCCCTTGTGTGTGGTGCCCAGCTGGCTCCATCCTGTAAGTCACCGTGGTTTGCTCTTCCTCTTATAGAGGTTTTAAATCCTCTTCTGGGGAACTACTGCAGGGAGTCAGAGGCTATTTTTTCCTGCAGTGCTCCCTTCCTGCAGACAAGTGAGTGCAGGAAAGAGGAATGAGGGGAGAAGAGTGAAAGCTGTGGTCAGAGAGACACAGAAAGCTGATTCATTCTCTTGTGTAAGAGCTGGCTGCTTTCTTGGCCCCTTGGGTTCTCCTGCAGCAGGACATGAGGCAAGTCTGCTCTGTATCTTTATCCAAATTGTTTCTCTCCATGAACAGGTGTTTTTTCAGTTAATTTTTTTTTCTGTATTGTTTTGCATGAAAAGTCATTGCTGTGTTTGGAGACACCTTATTTAATACATATATATATGTTTAAAGCAACATAAGGTGGAAATATTACAACACTAAAGAATATCAGCATGGATGTTGTGGTGTGTTACAGGGCTTGCAAGGGTCTTCAGGGTAAAGAGAGAGACGAGAATGTTGACCTCATGTTCAGAAGGCTTGATTTATTATTTTATGACATATATACTACATTATAACTATACTAAAATAATAGAAGGAAAGTTCTCAGAAGCTAGCTAAGCTAAGAATAGAAAAGGAATTAATAACAAAGGATTCTGTCCCAGAGAGAGCTTGGTCTTTGATTGGCCATTAATTGTACACATCCAACATGGGCCCATCACAGGTGCACCTGTTGCATTCCACAGCAGCAGATAAACATTGTTTACACTTTGTTGCTGAGGCCACAGCTTCTCAGAAGGGGGAAAAATTCCAAAGAAAGGATTTTTCACAAAAGATGTCTGTGACCGTGGTGCAGTATCTTTAGACACCGAAGTTTACTTGTCTGGCTTCATCCTGAAGGACTGAGCTCCCATCTGGGTTTGTAAGTGGTTTCAACTGCAGTTCTCTTCTATAACATGGATCCTCTCACTAGCAGTTGAAATGATGCAATCCATCCAGAGGTAAAGGAGAATTTGAGCTTGAGGTGATTACAAAAACTATGAGTAGTGTAAGATACTAGATTTCGAATTAGAGTAAATTTTCAGAGTTATTACTAAAAGTATGAAACTTGTGGGAGATGGAGAACATGTTTGGAAGCTTGAACATAGGCCTGGATAGAGCTGGGGTACATTATGATTTTGCAGATTTGAAAACAGTTGCATATTTGGATTGAAAATACATGTGAACCATAGCTGGAAGTCAGGTTTTAGCTGCTACTCTTTGGAACTGTGATGGCAGACAGGCTAGCTTTGATGATTTCTGCCTTGAAAACCTTTATTTTGAAATGCAGAGAAAAAAAATTAGCAGAAATATAACTTCAGACATACACTTCTTAATTTTCATGGTATTTTCTACTATGTTTGTAGCAGAATTATGATGTGAGTTGACTGTACTGATATGGCTGGGAAAAAAGGTTCTGGAAAAAGTTGGCTTCCAACCCAGAGGCTGGAAATGGGATGGTGGTGGTGAGGACCCATTGGAAGTAGGGACAGAGGAAGAGAGCTTGTGTGTAAATAAACCACAGCTCTTTTTCTCTCACACTGGGATGATAAATCCAAGCCAGCAGAACTCTTCTAAGCACAATCTTGTTAAAGAGCCCTGAACTCCTTCGCCCAGCTTCAGCAGCCTCAGATTTTTTGTTTTGTTGCTACAAGTTCTCGTTGTATGTCAAAGGACTAAATTAAATGGCTTTGGTAGCCTACAGAAAATTATTTTGAATCACTTCCCTGCCTCTAATAGTTTATGCCCTTGTCCTACTGGCATAAACAGAGGTCCTGAATGCATGAAGAGATGTCTCAGCTACCTGTACACAGCAGGCCCTTTTCCCTCATGGCTAGTAATAGCTAATGAAAATAATGGGGGTTTAACACTAATCAAATTAAGATATTTCCCTGAGGGAAGCACCACTTATATACTACTGTGTAGTATCTATAGCTTTGGTAATTCTCTAGGCTCAACTTAGTGACACCCACAAAATTTGCCCGTTACTGCTATTCTTCATGGATAAAGCCAGGCGGTAAGGACTGCGCGCAGCACCACTTCCTCTGAATGTGTGTCATCAGCTGGTGGTGTTATTTCACTGTGCTGCCTGCTCTCAGGGGGATGTACTGGCACCCTACTGGTTTCATGGGCAGTTTTAAGTGCAAACATAAGTGTAGAGTGCCTTGAAGAGTTAGCAAAGATAAAATCGGTTTAAATAAATGTGGAAAAGGAAGATGTAGGGAAAGATTATGAGAAGAAAGAATAATACACTTTAGAAGAGGTTAGACAGAAATTGGTGTCTAATTACTAGACTCTTTTACTGAGTGGTTGGACAAAGCTACCAACAAGGAATCCGATTAAGAAAAGGCATCTAGCTTTTATTCTGAATATTTTCACACTTTTTATTCTCTGGCTGCAAGGACAGTCCTGGAGTGCTGTGCTCAGGATACCTGCTACATTTGGTCTTTTCTGCCCTTGGCAAAGTATGATCTGTTTAAACTTTCATTAGTTGTGCCTCCTTCCTTAGTGCCTGTTCTTGTGCAGGACTCTTTACTGTGGTGAGTGGTGTGTGTAAAGCTTCTGCTGTTGTGTGACTGCTGCAAGAGTTTTCTCCAAGGACATCCAGCTTGACTCTTTTGGAACACTTTCTTTTTGACCAGAATGCACTTGAGAAGTGTGACTAGCTGTTGAATGCCTTCCTAATTTTATTTTTTCAGTCCTATGGGAACTTGGCGCATTTCCTGGCTTAATAAAAACCATGCAACCAACCCCAGACTCTTGATAAGCTGCTAGCTGCTAACCACTATTTCCCTGCTCTGGACAGATCCTGCTTTGTCGTTCTTGGAAAGAAACAAAAATCAGAGTTTTGGAATATTAAAGTTTAAAGACGTTCTAGTACAAAACATGCAGAATTTTCTTATTTTAGTGAAGAGGAGTCTGTTAAATATGGGTAGTCTGAGGAGAGGGCACAAGGATGTGGTGAGGAAAATGTTGAATCTGAAAGAGGCAGCTCAAGCATTTCCTCCTACAATGAATGTGGCTTCATCATTGCTCTGAACTACTGTAGCCAGACGATGATATCATGGTCTCTACAAGCACCTGAGACAGTGAATGTAAAGAAAAATGAAGGGGAAAAAGATTAATTATGTTTGTGTTTTGGTGATTTTAAAGGTGTCTCTATGTTCATTTTATTCTGATGCAGAAAGCTGCAGCTGGTGAAATGTTCACTCAAGCACAGCAGAAAAAGGATCAAACTTTGATCCTTTTGGATTTTGAGGGATGCTGAAAAATTTTGGTGCAGTGATTTGCAAAATAGATAGGACACTGGAAATAAATTTTTGATCTATCTGGAATTCTGAAATTTCTATGCTATGGTAATATAGTTTGTTCATAGTCCTATAAAAAAGACCATTTCAAATAAGTGGATTTATTTATTGTGAGTCATCTAGACATATGAATCAAGGGACAGCAATGGGGAAGTATCAGCTGTTCTCTTTCTTTTAAATAGCTTTTCAGATTGCTGAAAAGGTGTGTGATTGCAGCTGGAAACTTTTCCTTTTGGAATGTTTAATGATACCATTTTTACTTCAACTGGGATTGCAACAATAGTCCTTTAAAATTGTTTTCCATTTTTCTTTGAGTGTTTCTTGCCATATAGGGCTTGATAAATCAGCTAACAGTAGGGACAGGGATAAGGTTCTTTTTGGGTCTTATCTTTTTGTTCTTTTGGAAAAGTCTGTATTCCCTGTAGAGTTGCCCCATTGTATTTTTCTGAAGGCTTTATTTTTTTCTTGACTTACTGGAATAATGAGAAAGAAGCCCAACCACAGGGAATAATCAGTGGGAGTAGTTATTAAAATAACCAAAATAGCATACAACAGTGATTATTTTTCTCTGGTTAAAAATTAATCCATTGAATCTTGACCTGCATTTCTATAAGGAAAAGCTGGGTTACAACTCTATTTCTGTCCTGAGTTTTTCTATAGCCTAATAAAGGGTCTGCCACTGTAATTTCTTTCAAAACAACTGTACTTTTGTGTATTCTGCTATGGCCACCATCCTGCAACTAAGCAGGGCCTGAGGCTATGCAAAGAAAGAAGGCTTGGGTATGTCTGCAGCCCAGCATGGTGACTGCAGAGCAAACCAGAGAGCTTTGACCTGTCTGATCTGGGCACCAAAAGTAGCCCAGCAGGAGCACCCAACAGCTCTTCATGGGATGATTTATGCCCTCTTCTGAAGCTGGGTACTACCTGTGAACTTCCTTTCTTTGATTGCTTTGGCTCTCAAAGCACAGTAGAGAGAGAAAAATGTGATGGTAGTGTTTGAAGCCAAAATGTGGCAATATCAGGCAACAGCCTGGAATTGATCTAAAATGACTCAGGCTTCCAAACAAGACGTGTTATGGTCTGTGCTCTGAAGAGCTAATGGGAGCATAATAATTCACTTTATTTCATGCAGTATGAAATTATCATTGACATTCCAGTTCCTCCCAATTTTTTAAAGCTGGGAAACAAGAATAACTCATTATTTAACTGCCAGCATAAATTGTCATCCCATTTGGAGACCTTGTGCTAATTTTGTTGTCTCTTAAAAGAACCTTAGAGTAATGGAAGGAAATCTTAATTGGCAAACTTCCAGTTTCCAAGAGAAATCTAAATAAGAAGCTAGACATAGCTCTCTCTGCCTTCAGCCTGGAAAGCAACGATAAGTAATAATTAAGTAATAAATAAGCTTGCTGTATGGACTTCTTGTCTTGGTTGAAAAGCAAAAAAGAATGAGATACATAAATACGTGTTTTAAACTGGGATACTAAGAAGTGACAATCGTAAATCTTGAAGCAACTCAGAAGTGGCAGGATAATTCATAGAATATCTCACTGTTTAGAATAAAGAGAGAAAGTCCTCTTCCCATTCTGGTATTGATCTACTTGGTGTTATTGTACAATTCATGTGTATCTGAGGTTTGAATATCTGATCTGTACAATGGGCACGACTCTGTTTTTCTATTTTGTAAATTACTGAAGTGCTTGAACTTTATTAAAAAGCTATCTTTGATTTATACTAAAAAGAGCAGAAGTCCAGAACTGACCAGTTTCTGGTGAATTATTGCTGTGTCCAAACAGGCTTTGCAAGGTCCCAGAGATGTTGCAGTGGATGTTTTGCAGTCTGGGCTTTCAGATATAAGCATGTGTAGCAAGCTAAGTTGAGCAGCCAGCACATAGTGTAACTTGGAGGCAGTCAGCATCTCAGTAGCCTTCTTTCATTGACCTAGGTTAAATCTTGAGTGTGACTTTGCTATTATAGAACTTCAAGTACCAAAAGTATTGAGGTCCACAAAAAAAGGTAAGAAAAAGGTGTGTTGAAGAATGGCTGTGCAGTTGTGCATGCATTAACATCCACACCACCTTTATTCTGAGCTGCTAAGTAATTCTAAATATCAAATGGCTGATTATTTCTTTTTTCAGTGTCAGGACTTGTGAACCTCTCTAGGGCAGCACCTCTGAAAAGGCTATTAAGGATAATAGAGGACAAAGATTAGCATAACTGGAAGCTTTATTGCAAACATTCAGTGAAAAATTTTGTCAAGACTAGTTTGATTACGTACTAAGAGACTAAGAAGCATAAGCAAGCTATCATAGGAGAAGACTTGTGCAATTTGTATTGTATAGGTTACTTTTCAGTTTTAGCTAACTTAGCAATTGTATATGTTACATCAAACTGAAGAGTTGGATAGATTTTAAATAAGCTAATAAGATGACATTGCACCCCTTTGAAATATCCCAGTCCTGCTCAAACCTACTTTCAAAATACAGTCTCCATGGATTATTGGCTTTTTTGTTATTAATTTGCATGTGACCTTTGGCTGCAGTAAAAAGGTTTGCTACTCCAGCATCTGATTTTTGGCAGAGTGACCAATGAAGGGCAGATTGACAGGATACTCTGGGGATTACTCCTACAAAGTTTAGGGTAGGCTGCTGTGCTTGAGAATCTTGGTACAGATCCAGGACATGGTCATGGCTTCTAAAAACGCATAAGAAATTCTGAGTGTAAAGGGAGAATATTAAATAAATCTTTGTGGATTCAGGGACTGATCCATGCATAACAAGTTTTTGCTGTGTGCATGGCACACTGATTCTTATAGTCCTTTGAATACAGGCTGTAGATATATCTCCAGTCAGCCTCAGGACTGCAGTGTTCCTATGTGCAACGATACTTGGCTGAAGATTAGCTGACTAATCCTGAAGTGTTGGACAGAGAATCCCAGCACTGTCCCCATTCTGAAGCCCTGTAGTGCTGCTGTAAGTATGTAATAGACATAGAATAATAACATTAAAATTCCAGTTATTCAACATGAAACTTTTATAGGTGTGTGACAAAGTTTTAGAAACAAGACTCTTCTACTGAAGCCCTATATTTTAAGTATATGGCAACATGAACTTGTACAGGAATGCCACAACTAACTGTAGCAGCAATATTAGGAGATTTTTTGAAAGCTATCTGTAATATTAAGAATAATTAATTTTATTTATAATGATTCCTAGATGCAGTAAATTTTTACTTTGCTGAGGCTCTTTGAGAAAGTGGCCTGGAAAATTCAAGCACCTACCTACATGGGTTTGTTTGTTTGTTTTTAATGGGAGCCTCAAGAGTTGACTTTTTAGTATTCAATAAGATTTTTAAGCAATGCTCAACCTATTATAGTTGGAATACCTTCAGGAAACTTCTTTTAAGCAGCTGTTATGCATGCAGTATCTCTTCTGGCTCTTTCCCCTAAAGATATCCGTGATTTGTTCCCGATTTTTGTGGCACTTTTTGGCACTTGACACTTTCAGCATATTTTAGACTGTTGTGGAGTGTGTGTTTCTATAAAAAGCTACTGTTTTCTTCTAGCTGGAAAACAGCATGGCTTAAGTACTAATTAATGAAAACATGGCTTATAAAGGCATTGCTATGGCCTAGGCAGCTGTCCATGTCTAACTCTTCAGGAGCTTACTGTATGGACTTCTTGTCTTGGTTGAAAAGCAAAAAAGAATGAGATACATAAAAAATGTCTTAAGCTTCAGACTGTTCTCTCCCCTTCCACCCTTTTTTTCCACTGCTCAGTGGTAATTTTATTTTCTAGTTTCCTCTAACACATTGTTTTGCATAGTTTTTTTCCCTTAGAAGCTCAAAAGTGAGGCAGGATTTTTTTATCTGTGTGTTTAGCTGGTAAGTGGGGTATATCTTAAAGGGTTTCAAGTGCTTGAACTTAGAAAATCAAGACCTCCCCTCCCACACTGTATGATTCCATCACATACTCATGTGGTTCCAAGTGCCACAGAAACTGGATGAAGGCTTTGGTTGCTTTTATAAATATTGAGACACAATGCAGGAAGGCTCTATTTCTGCTGAAGGAAAATCAGCTGAATTTTTGAGGGAAGACTGCAGAATTTCCATGTAGGTGCTATCTTCCTGAGTGGCCTTTGGGAGGTTGTAGCTGGGATCTCCCATGAATTATCATATCCTTTGGTTTCTTGGTGTGGACACAAAAACTAGCAAGTGAAGATAACCAAGTGCACGTGGGAAGGTTGGTTTTCCCACTTGCCCTGATGAAGATGAGATCTGCTCCTCTGGTCTAGTATGGACAACTTCCCAAGGAGTCAAGTAACAGCTCATAAGGTTCTACTGAAACGGTAGCAAGTCAGATGCAGTAACATCTGCTCACAGGTACAGAAACACTTGGTCTGATATTCCCAAAGCGTTTCTTGAACAAAAGACTTGTACAGTCCCCTTCAACCATATGTTTATTCTGGGAGATTGTCAGCAAACAGGTGATATTAACCTTTCTGTCTTACTTGCTAGAAAGTCTCTGGAGTGTCTAGCTCCAAGAGTCAGCAAAGGAGGACAAAAATGTCCTGGGTGGGGATAAAGTTCATGTCTTGTTTATGCTTTCTTATTTTCCCTTCCCTCTCCCCCCAGTCCCATTTCTTCATGGGTGTTTTTTGCTTTAGTTTGAGAAATACCACATTTGATATAAATATTTGGCAGAAGGACAGCTTAGTAAACTGTGTGAAGAAGATAATCCTGTTTTCCATCTGTCTGTCCACACTAAGCACCTAAAGGCTTTACACATGCGGGGTCCCTAGAAAGGTCACCTCGTGTACAAGTGAAATGAAAGCAACCAGGAGAACTTCCTACAGAAGGAACTCCCCTTTATAAATTTTGTCAATGATGAGGCATTAGAAAAAGTGTAAAAATTGTCCTGAAGTTTAAAAATATTTTTTTCCACAAATACCTATATATCTCCCATTGTACTGTTCCTTTTTTACCTTCCTTGATCTGTACTAGTGATCACATTCACTTTAGCAGGGATAGCTCTCTATGACTCAATAAAAACTTCTAACTGCCTTTTTTTCTTTTATCTCTTGTTCTTGCAATAAACACAGCTATGGGAAAATAAACACTAGTCATCTCTGAGCAAATGTCCAGCTGACTGAGAAGAGGTCAGAGTACACATGAAGTGACACATTTCTTAAAATCATTGACCTGTAGTCTGCTTTCATGGATGTTATTGTTTCTATACCTAATGAAGACTGGACTCTAGTGCTCCTTTTTTTCCTCCCAACTTGTATTTTATGATCCTAGTAAGAATTCAAAAGCAGAAAAATATATTAAAGTGATATGGAATTGATGAAGATTAGGTTTTTGTTTCTGTGTGCTCATGGATTTGGTAATAAAACGTGAGAGTTCTGATACCAAAGTGTAATAGGGGTAAAATGGAATTAGAATGGACAAAAGTAGAGCTTAATTTTCTCATTTACAAAATATGAGTATTTCATACTGCTGCATTATGCAGGACATAATGTGAAATATAATTAATGTTGAATTACAATAGGAGTGCTATAAATGTACAAGGCACACATGACATCCACCAACACACCAAATAACTTTTTGGAGAATAGGCTAGCAATTAGAATGGATGCCAAACGGATTTGTAATGAAGGGCGACATTAAATACAGTCTTAACCTACTTATTGTCACAGCAATTACCTAGACTTGTTCTTATTCTAATGGTCATATTTTGTAATAAGTACTAACACATTGATCTGAATTTTGGCTGAAAGAACTTTTTTTTGCAAAAGATCAGTGCCTTCATTGTTAATACAGAACATGACAAACATATATTGTATGAGACTGAATATAATTGGTATGTGAAATGTCATCCTCAATGTACAGTGAAAAAGCAGTCAAAGAACAGCATAAGAAGGTGTAGGGATATAGTATTTTATAATTACAACCAAGATTTTTGAGGGATTACTCAAAAGTCTTTCTAATGTTAACATTTTTTGGAACTCAGTACTGTAAATCCCAAACGGCATAGCACCCACTCCTCAGAAAATTCTAGTGTGTTTTGCCTTTCTTATCAGGAAAAAACATCTCTCAAATTAATTTTGTGAGTATTTTATATGTTTGTAAAGACTCCTGTGGGAACGTTCTTTACACACTCTATAGCACCCTATTATGTGATTTTTTTTATTTGAAGACTAAAGGAAAATATTGAAAAATACTTGAATTTGTAAAGGCTTGCTTCTTTCAGCAAAGTTGGCTGGCAGTGTCTTGTGGGAACCAAACAGTTTTGAGAGCTGGAAATGTTGTTCATAAGCTGTGCCAAAGGTATGGCATAGTAGGAGGTAGTAATGAGGATTTGAAGTTAGTATCCTAATAATTTTGTATTGTTGTGAATAATATGAACACATTGGCAAATTTTGAGTGTTTTTGTGGCCATCTTCCTATTTCAATTTTTATGAGCCAGCAAAACCGTCTTTGCTATGTCTAATGCTCATTGGTATTATACAAATAGGGGAGATTCCCCCCCCCCCCCCAACTATAAAATAGATTACTTTGTGAGGAACCATACAAGATAAAGAACACCACCACATGAACAAACTATAATGACTTTACTGTCCAATCTCAATGTAAAGAGAAACAAAATATTTCTATTTAGGGTAAGTCTATGTGAGAGATGACCTTAGATATTATTGCTTTCAAATGAAATGCCAAAGAAAAATATCTGGATTCTAGGATTCTATTGCTTCTTTTCTGTTTCCTTTTCCTATTTCCAAAATATCAATTCATTTAAATCATTTTTGCAGAACACTGACTTTTTTTTTTCTTATTTTTTCTGTCAGACATCTGGGTTTTTTTAAATAGCTTTCTTTATTTTTTTGTTCTAATCTTCCCACACATTCCACTCTGTCCTTTGAAAAGCTTAATGGCATTGCACTTTGCTGTTGATTGTTACTTTTACAGAAAGCTGTTTATTTCCTCTTGGTGCATTTTCAGAAAAAAAAAAAACCCTGTCCTTTTTTTGTTTGACCATGACACTTCTTATTGTGTTTATCAAACAATCTGTACTTGGATTTTCCCTTTATTTCAGAATGAAAAGTAAGCCCAGTTATTTCAAAAAAGTTACTTTCACTTAAGAGAATCATATATATGTGTATATATATGCATACACATACAGCCATTTCTCTGCATTAATTTTTGTTAGGACTATGAAGTCTAATATTTTGTGAGGAGTATTTTCCCAAATGCAGGAATACATCAGAGTGAATTAAGGCTTGCTCTTGTCTGAATTTCCTTTGGGCTTCTTTATTTTGAACTAGATAAATAGGAGCTGTTTCACATGTAATTAGACTCATATGAGTAATTTTCTGGTGCTTATACGTTGAGACAGCATCTACAGTTCTTGATTCTATTTTTAGACACTCTTTTAAACTTTCAAGCTGACCATTATTGACCTTTTTTCCAGTTCATTTGCTGGAGTGTGGGCTTTTCTTTTTTTTTTTTTCCTAACATTGAATATTTAGGACTATTTAATCAACCCACATCATGCACACCTTGTTTGTACCTATGGACGTGGTCTCATGTAACATTTTTCACATGGCAAAATGCATAATAGATCAGTTAGGTGGCTTCTTCATCCAAAAATGTAATTGAGCATTGGCTGGCAGCATTGCCCTTTGGATCAGGAGAGTCCTCTCTTCCTCTGCAGGAATGACTGGGAAAGCTTGCGAGGTTTAGTGTTGACATTTGCAGGGAGGCCTTGGAAAGCTGTGAAAATTTGCACGTGCTGCCAGAAAAGCTGCTCCCCCTCTGTCCTGTGAGGCCTGGCGGAGGACAGCAGGTCATGGGAATTTCAGTTGCAGTGCTCTGTTTTAGCTCCTAGCTGAGTAAGCTGTGGAAGCTTCCATGGACAGATTGCCAGCTTGAGTTTTGTCCAGTTCAAAGCCATTTTGGTCTAGCAATGGGCCAGCCCTGAAGGTGACTGTGTGACCTGGGGACTCCTACTATGCCTATGTGCTCTCTTCATTCATGACAGAGGAAGGGACTAAGTGCACCCCCAACAGGTTTGCAGATCCAGCTGAGTGGTGTGGCTGACACTCCTGAAGGACGGAATGCCATCCAGAGGGATCTGGACAAGCTTTGACAAGTGGGCCCATGGGAATTTCTCGTGGTTTAATGACAGCAAGTGCAAGGTGCTGCCCCTGGATTGGGGCACCCCTGGTGTCAGCACAGGCTGGGGATGAACAGATGGAGGGCAGCCCTGCCCAGAACTGGGGTGCTGCTGGGTGAGAGGCTGCACGTGGCCCAGCCATGGGCACTCCCAGCCCAGAGAGCCAAACGTGGCCTGGGCTGCATCAAAGCAGCGTGGGCAGCAGGGAGGGAGGGGATTCTGCCCCTCTGCTCTGCTCTGGGGAGAGCCCACCTGGAACCTGCATCCAGCTCTGGGGTGCCAGCACAGGAAGGACTTGGAACTGTTGGAGCTAGACCAGATGAGGTTTGCAAAGATGATTAGTAGCACCATTCCTATGAGGAAAGGCTGAGAGAATTGGGATTATTCAGCTTGGAAAAGAGAAGACTTACAGATAGTTGATTGTGACTTCCAGTACTTAAAGGGAACCTACAAGAAAGATTGAAAGAAGCTATTTACAAGAACATGCAGTGACAGGACAAGGGCAATGTGTTCAAACTGAAAGAGGGCAGGTTTAGATTAGATATTAGAAAGAAATGTTTTACTGTGAGGGTGGTGAGGCACTGCAGTAGGTTGCCTTAGAGAAACTGTGGTTGTCTCATCCCCATCAGTGTTCAAGGCCAGGTTGGATGGAGCTTTGACCAATCTGATCTCATGGAAGGTGTCCCTGCCCATAGGTAGGAGGCTCGGAGCTAGATGAAGTTTAAAATCCCTTCCAACTCGGGTTATTGTATGAGTCTGTGATCAGTCCCAGGGGGGCCTGATTTTCCATGGAGGCTTCTGCTGAGTATACCACATCAGTAGCCAAAATCTGTCCGTACTCAGTAACAAGTATGAGAGTTACAGTGCCACAAGCACCATGCACATGTGTTCAGAACAAGCAGGAAACATCCCCAAACTGCAGCCATTATCTTTAAGCTTTGTGTAGTTGGTGCTCCATGGAATTTTAGTCTGACCCATCATTTGTGGATTTTGGGACTGACAATCTGAGAGTGGTCAACAGAAAGAAATGCAGCAAAATTATTTAGAGGAAGATTTGGTCTCTGAAGGAGACTGCCAGTAGCTGCTCTGGAGTGGAAAAAGTGAAAGAGAGAGCAGCTTTTCAGAAAAGGGATGGCTACAGCTGGGGAGGGGAAAATCCATCTACCTCTTAGGACCTCAGAGTGGAAGGTGGCTGGCAAAGGAGGAGAAACTCAGCAAAACTATGTTGACCCTGATAGCTGAGGGCTGAGGAGAGCCTATTTAAAGAGAAGCATTCCTTTCTCAGTTGCTGTAAGCAATGGGGCTGTTGTAGGGTTAAGATGTTTTGTGTAGTCAGGTTAGTTGAGGTGAATATAGATCTGAACAGTTTTTTGTGTTTTTCTGCATCGGTGTGTCGCTTGATGTAAACAATAACAGTTAAATAATTCTTACTGCAGAATCCTCCTGCTGATTTACAAGGCGTTCCATACGATACTAATGTCTTGTATTTAAAATAGAATGTAGCTAAGAAGGTTATTCAGGTCACAAGGTAATGTAATATGTACAGATGTGAGTTAAACAGAAAGAGAACCTGGAAATTTATATTGCTGCAGTCCCACATCCAGTATAGATTTGGGGGTGACCAGAATGTGGTTGTTTGGTTTTTTTTCAACACACACCATCCATGTTTATAAGTGTGTTCAGAAATTATGAACATTCTTGCTTATGTTGAAGCCTGCTTGTGAGATCCTTATGATTTCATTTCTCCTGAGGGCTGTGAATGCAGTTTTGTTTTACCATGGAATTTAAAGTGTTAAGATAGACAGATGTTAAGGAACATGTCCTCCTGCTATGTTGGAAAGAAAATTGAAAAACAAAGTATTTCTAAAAGATTTCTGTGTGGCTTCTATCTACATTTTTGTTTGTTTGTTTGCTTTTTTGTCCTTTTTTTTTTTTTTTTTTTTTTTTTTTTTTTTTTTTTTTTTTTTTTGGTGTGTGTGTGTGTGGAAGGACATGAGTTGAGCAGCCTGGAGGAGAATTTTCAGGCAGGAATGGATTTAAACATTCTGGGCACTGAACAAATTGGTGTTCTGTAATTAAGCTCTTGTCCTTTGGCTTAGCTTGTTGCATGAAGTGTCTGAGACATCTTGACCCTCTCTACGATGAAATGCTGCTTTGGGAACTGGCAGGTTTGCCTTTCAGGAGCAACAAGGAAAGAGACCACCCCAGAGACAATGGGGTGATACTAGAGAGGTGCCCTGGGGGAGTCGCTGAGCTGTGATGCATCTGAGTGGGGAATTTGTCCAATTAGAAAGGCAAATTCTCCTTCAGAAGTAATGATAAAACTTTGGACCTGAGATAAAATAGGCCCTGTGAGACAGACCTGTATTTGTGGCATGGCAAGTTCAGGCTGTGTTCTCGGGTAGTAGTAGTATCAGTATTTGCTCTGTGGAAGAGTCAGAGTTGATGGTAAGGTACACGACAGGGGTGGTACAGTCTCCTGCACTCAATTCTTCACCTACCTTCTGCCAGCTGGCTCCACAGTGCTTTGGAAAGATTCACTTCAAGTGGTACCTGATGAAGCCTGCATCATGTGTGTGTTTGGGATTTCTTAAAAATTTTCTTTCTACTAACCACTTAAAGCTTACCTCAAAGGGATTTTGATAAGAACAGTCACTGCAAGTGCATGCTCCTCATCTGAAATGGAAAAAGCATTGAGGGTTTTGTGATTAAAAAAAAAAAAATTAGGAAAAGTAGATGACTACAGAACTGGTCCAGAATTTCCTATAATGGCACTTTTCTTACTTTATAGGCATAGACCAGGGTCTATTGTTTATCATCAATAAGCACTGTCTTCTTTTTTAAAGAAAGAGTCAAGCAAAATACTCCTCTACCCCCTTCATTTCAAAGAACTAAATGAACCTTCATCGAGTAACTGAACAGAGTGATGAATGTCATGTAATTGCAGCCTATGGCTGAAGTATTTTGTAAGCTTTTTGTGCATCATGTGTACAGATGAGATGAGGCATGCATTCTGCTTATGTAAAAGTGTGTGTGTGCATATATATATATATATAAATATATATATAATGTCTGTGTGTATGTGTGGGAATTGCTGCAATGCAGGACAGGGCCTCTAGAGCTCTCTGTTGCTGCATTTTTCTCTGACAGGGTTTTGTAGTGCTTTCAGAGAAGGGCAATAAAATGATACAAATGTGTTGGTATTTTGTTGTTGTTGGGGTGGTTTGCATTGCCTTTTTTCCTGTTTGGTTTTGGTTTGTTGGTTTTTTTATCTTTTTTTTTTTTTTTTTTTTTTTAATACCACAAATGGTTTGTACTGTACATGCCCAGAAGCACAAGGAGAGGTGAAGAGAGTGTTGACTTTGAAAACTTGTCTCTGTAATGCAGCAGAAGAATAGATATGAACACTAACTTTTATAAGTAAACATTATGAAAAATCCTACAAAAAAAAAAAAAAGAACTATATAGAATCTACTGCAAAATCGAAACTGTTAGAAGTTCAGAAATAAATTTAGTAAAAACCTCATAGAAAGTAAAAAGAAAGAAACAGGGGTAATCCAATAGCCCTTTGAGGTTAAAAAAAAAGAGATAAGTGCTAACATACAAGTGAAGAATGAATATCAACAGAGTTATTCTGACAACACCTCCCTTTTTTCCCAAAAATACATACAAAGGAAACATAACTAGGAAGTAAAAAAATTCAGACATCTTAGATGAAATGGCTTTCATTTGGTGAATATTTTTTTTTATGTCTCCATGCCATGTCCCTCATATCTTCCTCTCCAAGTTGTGTCTTCCTCCTTGACTTTTTCCCCTGCTTTTGCAACCGCTGTGAGGTTACTTTTGGCATGTTTTGGTGTTTTGCACTTCACCTTATATAATCCCAGAACATTAGTAGTCACTAAATCTCCTTATTTCCTGGTTTTTTTTGGGTTGTTTTCAATTGCATTTCATTTGATCTTGTCTCCTTTCCAGAGTGTTTGTAAGCCTTTTTTTTCCGTTTCGCGAGATTCAGTTTGTCTTTTCTGAAAGGAAATGAAATTTCCTTTCGGGAAGTGAAACGGGATCTTGCAATTTCAATGGGGATCACTTGGGAAGCGTTGGTGCATGTTCCTGCGGTCAATGGAATTCCATGCCTTTTGATGGCCTTCACTTTGTTATAACCTTTATTTTTTTTTTCTTTGTTTGTTTTCTAATATCCATGCAATGTCTCTGATATCTTCACTCCAAGTTGTGTCTTCCTCCTTGACTTCTTCCCCTGCTTTTGCATGAGTCGTGAAGTTAGTTTTGGCCTCTTTTGGTCCTTTTCACTTCACCTGATATCCTCCCAGACCATGTTTTTGTAGTCATTAATCTCCCAATTTTCTGGGTTTTTTTGAACTTTTTCACTTGCATTTTTTTTGATCCTTTCTCTTTTCCAGAATTTTTTAAGCCTTTCTTTTCTGTTGCGCAAGATTTGGTTTCTCTTTCCCGAAAGGGAAATTAAATTTCCTTTCGGGAAAGGAAACAAAATCTTGCAATTTCAATGGGGTTTAATTGGGCAAGCTTTGGTGCCTGTGCCTGCAGTGCACAACCTGCACAAATATAGTAAACAAGGAATTGGAAAATATGTAGAGCAAAGATATATTAAAATATATTATATTTGTTACAGACATAATTGGAAATTTCTATCTTAATTGTTCGCTTCTCTGAAGAGTAGTGCAATAGTATTGAAATGCTACAATCTAAGAGACAAGATTTGGTATCCAGTTCCAGAGGACATATTTTCAGTCCACTCAAGCAGTGGTTAGTGTTCACAAAGCCTGAATAAAGAAGACACTTTTTTTCCATATAATATATATTCCTGACCAATAATGTGCAGATCTCATTGCCATTTTGGTTGTGAACATACTGAGAACATTTTTTCCCTGTGTCTCTGTCATGGTTTAGGCCTGGCAAAGCCAGAGCCCCCATGAAAATACACTTTCCCTGGTGTCTGCTGTGAGATGTGACCAGGAATAAGCAAAGCAGGCTCCAGCTTAAACATAAAGAAAAGTTTATTAACTAAACTACACAAACAATTACTAAACTACACGCAAAAGAAAAAAGAAAACACAAGGAAAATGAAAACCTCACAAAAACACTCTCCTCCTCCTCCCCCTAAATTCCCAATACATCTTCCAAAATCACCAGTTCTGGGTCCAGCACCACCCTTTAGAATGCTCAACTTTCAGTTCCTCAAGAGGAGAGGGAGTCCTTCCATGTGTCGTGGTGGCCTCTTCCGTCCTTGTTCTGGTGCTCTCACCACCGAACAGGGATCAGGGCTGCTTCCAGGGTTGTCTTTTTAAGGATGCTTTGTCCAGTTCCAGAAAAGCCCAGTCTTCCACCTTTGGGACATCTGTCCCCCCCATATTTTATATACCCCCTGGGGCCGAGGGGTACCCACACTGAATCTTCTTTGGCTCTGGGACATTTCTCCCCCTGGACTCAGTCTCTGTATCTCATGGAAACATGGCTCTGTCCATGGCTACACAAAAGAGTCCAGCATAAAATGCCACTCCATCTTCTCCATTCTTCTAACATCTCTCACTCTCTCTTTGGTCCAGACTTCCATCACTCGCTCATTTCCTTCGTCCTCCTCCGCTCTTATCCCTCGTCTAGGAAGGGTTAATGTTCTGTAAGGTTTTCATTGTCCAAAAAGGGTTAAAAACTCCTCCAAGTGACTGGACTCCTGGCTGCACACCCCCATCTCCTCAGCCGGGCTGCCTGCTGCCAGCACATGCTTACTGAATTTCAAGGTAACGGCCACAAACACAGGCTGCACTCTCTCTCTCTGTCTGTCTCCAAGGGGGGGGAACAGGCTGCCCATTGCTTCCCGGCATTTCTTTACTTCTTCCTTCCACCCTTGGGGGGGCCAGGCCTACCTCTCCCAGGCCGGGCCGCATGGCTTTTCCCCTCCCCCCGCCCAGCCAGCAACTGGGCCGGGGAGAGACCCAACTCCTTCCCGCCGGAAACCCAAAGAGAAACTGCCAGGGGGAGAGCCCTGCTTTTACCCTGTGTTCTCGGAGGTGGATCCAATGCCCAGTGGTTGGGCCAGATGGCAATATTCAAATCTGAGCACTCATTGGCCCCATCCACAGCATCCCAGAAATCCTGTTTCCGGGTCAAACCATGACAGTCTCTCTTTGGGAAGATTTGGTCTTCCTCATGCTGTCTAATCACCATGGGAGTCAGAAGTCTTGATTTAGCCACAGCCCCTTTTCGGTTCAATCAAGCATTGGCTGGGAGGGCCCCACTCAAATGTAGAAAGTGTTCTTCACTTCATCTTGCCTTGCTAATAAAGTATTGGCCTAATGGGAAAACTGCAGAACTCCTTTTTTTACTGTTGGCAAAGAGGTGATGGATTGAGTTGTGAGAGGCAAGTGCATGACAGAATTTTGTTTTCTTTGTACATTTTAGTTGAAAATGGCTGAAATATGTTAAAAGAGCTGCCGGCAGGGTTTGTGCATTTCTGTAGGGCTTTACCAAGTGGGCAGCTGGAACCCATTCCTTGTGTCATTTAGGGGTACCTGGCTGCTTTCTGGCCATCAGGAGGCAGCTCAAGCTGACCTGCTGTACCTGGCTGCTGGCATCCCAGACTGGGCGAGAGAGGCTGTGGCACTGGGCTGCAGGTATGCCTTGAACAGCCTGTGGGCAGAGGCCCCTATGTGGGGTGAGTTTGTGTTTTGAACCTTGCAATCAGTGTGCAGTGTCTGTCAGGTTTGAAATACAAATACATATTGTCTCGGCAAGGCTGTTGGTTAGTCTAGCAGAAAGTCTCAACGGTCTCTCTTAAAAGCACTATGCTTCCTCAATTTTCTTTTATATCTAAGCACTGAGGGAAAACATGAAGTGGCTTCTAACACCTTTACGTCTTTCCACCCTACAAAAGCATTAATCTTTTTCAGGTCTCATAATTGCAACTATGTAAGAATGGTACTTTTTCTCCCCCCACAATTATATTTTCACATCCTGTGTTGCATATCCTTTCTGTGTGAGTTGGGGAAAAAAAATCTAAAAAATTATTTTTAGTATTTTTGATTCCAGTTCCCATTCCAAAATGTTTGTACTTGAAAGCCTCTGTTTGCAATCTTAGATGGGCTTCTGGTTCTGCAAATGAACAGAAAAGATTATACCACTCAGGGAAAATCTGGGTGCTTATCAGGTCCTTGTCTAGAGCTGACTGTCACTTAAAAATCCAATTAGATCCCTTTAAAAACATATTACTTTCCCTGAACATAATTTCAGTGATTGTAGCTGCCAAGTTTGGTATAGACAGAAGATATTCCTTGTCAGTGAGAACAGTGTATTTTTCTTGGGACTTGGCCCAGGAATAAGTGGGTGTCCGTGGGGTGTCCTTTGTGTCCCACACACAGGACATCAGCACAGAGGGGGAAATTTTCCAGCTAGCTTTTGGGAACAGCAGCTGTTAATCTTTCTGGAGCTTTGAATTATATGCTAAGTGAGGAACAGTGTGATGCCATGGCAACCCCGACTGGACAACCCATTTTCTTTTTTGCTGTGCCACCCTTGCTAGGGATGAGTAAAAGAAGATTGATCTCCTAGGTCTGGAGTCATCCAATCTAGCTTCAGGCATGCAGCTGAGTTAACTTCCGGCCCTTTAGCTGCAGAAGTGGTGCAGAACCTTACAAGGGGTAATTCAAGCCTTCTGACCTCACCCAGAGATACCTCCCTTTTCCTGTTTGACTAAGCAGAAAACTAGGCTTTGTTCTCTAGCTCAGGTGAGTCAGCAACATGCCTAAAGCATTAGCTGGGGCCTCACAGTGGTCACAGCTGACTGGGAAGGGTATGAGGAGTGCTGATCTCATGAGCATTCCCATCAGTGTTTGGTGATGCCGGCACAGGGGGTGGGTGCTGGACTGTTGGGCCTGCTTGGCAGCTCTCAGGCGGCCATGTGGCCATGTCCAGCTGGCTGAATGTGTCTGTTCTTTTTGGTGTGGCCTTGCCAAGCCCCCTTGCCAGCAGAAGTTAAGACTGGTTCAGTCTGCTGTAAAACAGGTCACATCCAGTGCTGCAGATTGAGGAATGGACTGAAGCATGAGGGGATGCCTAGCTCTCAGTTCCATCACTATTTGTAAGGTCACAGTTTCTGTGTGGCACTGAAGGTGAACCACAGAAAACTGACAGTCTGGAGACAGTGTATACAGAAATGTGTGAGACAAATCTCCAGAGTACAGTCTCTTAGTACTGTCACCAGAGTTTCTGCTCTCTTGTCCATCTGATTTTCAGTTACATATTTGAAGAAATTCTAGGCTTTGGCTCAAATATTTCCTTTCTCAGATCAAGAATATAATACTTAAGAACCAGTTAAATGTTCAGATGGATCCGTGGTTGCACTTGTGTTTTGGACCTCAATTACCCTCTGTTAGAGGAGAGGTTTTTATCTACAACTTTTTCAGCTGTGTTATGAAACACTACTATTTTAAGGTCTTGTTCAGTAAGCATAGTATTTTAATAAAACATGATTGTGAGTATGAAACAAATGCTATCTTTTAGGGAAATACATGACTATTCAGTTGGAACCAACTGAGGGTGCTACTTTTTGCAATGAATACCTTGATCATTCTCAATTGGCCTGTAGTTAAACTGTGGCTATTGTGTCCCTGTGATTTTTTTTTCTCTAAAGTTGCTAATTATGTGCCCATCAGAATAATGGAAAGAGTAATTATCCTTATAGTGCTTAGTGACATTGAAACCTCTATTATACTGTGATTGGAGCTGCATAATTAGAGATAATTGCTGCAACTGTATTGTCTGTTCAAATATAGCTCTACAATAATTACCTTATTTTAATTAAATATGTTTGGGATTTAAGTGGATCTCTCTTCATTTACTCTATTAAACAGAAACTTCATTTAGGTGTAAAAATGCTTTATGTTGCAAAGTAACCACTGATTTAACACATCACCTATTGATCTCACCTAATGTGATTTTACTTGTTCTGTTTGAAAATCACTCAAATCCAGTTAATTAAATATTCCAAAAAAGAAGCATCTTTGTGTCCCAAGGCTGGAGTTCAGAGTGAAAATCCCAAAAATCTTTCACTTCAGAGCTGTAAAATACTGTCTTAAATCTTAAACTTTCTGGGGAAAAATAGTATGTTTTCTGTGTGTAATCAAAAAGTTTTGTGAACTTCAGCACTTTAGCTTTTGAAAAATTATTATTGTATGTCTTCCTTTAATCAGACTCTAAGAAGCCAGATGCTTTGTTTCAGAAAGTAAAATTGGCCCAGATTTACCATCCATTGAAGATGTGCTCTGTGCTTTATGATCTCAGACTGCTGCTGATCTGACTGCTAAGGAGGGTTTGTGGGCTGATGGCCTTTCTTCATGCCCTCATGTGGGCTTATGGAGGCTCCTTTTATCAGCTTTTTCATTCTTGATCTGAGAAGGATTTGTGCTGCTCACTTCTGGAGAGAACATCTAAGGCTGATAGCCCCTGTCCCCACCTTTGCATAGAATTGTCACTCAAAACCAAAATTTACCGTGTACTGTATGCAGGTATGGCAAGTGGAGAAGTGTACACAGTGACTCTAAATGGAGCTAATGGCATATGTGAAGGACTTGGGTATCCTGAGAGACCTTTCCTTTAAGATGTGGCACTTTGCACTGACTTTAAGTTAGCCTTAACTAGATGCAGCTCCTTTTAGAGCTTCAGTAATACCTTCTGCAGAACAGACCTTGCTCAGGTCACAGCTGAGCAGTGAAGGTCAGTGGAAACAGTATTTGTTGGTACTAAGATTGCTTAAAAAAAAGTGGCCTCTATTATTCTTTCTGGCATGTTTGAATCACTGCTGATTGGAACTGGTCAGTGTTTATCAGGTGGTCAGGCAAACCCAGCATAGTTCCTTGCTATGAATGACAGCAGAGCTAATGATACTTTGGGAGTTTCGAGTTTTTCTCCTCTATCTTAGCATTTGCAAGAACAACTCAGGATTCATGAAAAATGCAGGAGATGTAACTTTTAGCGTAAAGAGAGCAGGAAGTTGCAGGGGACAAAATCAAGATAGCAAACCCTTTGTACAAGTACTGATATTTTAGACTTTGTCTAATTTACTTTGGCTTCAGTGCCAGGTTGAATGCACTGCCAGTGGACTGTTCAATCTCATTCTGTGGCGCATTTAAGCAATGGTATTGTCCATAATCAGGCTCAATATTTAGACTGTGAGTGGTCTTACACTGAATAACAGAAGATCTTCAGTTTTGAATGATCATGTAGTCAAAGAGAAGAAAATTGAATGCTATCATGATCCAGAGCATGTACTTTTACCAATAAATTATAAAGCTTTATATTTTGCATATTGATGCCACGTATAGATAACATTCATTAGATTCTAGTAGCACACCTAGTGACCCAAATGTTTAATTAATGTATTTACCACACATTTCAGTATGTGAGCTATGAAAATTATAAAGAGGCAATCTAAGAATTGAAGATTTGATTTCAAAATTTTACATGTGAAAAGAATCATTATGCATACAAGCAAAATACTTGGAAAATAATGATGTTACATAAATTTGTATTTCCATTCAGGCTTAATTTGCCAATACAGATGGAAGGAGTATTTAAAAGTGAGATGAGTGCAACAATTATATTTTATTCTTAAGGATCTTTGTTTGGATGTAATTGGGGAAGATGAATGTCATAATTATGTTTCATTCCTGGGTTTGTTGTATTTTGTAAGATAATTGCATTCAACAGAATACTATTTTAATGTGAGCTTCCTCATTATTACTGCAATCTGAAAAGATATAGGGGTGCTTAGCCTTATGTGCATAATCACATAAATGATTAAACTAAACTTTAATAAGGGCAATTGTCTGGGGTTTTTTTTGTAGTTTTTTTTTTTTTTTTTTTTTTTTTTTTGTGCGTTTGTGTATGTTTTGGTAAGGATTTTACTTTTAATATTCCCATTCTTGCAAAGATTTAATCTTTTCCTTTCACTTTCAGCCCTGAATAATGAGGGATGACCTGGTCTTTTTTGATTCAAAAGGATTACCACAGAAAAGGGTAGAATGATATGCATTTCAGAAAAAGTAAAACAGGAAATCTTGATCCCTGTAGTTCATTGTTATTTGTTCTACCATACAGACCATTTCTGGTGATGCCATTTCTGCCATGAATAGAATTTTTTCGGGAGTTGAAGGTGAGAAAAGACTGGCTCACGGGATGGTTTTCTATCAGATACCATCCACTGATGAATGACCTCATAATAACATGTCCTTAGAATCCACCATTGTCTTCAGAGGGTCATGAATAATTTGGAGGAAAGTGCCACTTTGTAATTTCTGAGAGCAAGAAAACCTGGGTTTACTTCAAGATGGCACTATAAGAAATTGCTCAGTCCTGGGTAATGAACAATGTGGAATTTTTCCTGGGTTTTCCTTCTCCTGGTGGGGGCTCCATCCTGTAAGTAATAAAATCAATGGACTACATGCTGATATCTTGAAAGAATGTCTGTGATGTTTTGTGACAAATTACTGGCTTGAGTTAGTGGGTTGTGCCTTCCCAGCGACAAATTACTGGTTAGTAGCCAAGAAAGGGCAATAATGACAGTTTTCCTTGAGGTAGTGTTCTACTGAAAGTTGCATTTCCCTAAAGGAGGTTGTTATAGCTGGAATTTGTTTGTTGTTTGAAAAAATATGATTTGGTTATTGTGTTTCGTTGTTTTGCTTTGGGTTTTTTCATCCAAATTTCTGGATTGTAATAGGCAATGCCCTCAGCTATCATTCTGCTTTAATTTACAATGACTTCAAAGTCATTTTGAGTGTTAACATATCTGTTTACAACAGAAAAGGTGACTAGAATTATCAAATTTCTTGCAAGATGCAGTACTCCCAGGGTTCTTCTCCAACTGGTGTTATTTTGGATAAGAGTTTTCTTGTATAATCTTCCAAACACTTTACTACTGCATTACTGTAATGACCTGATTTTCTAAAATCTTAAATAAACTCAGAAGAGGATAAATGTTCATAAGAGTACATAGAATTGTACTTTTAAAGTAATGGCTACTTTCTGTAATGAAAAAGGAAATGTGGCCAGCAGAAATAAACAGTGCAACGTTGGAATGCAATGACTGAATTTTAACATGATAAGTTCATAGAATTGCCCCGATCTGTCATCTTTATGCCCTCCTCATAGTTATTGGGGGCTGCTTTTATGACATTCCCAACCCTTCCATTCTCTGGGCTGATTAAACCCAGATTCCTCAGCTTCTGTTCATAGGTCAAATATTTTTCCTGACGATCCCAGTGACCTTCTGAATTTTCCCCAGTTTCTACGTGTCTCTTTGTGCTGGATGTCACCCTGGTTTTTTAAGATTTTCTAAGCCTTCTGATGTTCACATTCTTGTAGTGAACTTTCTCACACACTTTCTGTAAATAACTCATTGTTTTTCATTCCTTTATGGAGGAGGAGAGAGTTGATGGACTGTTGGTTTGACCAGTGTCATTGCAGAGGTGTCACTGTCACCTTCCAATCCGCTGTCACTTTTGTAAAACTATAAATATTGGAGTCAGAGAATAAAACTCCCCCTTTTTCCTTCACCTTGAGAGCGGTGGTGTGCTTGTGTTCTTTCGTGTCCTTCAGCGACACTGGGTACCCCAAAATTGAACCAAGCATCCAAATGCTGGATTGCATATATGTTGTTCCTGACTCAATAAATCAGAGGTTCACCTGAGCTAAATTTTAATGGAATATGCTGAGGTATGCGTTTAATGAGATTGCTGTGCAATTCTGCATATTTTCCATTCATTTGTGGGGAGGATGCAAGGTTTTTCCTTACCAAGGGTATGAGAATGAGAGCTTCCCAGGTACCTTCATAAAAAAAAAGCAAAGAAAGAAGATCCTGAGATTCTATGCTTCAGCACTGGGAGAGTCTTTTGCTTTCTTTTTCATAACAATGTGAGGAAAACAATAATGAGAAATGGAAACACATTAATTAGACTGAGAGGAGAGTAATCACAATGTTTTGTGATTCCCACCCCCTGCAGGTGTAGTAGTCACTCTTGACACCACTGCTGCATTTGCTGTTGGTGAAACTCTTATTTGTAAGGAGAGCTAGAAGGGACTTTAAGCATTGATTTAAAATCCTCAAAATAAGACTGGGCTGTTGGACAGACTCTAGTCTGTCCCCTTAAGCATTGCCTGTCATTTTATTTAAAGTTAAATATAGCATTGAGAAACACAAAAAAAAAATCTTTTACGTGTAATTGGAAGAATTACATCCATTTGATGTAAAAATGTTGCACAATTTTTTTTTCTTATTTATTTTAACCTAGCTTCTCTCTAGTTGGAAAAACCTAGTATGTTGAAATTTAGAATTTGTTAGTAGTAGGTTTATTTAGAGATAGACTGTTTTTAACCTTTTCCCATTTCCCCTTTAATTAGCATGATCTGCAGGTTTCAGCCACACAACTGTGCAGATTATGGTATCTAGTAACTCTTCAGGCAGCTCTGCTGTGTTATTTTTGGCTGCCCTTAGGATCTAACATCTGGTTTGTTAGGATTAGTCAGGTATTTATCTAAGAAACTTTTCAATAGGTTTCAGAAAGAGAAACTTGGGGAAAAAGTGAAAACAACTGCCTGCAGACCAGGCATATCTGCAAATGGAATATTGTGCTGTAAGAGATGGTGAGAAAACTTCTGGAAATACTGTGACCTTGGTCGTGGTGGTGTGAGTACATAGATTCGTCTGACTCACTCATCCTGAAAAGCTATGATTTTTTTAATGAACTGAATCTGTCCCATGCTTGCAATTAGTGTTTATTCACTTCAAATAGTGTTTGTCCCCTTCAAAATCACACAATGTGCTGTTATTCTATTAGCAGTAAAGTACGTGGCTCCAGGCTGTTGCATTGAAGCAGGTAATATGGTGAGCATTTATTTTTGATGCTATATTCTTCGTTTTCTAATGACAGTGGCCAAGAAAGCAGCCAGGGGACAGATTTTAGAGAATAAAAATCTGTGGAGGAATAAGACTCTGATGTTAAGTTGGTACTATAGTGACAAGCAGTATCCAAAGGTCTAGCTACTGCAAACCAGTCTTTGTGGGATTTAAGGTGGAATTTGAGGCTTCCATTAAATAGATCTTGTTTCTCTCATCACAACTACATCACCAGCTTATTCCTCCCTCCAGTTCATTTCTGTACTGCTTCTGAGCAACTTTATCCTCCCTGTTTCAACTGAAAATGATATTAGAGAAACTCAACTTTCCATTTCTTTCTGTTTCCAGAAATTAAGATGTGGGTAGAAGAAGCAGAAAGTGTTCTCTAAACTGGCCCTGTGCTTTGGATCCAGTGAAATGCACTTTGGGACAGTGCAAGTAGCTGCTTTTCACATTGCTTTTTCTTATTTACTGTTGTTTGTTGTTCTTGCCCTACAATGATTTCACTCTACTTTTGACTGCAGATAACAGCAGAATGGAGTGGGTTCATGAGGGTCTTCTATGATGTCTCCCAAGACATTACAAAGACATAGATACTACAAAATTTTCTAATTTCATGCCCCAGAGGATTTGAGAATTGAGCAATAAACATATAATTAAAACAGTTAAATGTGGCAGGATGTTTTTTAGAGTTTTTTATTATCTTGAAGAGGGACAATAAATTCCAGTGTTTCCACTCCCCATCCAGCATCTCAAAAAGCTTCAGTAAAAAATGATAAAAATATTTTTCAAAATATAGGACTATGAGAAAGAAAAGGAGTAAGTGGAAAATGCGGAAATCCAAATGTCCTATTTGGTTTCTTCAGACTTTCTTTTTCTTTGGTCTTCATTTTCTATTTAAGTAATGTTTGTGAAATACAGAGTATTTTGTGGTGCTAATACCAGCAACCTCAGGATTAAATTCGCATCAACATTATATAAACCGAAAATGAAGGAAAGTGAAGAGCATACGTGGAAACAACAAAAGCAAGCTTGGCTTCAAGTATTGGTAGCATTGGTGGAAAAAAAGCCCATTATTCTCAAACAAGTACAGTAGAAAAATGCAGAATTTCTTATGATAGAGATGCCAGGCAATATTCCTAAAGTGCAACCCCAAATCTCAGATAATGAGATTTGGTCATTAAGCAACTAATTTTGAAAACTATGTCATTAGAAAACTATTAATATTCTTGGAACTAAGAGCACCGGGACAGGTTCAGGGGAAATGAAAATCCCACAGTGGAGTGTAAGCAGAGCAGTACGTAGAATAGTTGAAACATAAAGAGAGATCTCTGGCAAGAATTTTTTTTCTGTGATGATTTCTGAAATGTAAAATACTGTTCCTCTGTTTCAGTTTTAGTCAATAGAATTAAAATGGGGTGTTTTCACTTTATTTGATCCAAATTTAACAGTGCAATTGAGTTGAATGTTTTTTAATAGGTGAAGCACAGCTGTCTATCAATTGAAATTTTCTTGGACATCCTGGTCTTATGGGTTCTCTGATGGGCTGTGCCTTCTTTCATGATTCCTCTGACGTGGGTTTCAATTGTGGGTTTCACATGCCTGCGTACATAGTGTGGATGGAGTCGACTACTCCAATACTATGGAGAGAAGGATTTCCCATCCCAGGCAGAGGAGCGGGGTAAAAAGGGACACAGCTTTGCAGTGAGCACATTGAAAAGAACTGTCACTGATCTGCACCCATCCCTAGAGTACTGAATCAAAATTCATCAGGTTAATGTTTGAAAGATAAAGAAATTCAGTTGCAGAATCAAATTTGGGCAATTTCATGCTCCCGTTCTTTGGATTTTTCTTACTGATCTGAAAAAGAATGCTGCTTTGAAATGTTGTCACTACACCCAGCTCCTTAAAGAACAAAACCCATAAAAATAAATATAGGAATATGGCTGATCAACAGCATAAAAATCTGTCATGAACTGTTTGCTGAGCTGAAAGTAAGACTCAATGTATTTGTGCATCTCTGGTATTCACAGATCATGAGTACCCAGACAAGTGCAAAATTGTTTAATATACACAGAGCCTGCCTATTGCAGCTTCTTGTATGAGATTTTCTGGAGCAGGAGATAAAATTTGATTTTTAATGAAATAATTACAATGAATTAAAACAGAGTGTTGTGAAGTGAAGCCATCTAGTCAGTAGTCAGGAACAACAGCATATGATTGAAATTATGTGTCCCAGGACTTCATGTGTCACATGAACTATCCTCCTAATTGGTTGCAAAAGTCTTCACTACTGTATCTTCTTCATTGAAGATACAGTAGTGTGAACTGTAATTGCAGTTTGTTGATATGGGATTTACAAAATGCAAATAGATAAATGTGTGAATAAAATATTGTCTATGATTATTTATTCTTGTCAAACACACTGCAAAAAAACCTTTGAGGGGGACTGTAGTGCAGAATTTTGCTTTCATCTAACATTGATAAAATGGATTTCTTTGTGTTTCTAAATGGAAAAATATTACACTTATTTATAACAGGTTTTCATAGGTCTCTGAAATTACTGTTCTATGATAGTAATCCATTGCTTACAGCAAATTTACTGATGTGAGCCTATTAATCCAATTAGGGGGAAAATCAACACTTTTTTTCTCTTCAACAGAGGAAGAGTATAAGCAGATATAATACCTGCATGCAGGTTATTACATAGAAGTACACACAAATATGTTGTAGAAAAAGGAAATAACTGCATTTTCTACCTCAGACTTACTCTATGGCTATACTTTTATTCCTGTGGAGTGGATTTTTTTTTTTCTATTTAAAATGTTGAAAGGATTTATATCTTTTTGGTGCTCATCTAGGAACTAATAAGCTGAAAGGTGTTATAAAAATTGTTAATACATTAGTAGAATTACACTGATCTCAAAAGCTGTAATATAGAGGAAAGCATGCTTATTGATTTTCAATTTCTATTCCACATATGCTCATCAAGGAAGTTATTCTATTGTTTAAAAACAGGGGTTTAAAACAAGGGGCAAAGATGCTCTTCTGAAAATGTTATACATCTTTTGCTGCTTCTTGCTGTTTGTGTGCCAGAAAGCCAATATTTTTGATGATGGACCTTTCAGATTTCACATTTTCATCTTCCCAGGGTAGTTTAATATTGTTTGAAAACACTGATATAATGTTTTCTGGGACCTAGAAAAGGCTGATGAGTTGGTTCAAAACAGCAAAGAATTTAGGGCAGATTCTGACTTCCAAATTTCAGGACTTTCAGGTTTGTTTCTAAAACTAAAACCATAAAACAGGTCTGGATAGACAATTCAGTTCAGTAGTGAGTTGTAACATTGAATTTTGTTTACTTTGTTGATTGCAACAAGTTTTTATAGGGTTTCCAGACTTAATTATCAATCGTTGCTGGTATTTTCAGATAACAAATCTTATAATGCACTGTGTTGTAAGTGGTGGTATTAGAAATCTCTGTTATGCAAAATTTGTTTGGGAAGATGTCATTAGTCTTGTTCTAGGCTGGATGAAGTTTAGGTTGTCATATGGCATGAATATGTACATGGATTGTTCATTTTGAACAAATTTAAGATTTTTTGGGTTGTTTCCCGAAGGGGCACCTAGGTATGCTCAGTTCTGTTGTGATGGGAGCTGCTGGCTCCAGCACCAGGGTTATGGTTTCAGAGGCTTGAGCAGGTTTGGGTTTAGACAGGTCCCTGCAAAGTCGCTGCAGACTCAGATGCACCATAGGCTGTGGTCTCAGGGGTTGGGGCTGTTGCTGGTGACTGCCCACGCCTGTGTGACAGCTATGGCAGCAGGATGGTGGAGGCAGCATTAGAGGGGGTTTAGGTGCCATGATTATTGCTGAGGCCTCAGTGGGTTGGTTGCTGCTGTGCTCGGTGGGGGCTGATCAGCTGGGTTTGTGGTCACTGTGGAGCTGCTGCACACATTTAGTTCTGGGCACAGGGAAAAACAAGGAAGTGAAATTGTTTCTCAAATTAGGCAAATATAAGCTTTCCTTCTTCAGAGTATGGCAAGGATACTTATATGTGATAAAAATTTCAGGCTGAGCTCCTAATTGGACCTTCAGCCAGTAAACTTGCTTAATTAACTAGATCTTCATCAAGCAAGGAGCTCAGCCATGATGCAATCATTCTTCTAGTGCATTTGTCTGGGAATACTCCCCTGGAGGTGATACTAGTGTCTCCAAGTGTTTGGGACAGACTCACCTTGCTGGTTTTTTTTCTCCTTTGTTTTAGGTTGAGTCATATCCAATGCTTTCCCATTCCCAGTGTCCTGTTACAGACAAGTTAGTGTAAGAAGAGAACAGCTTTTGTGTTGTGAAATTCCATTCTTAACAATGGCCATGCGCATACCTTATAATAGAGGATTTATAGCATTTTTATATTTATATTTATATTTCACGATTAAATATTCCACTTTTCTTGATTGAAGACTCATGAAGAGAGAATGATAGAGGAAATCTGTCTAGCATCACTTATTTTTGTGTGCCTGAGCTTATTATACTGTGTATGGACTCCTAGCAGGCTGATCCATGACTGAGGATTATCTTTTGATTTAGGTTTTTATGAACCAAGCTGCTTGCCTGCTTATACCTTAGTGTGCTAACAAAATATACTCATAACAACATTTAATTTTATGAACATCTGGAATTCTTTTTAGTTGAGATTTATCCTGTTGTGATGCATCTTTTTGCTAATACTTCTCTATTCAGGACAGTGGAATTGTAAAAGTGCTGATACAAAGTGGTATTTGGGACTTAATCTTGTTTATATATCCTTTTAGACCTTGAGTAAAAAATCTGCAGGCTCATGAAGTAAAATCACACAAAGGAACTACCAGGACACCAGAAATGTGAAAACTGATACGAGAAGGCCTTGAAAGTTACAGATGACATTGCATTTAGTCTTGTGTGCTTATCTGAGATTAAAGAAGTCAATCCTGTTCTTGGCTCTGAAATGTTAGATGGGTTCTGAGTACCTTGTCTTCCTGCTGGCTGTTTGCTGTGTCTGTTTAGAGTATAAACTTTGGGGGGCAAGGGCTATCAGGAATATGTAAGGCAGGTCAGTGACCATGGCAGATTGAGAATCTCTGCTGAAGACTCCAAGATCTGTAAGGTTGTGGGTTTCTATTAGAATTTAATCAAAATCAATAGACTGTTGGTGCTGATCACTAATGTTCTTCTCCTTTTTTTAGACTGTGCCATGTGTCATTTCTCTCAGCTTTAGCAGTATCTAATTACATGTTTAGAACTTGTTAATTTGCAAAAAGTATTTGAAGAAAGGAAGAAAAGGAGTATATTTTAATGCCAGTGTGACAGTGGTCTGGGAAAGCTTTTCTGAGTCATCAGGGAAGTCTGCAAAAGAAGAACACAAAAGGATCGTTAAGCGAGGAAGAATAAAATCTTCTGTCAGCAGAAAACTCTTAGTTCAGTTCCACTATAACAACGAATTGTGTAATAGGGAATGGTGCATTCATGTTTCTCTCCCTTTTGGTAAGTAGCTTCATGCAGGCACTAGAACATGGACAGCATAAGGAGGTGGTCTAAACTCTGCTATTGAAACAGGAAGCATTAGTGTGAAAATATTTCATCACCTCTTTGATCTAGACAAATGCAAAGCAATGTAGGATGTTATTAAGAAAATTTATATTCCAACAGTTCCTACTTCAATTATTCTGTTGCGTTTTATTTTGTGCACATTAATGGATGACAGACAGAAGGAAGGGACGACAAATATTTCAACAGATTATTAATATTTTGCATTTTTTGAGTTTTTACTGGAGTTTGTGAATACATGCAGGAACTTTTTAAAATACCCAGATTTGGAGTTTAGTGACCATCATCACTGACTCACATAAAATTCTGTATGAGTCATGGAGAAGCATATGGGTGTTTTGCCCTTGACTCCAAAGTAAATCCAGTTTCTGGGAACAGATGCTCCTTTGATGAGGCTCTGCTGACACAGTGGCAGTTCAGCAATGTTGTGGGCTAGCTGTATTCAAAGAGAAAGTCAGCAAACCCAATGTGGTATCAATGATCAGACTGATTTTTACTATGAGATCAAAGGAGCCAAAGAATACTTTGAAATCTTGCAGAGGCTGTGCAAATTAAAGGTGTGACTCTGTGGTATGATTAAATGATCTGAAGATGTATTTAGGCAAGTTCTAAACAAATGAAGCATAGTTAGTTCTCCCTGGATTAAATGTCCTGAAGAGAAAGGTAATATAACTGTATGCTTTAATATTTGAGAAAATGCATTTAGCAAGTCAGGAGAATACTAATGTGCCAATAGTGTCAAGGTTGGAGGAGTTTTTAAAAAATACACATCTAATTTTTTGCCTTCTAAATTCTTCCGCAAATCTTTGTTTTAAAACTCTAGCTTGTAAGTGGAGGAATGGAAAGTCAATGAAAGAAGAGAAAAAAGTGAATTAAAAATGCCCAGGAGAGGGGTAAAGAGCCGGGACTTTGTAACATATCCTCCAGGTGGCATCACAAAGACAAATGAAAGTCTTTCTGTCTTTTGAATGAAGTTTGTCAAGTAATTTGGTCAGCACATGCACCACTGGGAACAGTAATACCATGCACTAAAAGAAATTGTGTATTTTCAGTTTTAACAATGTTAACATGTTACATGTAAACAGAATGGGGGAAGTCAGAGGACAAAATCTGTGTTAGGGAGCTACTGTGCCAGCAGGTGTGATATGAGGGGAATGCACATGGCAGCAGCCTGCGCTGCCAGCACACTCCTAGAAATGCACTTTGCACAGTGCCAGCCAGGCAGTCCTTATGGAATTATTGAAACTTCTGCATTTCTCCTGTAGATAACACACTCTATTTCTTCTTGTCATTGTGAGGAAGGCAGATGCTGAAGCAGATATTATATTGGAACCTTATTTTCTGTATTCTTCCAGTGTGCAGTGCAAGGTAAGTCTGCTTAATGTGACAGTTGCCACTTCCTCAATTCTTCTATTTTGCTGTTTTACCCTGAAGAGAATTGCATTATAACTCCGTCTCCATATAGCATAGGACAGCAGAGCTGATCAGCAGCTTGAAAGTGTACTCAGTTCTTGTTGGAAGGTGCGCACTTGACAAGACAAAAACCTTATGAGAGTTTGGTTTCCAAGTTCTCCAGTTGGAAGTTTTTCAATTTTGAATTTAATCAAACTTTTTGTTATTAGAAATATTTGTTAACTTGTAGTGAAAAGGCTTTAAAAAAATTAGCTGTCTTTTATTTTTTTTCTGCACATCTCTGAATGTGTGTGGTTTTATGATCTTCATCATGTATCTGGGCAGGAAGGCTTTGCCACATTGCTCCTCTAATATGCCATGCTCAAACACTAGAATCAAATTGACTAGGGACATAAAAACAGCTGAGGCAAGACAGGAGTCACAATTCTCAAACCTCAGTGCAGCAAAGCTAAGCTAGTGTGAGAGTAGGCAGAGATAAACAAAACCTTAAATGTGTGAGGAATCCTGGAATAAGCAAGGAGCAACACTACTTTATGCTCCTGCTGTCATTTACTATGACACCAACAGCTGCCTGTTATCTGGGAATTAGGCATTAGATCGTTGTTTGCCCTATGAAGCCTCTGATAAATTACATGCCCTTTAATCTGGTTAATTATTTATGCCAATGTATTTAGCATTAAACATGCTTTCCTCAAACAATTTGCAAGTGTTTCTTTGGGGCAAGATTGGTAGGCTGAGTAAATCCTCTCTGATGTTTTCCTGAGGAAGGTGCTGTTGGCATCCTGAGTGTTTCCAGCCTAATCTCCACACGACCTCAGGGCTTTCTGTGAGGTAGTAGCTATCTTTTGCTGAGCCTCTATGGTAATGCTGTACATATGTAAAAATCAGTACTGCATGCTCCAGCATCAAATGAAAAACCTGATATTTCTGTGGTGAGGTACTTATTAATATGATACACATCTCTGATAATAGGTACGTGTAATGACAGCACCTAGAGATAAGGAAGGGGTAGGGTAATGACACCACACTGTTCTATTCCTACATAGAAAATAGAGAAAACATGGGAAAACAACACATTATTCTCACTAAAAAACCCACAACCTTCATTTGTACTATCATTTATTTAAGTAAGTAGCTCTTATAAAATAAACAAGGCAAAAATATAAAGCACAGGGTAAAGAAGATGTAAAAATATTAACAGGTAACATTGTTGTAAAATTATGTCCTATTAATGCTGAGAGAACTTTGCTGTTTGGTAATTTTAGCAAGCTTACAGTGCAGTCACTAAGCCTGAAAGAAGCATATTGTCTTTGATTTGGAGAGGAAGCGCTATTTTGCAATTTCAGTCAAAGACAGATATGCAGTTTTTAAATTTCCAAGTGTTTTACCTTCTGATAATGAGTGCAGGTGAAATGAGTGGATAGAGCAAATGAAACTAAATCATTGCTATTCCTAATCTTTTTGAGATTTGATTTCTGGATTTAGAAAATTATTAGAAAATTAATACTTTTTATTAGAAAAGTTTCTATAACTATGCCTACCCACACACATAGTTATGTGTGCCACTCTCATGATATTTCTTGATTTATTTCAGTAGAACTGGCTGACTTGTAAAGAAAAGTAATTCTGAAAATGTAATCATCAATTTTTTGGTACAACAAATCCTTAGCAAGATCGTGTCGTAATAAAATATGTTTCTAATTAACACAAATTTGTTTTTATTATAATTAAACTTTGTTTATTTTCCTGAAATTTTAGAGTTTGCTCGAAACATAGCCTACTCTCTTTAGAAATATTTTCAAATTATTATCCAAAATAAATCACCTAACAATGTATCTCTTAGATTTCATAGGTGTGCAAAGACTTATAGCTTTGAAAATTTGCAAATACAAGATTCCACTAATCCTCTTTCCATTAAATTTTGTTCATCATGCTACTTAAAAATAGTAATATTCAGAACAAATAAGCATTAAAACTATGTTTAACAAGTTTAAATAACTCATATTTATGAAGTGTGAGTGACATAAATTTTAATTGGTTACATTAAAAGTTAAACTAGTTTAGTCAATATTAGCACATATTTTTGTCCTCCTTAGACCATATAGTAAAAGAAATCAGGCTTAAATTGTCTTTAGTTCATTCTCTGCCTTCTCCACTAATAAACCTCTCTGGACTTCAGTGTGTCTTGAGTCACAGATTGCCATATAAAGGAGAAGCTGAAGTAGAGGAAGATACGTTTCCACTTTAAGTGAAGAAGATCCATTTGGTCTAAAAGCATTCATTGCATCATCTGTGATGTTGCTTTGGCGACTGGTGCTTATTATGAATTTCCATAATTTGACTAGATTAGACATAAACATTTCCTCTTTTTTTGACTGAGAACAATAACTTCTAACCCTTAGGAACAAGTGACCACTAGATTTTGATTTCTGGGGGGCAGCAATATTTGATATTCCATGAGGGTGCCGAGGAAGGGTTTCCTGTCCCCGCAGAGTCCTGCAGGGACTACTGGGAGGTGTTTTGTTGTTTAGGACTGATAAATTGTCTCAATGTCCTCTACTCAAAGAGTCACTGTCATCAACTGCATGTCTGGTGCTCCTGAAGGGCTCTTGATGTTCAGCAGGAGCTCTGTGGATGAGGAGCAGATAGTGTGAATTGCAGTGAGTGGATCTTGCCTCTTGTGCAGCCTCTGCGGATGACAGGGCGGCACACGCAGCTGGCTGCAGCCACCTCTGCCAGCCGCTGCTGAGTGTGATGGTGTTGGGAGGTCATTGGTCTTAGGACTTTTAACTGTCACTTAAAAGTGTCATTGCCTCTTGACATCTAGCCCTTGGAGCCCCTTCTTCATTTGTTTGGAGATTTTTACCTCACTGTAGAAACATTTAGAATTTTAAGGCACATGTCCGCTCAAGATATAATAAGTGAGAGTGTGATGTAAAATCACGTTAGCTGAAGTGCAGTCAGCTCAGTGTGGACCCTCTCATTCAGAAGCAAAGTAGCCACACAGGAGCCTAATGAGCTTTAGCTAATGTGCTTTCACTTTGCAGCAGTCTTTAATTGGTCTTTCCATTCCCTGTGTCTCCTAATCAGTGCAGACTTCAGATCTTCTATATCCTTATGTATCTAGTGCATACTGCATGTTATCAGAAAGTTTAAGAAGAGTACAGATCTGCACAGCCCCTTTCCAAGAGGAGAAAAATATTGCTGTCTCCTATTATGTGTGGTTTACTTTAAAATATGCTTAGGTTATATGCCCTGTTATATGCTCTCTATATACAGCTCTGGAAGTTGATTTAACTTCTGTTATTAATCCCAGCAGCTGTTTATGGCATTGTGTAGCAAAGCTGTAAGAAATAAAGATTATCCCTTAAATAAGTGTAAAGATATGCAGGATTCTCATAACAGCATAACTGCAGGTATGCTATACTGCTGTGTAATAGACCCTACACTTAGAATAAAGTTTAAGCTCTCTTTTCTTTACCACTGTTTTGTGGGATTTCTTTTTCTCTAAATTGTCAGAAAAGTCAAGGTGACCAGAGCTTTTCCTGATGGTTCAGAAATTTGATCATAAAATTAAGATAAGAAAACTAATACCTGTTTAAAATTGTCTGTGTTATAATGTTAATGTCCTTTATGCTGGGGGGTGATGCCAGTATTTGTGAGATAATAACAAACACTTCTGCAACCATAAGCTTGCGACAATTTCTGTCCCATGGGTGAGAGGTCTGTGAAACTTCTTTAGAAACTTCACTTTGTCTCACGGGTAAATGTCCAAGATACAGCAGCACCTGAGCTATGCCCTAAGCTGGGGTCTTCTTTCAGGACACGTTACTCTATTCCTTTGCTTATTTCCAAGAAGCCTGGAGGAACATAATTATATTTGAGTCCTCTGTGTATCTGCAGATTCTGCTGAAATTTGGTAACAAAAAATAAATGAGGTTGGCAACACATGTTATTGTGTCAGTGAGAGTTCTATCAGTATTGTTGATTCTGCAGGAAAATACATAAAATTTGCAAAGTGTCAGAGTATAGATAATTCACTGTACTTTACAAACTGGCCAAGTGATGAAGAACATACAGCAAAAAAAAAAAAAAAGTTAAAGGCAGCACATGTACAACAAAGCGAAAAGCAAACAAAGAGCCATTGTGTATTGGGTGAGGGAATTCAGAGGAAAAATACAATAAGCATACAGTTTGCAGCCTGCTTGTATCAGGCTATCTTTTAGAGATTTTTTTTTTCTATCCCTAAAATAAAGCATAAATGTTGTTTAAATTAAACTAAGACATTTAAAACTTTTAGTCAACTTTAACTAGTCCACTTACATGGAAAAGAAAGAACGAATGAGGTCGCAAATACAACTGTCAAAGCAAGAGTGTTCAAGGTGCCTGGACTTGAAGATATTTATATAGAATTTATTAAAATATATTGGTAGCTGGGTTAAAAAAAAAGAAATCTCATCATAAATACATTACCTAGTCATAAGATTAAGTGGAAGAGTAACCACATTTGAATACCAAAGAATGTCTGCTAAGATTTCCTTTGTATTATTTTTCTGTTTGGCATGAATTAAATGTCCTTATAGAAGTAGCTATTATAGCAGTACTGATGAATAGCAAATATCAGACTTATGTTTTAAAAAGGCACTTGTGATGATTTTAGGATTTACAGACCGTGACCTCATCTTCCTTTAGCACACAGTAAATTGCTTGAAACTATAAAGAAAAGGAGATAAATAGAAGACTTTGAATATAACAGATACAAATAAGAATGGTTTATATGTAAAGGAAAATAAAACTTGTCAGATGTGCTATAGTTCTAAATGCATTAAAAATAGGGCACTGCTTTATTTTTAAGTTTGAAGCCTTTTAGAAAATTTTGTCGATTGTCTCCTTTGAATTAGTAGGAGATGCTGTCATGACTAAAAAGTTAAGAGAAAGAAGTATCAAAAAGTGTTTGAAGTTCAGAAATATTCTGTGTTAACTGCTTAATTCACTCTACAATCTCCCAAAGTTGCTGAGTTTCAGCAAGCAAGATGATGTCCCACTCAGTCATCTTGCCTGGGCAAAAAGTCCATTTTGTGTGAGGAAGCTCTCATCACAGGCATAATGAAACTTAAATAATTGGTTTCTTAACTTGTCCTCCTGAAATATGCTAGTGGAGTGGGAAGAGGCTTTTCCTAGGACTTAGGATGGAGAAAGCTCTGTCTAGTCTGACCTTCACTGAGAGATGGTAAAAGACTCTTTCCTGCTGATTTAGGCTCCCACTGTCTCAGTTTTTGGCAGGTGTTGCAGTCTATGCATGGCTATTCCACAATTTATATAATTGCTTGACTTATTTCAGAGTCATATGATCACAGGAATATAAAATAATGGACTGGAAAAAAGGAATAAATGCCAATTTCTTATTCCAATCATGTATTCCTTGTACCATCAGATTCAATGATTTCTTCCTACACTGTGGTGGCAGATGATTCCTTTTGTATTGCTTATGAACAACTCCACATGAGTATTGTTAGAGATAGAAATCCTTTCTTTCCTAATCTCTAGCCAAATTGCACAAACCCTTTCTTTAGCTTAGTTTGGGATACCAGGACTTTTTTGCATCAACTGTGTGGTCTTTCAGACATACAAAAGATCCTGGATACCCTCTGTGCTGAAGTGTTCCTCTGCTCACTGATTTTGCATCTGTGCTCATTACACTGACTCCTGCAGCAGCCTGATCTAAGCCTAAGTCTGTTTTATATCAGATTGGAAAATCTGGAAGCAAAAGAAGAAAATACCAACTCATGGTGTTCAGCAGATTCTGAAGAGGGCCGTTAATTGTGAAAGTTTCTGGCTACATCAGGTAGAATATTCTTGTCCCTTTTGAAGACTGGATATTGTACAAGAAAATCATGAAGTTTATTGCCAATATTTTCACAGTTCTCATTTCAAAGCTCAGTGCTCCAGTGTCTGGATTTATTCCAGATGCAGCCATCCTTACATAAGACCAAGGCAATCTCTCTTAGATCTGAATGCTTGTTGGACTTTAATCTTTCTTTTTCACCAGTCTCAATACTTAAATCTCAACTCATGCCCATTGAACTACAGCATGCTGCCACCCATCAGTCTGCTGAGTTGCCAGAGGCAGAACCCAGAGCCAGAACACCCCACCTATGAATATGACAATCACATTTTCCCAGCTCAGTACCCTCACCCAGTAGGGCCTGGAGCACTTCACAAGGTGTGATAATGAGGATGGAGTGTTTTGTTTGGGAACTCAAGACATGATGCCACTAATAACAGCAAGTGTATCTCCCTGGATGCCGTAGTGACTTTGATAATGCAAAACATGACTGGGGATCTGAGCTGAAGTTACAGGAAAGGCATAGACTGCAGTGAACAAAGAATTGTTTTCTGTTCATAGGGGAGGCTCAGTTTTCAGGTACTATACAGGTCTAATCCCTAATTAGTTATGGGATTTTCTGTGTGAAAATTCTGCTAAAATGAGGCTGAGGCATTTCTGCTGGTGAATAGGAAAGAAGACATAAAAGTTTAAGATCAGCCAGGTAGGGAGGAGGAGCATGGGGCCTCACAGTGGTCAGCATCTATCAATAACAGTTCTCTGAGGATCACTGGTGAAGTAATGAACATTTTTTATTCTGCAGTGTTTCCTTTAGTGCTAAAGAGTCCTGCATTTGCAGTGAATATCTTTTCTCAGGTTAGAGATGTTGCAAAGGGAATGGCAGTCATTGCTCCTGTGGGAATGTTGACATCATGACAGAATATCTAGCAAAATGATGAAATGTGTGTGTATCCCATCTGTTTACAGGCTACATTGCTGTAGGTAGCCTGTGCTGAACATGAAACAAATCACTTTCAAGTATGGCTGTATTACCACAGGAAGGATTGTTGTGAGGCTTAGGTGTGGACTTGTGTGCATTGCAACTTGCAAAGCTACTCAGGTCATAGTCGGATGCATTTCTAATGTCTTTACCATGTTGAAATATGAAGCACATCGCCATAGTGCAAAGACAGTCCAAGGTTTTCTGAAGCAGTAGTTCACATCATAAAAACAATCTTTTTTCTTATCAAGGGCCCAACCACAAACCTCAATGTGATGGGACATTGCTTGCATCCTCCAGTGAATATGAACAGTGGCAGGCAATGCAGAACTGCATCCCAAATGACTTGCCCAAGGTGCCTGCTTGGCTAACTTGAGGGAAATTGTAATCATACACTTATGACAGATATGCATTACTTTTGTGATTTTTTTTCAGATCTTCCAGTAGGGTCACAGAAAAAGAAAGGAACTGAAACTGCATCCTGGAGAGAAGAGGTGGTCTTTTGTCTAGTCAATAGAAAGTTAGGTGTTTAAATGCAGAGGCTGGCAGTGTTGCATCTCTTCTACTGCAGATCCAGAATTGCATTTGATGTTTCTTTTCAGATCTTACATGCTTCAAAACTGTTCCTTTTCCTTCGCAGGTGATTATTTGACAGTGTGTATTCTCTCCCCCTTAGTTGTGGCTGCCTTGCTCTGTCATTGCATTGGCTGACTACTGCAAATGAGGCCCAGGGCTTTTTACTGGACAGCATTGTATCTTTAACCTTCTGAGGGCTAATATTTTCTGCTGGGGGTTGTTTGTGCACAAATGGTAGGTATTTCTTGCATGTTCTTTGAGCTGTATGCTTGGTTGTTGAAATTACTTTTCATTGCTTCTGTTCTCTCTCTGAGAAAACTGTAACAGATTGTCTTGCAAATACATTTTCATGTTAGCATTCAGATTTATGTGCAAGCATACACACTGGCAATAATATAAGCTTCTCCTAGATGTTACTGTGAGTAAAACTTCACTGTCAGCATGTTCACAAGCACCAAACACAGGTCATGATTATCAGTGAACTGAATAGCTTGCATTTGTCCAAATATTCTTAGAGAGTTTCCCCAAAGTTTTTCAACCACCACTGGCAACCCATAATAGCTGGCAAACAAGTGTCCTTTGATGAATGATATTGATTTTCACAAAGATCCTAAAAGTTCAAATCTGTCTTGTTCTCTGTTGCAAAGTCTTAGCGCTGGGTTTTCTGTGTTGCAACTTATCAACACCCCAAGATTTTGCAAGATGGAGTTTCCTTTTAAGAGAAGTCTTGCATGCAGAATTATTTAAATATTGTTGCTTGGGCCATCTGTAAACAGCACACTGAAATTTTCTGGAGTTAATAAATGATAAATAGCTTCTACTACTATTTTAGATATACAATTACATATACAATTTTTTTAGAACTTGTAACCATAGTGGATTCAATTTTCATTTCAATATTAAGAACCAACTATTGAAACATCATTGAAACATGTACTTAATCATTTTAAGCTTCATTAACTTTATCAATGTAGTGCTGATGCAAGTTCTGGCTTTAGATATGGACATTGCAGTACTGTTGCCAACTGCTATAAGATACAGTTTTAAAAGCTAGAGAAATATGTCAGGAAAATGGTATGTTGGTGGTTAGACATTCATTATATTCTTGGGCCCAATTCATAAACTGATTTTTTTTAAGAAAAAGAAATCTGAATGTTGTGTATATTCAAGTGAATTATGATTCACATATGTTCATGGGTAAATCCATATATTGATATTTATGTAAACAAATCTACTAAAGAATCCAAAGAATCAGTTAAGTTCACATCTTTTAACAGAGAACAGTCAATACTAAAATGATATTCTAAAATATAAGATTAATTTTTGCCCTCTGACTTCTGATGTAATTTCTATGGCAATTTTCCCTTTCAAAAGTTGAACAGCTGCAGCTCTTTGGTATATGATGATCATTATATCCAAGGTATATAGGGTATATTATTAATATTTTTTGTGGGGGAAAGAGCGTTTATTTCTTTGGTTTTTCTTCCCTAAATTTTATCCTCCTCTTTTCTTTCTCAAGTTTTAAAAAAATCCGTCTCAGCTGTGTAATGACCAAACATTTTCTTTCAATCTATTATAATGAGATATCTAAAAGATTTAGGAATTTCTTTCCACGGCATGATTTATACCTCCACTCCTTCTCAAAAAAGCGAGTCAGTGAGGAGTGGTACAAGCTAAGAAGTTTATAATTTCAGGTCTTGATCCTAAAGATATCAGCTTGGGGCTATAACAATATAATGTTTTTATTGTCTGAAGTTAAAATTTTTGACCAAAAAAAAATTCTAGAAGAATTTCAACATCAGTTTTCTTGAATTTACTTTTTTTTCTAATAAAGAGAGAAAGTTTACTAGAAATCTGGTAAAGACCTCTGCCTCCAGGACTTTGCCTGCACACACAGTGAGTGTTAACACTGTGCAATTATGCAGTATGACACTGAACCAGTGCTGCAAAGCTTTATTTGCCATGGTTGATGCACTGGTTTTGACAACTTTATTTCCCTGACGATGCCTTCATGCATGAGGACATGAGAATAGGGTGATAATATGCATGATTTGCCATTTTTTTTGAAGGATTTGGAAGACATTTATAACCATGTAACTCCTTTTCAAAACGTTACCATACTTAAATGCCTTTGAAACTCTGCTGTTAAGTCAGTGATAGATATTTGCATGACTCATTCTTATAGTGAGAACTGGTCTTTCAGGTCACATAAGTGCTTTTGAAGTTTTTAGCTTGTGCCATTCATACAAATATTTACAGAAGAAGTTTTTAACACCACCCCCTCCCCCCCACCCCTTCCTCATGACTGCATGACAGTTAAAAGTCTAGGCAGGGTATCTGGTTCAGAGCATTCTTTCTGGTAGAAGGCTGGATGAGATCCATTAATATTAAGATTTCTGGCTTTGGCCTTGAAAGGTTGATTTTTTTCAGCATATCAAAACTATTTTTCTGCAGTGATATTGACACTGTGATGCAAAATGTATATTGTGAATTGCAGTTGATTTTGTGATGTTATAAGTATGCAGTAGGCAAAGATGTTTTCCTTCTGATCTTTGTGCCAGGGAAAGGTTGCTAATAGTAATCTGGTAGAGAAGAAATGTGGTAGTAATGTACATAACAATTTTATTTTACTTGATTTAAGCCTAAAGGGCCATGCACTTAACATTTAACATAAAGGATATATATTTTAATGGTACCTTTTGCTTGGTAAGACAGTGGCACAAATGTCATATAAGGCATAATCCCTGTGAAATCAATATAATGAGTTTATAGAAGTTATTTTCCTGGAACTGTAGAAATAATAGAGAGGAATGGGCTTTGTATTCGGTCCATAGGCATTTCATGGGGCTACAGAAAATATATCTTTACACCTTTCCATCATGTGGAATGGGAATGGAAAGAAGCATCTGCCAACCCATGAGAAAGGGTAAATGTTCAGTTACTACAGTGCTCAATGTGCTGTTACAAGACTGTACTTAGGGTACCCTGGGGACACCAATGTGGAACTCTGTTATTATGGCAATTAATGCAAATGTTGAATAGGAAACAAGTAAAGCTTGCTTTTCTCAGTAGAGACCTGTCTCTACTGGAGACATTGGACATTCTGTGCCATAGAAATGTGGAAAAGGGAGAGTCAGTCTGGGTAATAAACTGATTGTGAAGATGTGCAAAAATTATTAGCTGTAGAATGTATTAACTGTATTAACTGTAGAATGAACAATGATGAGGTCTAATAATGGTGATGGTTCTATGAAAAGTGTCAAGCTGTGGTTTCAATAGCAGACAAAAGGGCAAACTGAATGTGAGGAATTACTAAAAGAGTAAAAAAGAAAGCAATAATGATGGCATTTTCTAAACCTGTGGAGGACTCATACCTTGAGTCCTATGAACTAGGGCTGTAAAAAATGTACAGAGAAGACAGCATGATCAAAGGTATGGTATTCTATATAGGAAAGGACCACATAGACTGACATTACTCACTGAGATTAGTGAGGAGTGATAGAAACCTGTACTTAAAAGTAGCAAAGACAAGATGAACATGGGTTGTAGGTTCAGTTTTTCCTTAAAACAAACAAACCCCCCAAAGCATCAAAAGAATATTTAGTTAATTGGGTATTAGTTCAAAACATGAATGATAGGAAGATGATTTTTCACCAAATGTGTCACTTAACTGTGGAATACATTATTGCAAAATACTGTGGATTCCAGATCTTGGGATGACTTCAAAAACTAATGGAACAAATTCATGGATGAGGGATGCTCTTCATGGGCAATTACATGCAGGGATACTGCCTCCATCAGAGAAACTCCACAGCTGAGCTAGAGATGGCCAGGAGGTGTGAGACCATGGTGAGGAAGCAGCACTACCCTTACATTCTTTCCTAGCAGTGCACTTTTAGCCACTGTAAGACACAAAGGTGATGGGGTAGGTTGTTCTCAGTCTGAGGCTGTCAGTTTGGTCTTAACGTGTGCTGCTCTGATGCTCAGACACCTAAGTTTCAGTTCAGGGCAGAAATATGGACATTGTGCCATGGAGCAGAGAGGTAAGAGACCCTGTCCTGTGGTAATGATTTGTTATTGTGCTAGGTTTTACAGCTGAGCAGCTCCAATGATGATGTAGAAAGAGGGAACATTTTGGATAATGAGGTCAGACTATGGTGTGTTCCTATTAAAAGCATAAAGGAACTTGATAATGGTCTGTGGGCTGCAGTCTCTGCTGCTGGCGCTACCCTAAATCAGAAGTTAAGGGAACAGTGGTGATGTACTGTAGAGGGATAGAATAGTGCAGAAGGCACACACCTGGGGAGTTGCAGCTGCACTAATCACCAAAGATTAGGGACAGGCCTGCCCTTCATAGGACACAGCTGTGTCCAGTGAGAAGATGAGTGCCACAAAAGTGTGGGTTGGCTGAGTGACGAGAGAGCTGGAGCTTGTTGGTTGAGCTGTGGAGGGAGCTGCAGTTTGTTGGCCATGCTGTGAAGAAGAAAGAGTCAGTGCTTCAAGGAGCTGATCATGAGAAATCACTGAGAATGTAAGGGAACTTTTGCAATAAGATGACAACAATGTACTTGCGTTGGATATAAAGTCCCACATATGTGGTGCAAAGACTGGTACAGAGAAGGCAATTTTTTTGTCGTTAAGGTGAATCAGTAGAAAAAGAAGATCTGATGGGAGCAAATAACATACAATCAACAAAATTAAAAGACCATTGAAAGTGTACAGGGGCATTGAGACAAGACTTCAGAAGCAGCTTGTAATTCTGGCACTTATTAACTTTTGCCAATTTATTTTTTGGGAACTTAATGTACTTTTAAGGTCAAGTTTTGTTTCGTGGCAATGAAAATTCATTTTAGTGAATGTAGCTCCTCTCTGATTAGATTTCAAGTTTTAGGTGAATAAGCAGAATTTGGCAATTAGATTTTTTCAGCTCAAAGAAGGACCAAGGAACCCTATGAGGAAAGAGGACAGTAGGAGAGAAATGCATTTAAAATATGAATATAAAGCACTGGGAAAATTAGTATTAACATTTTCTATATGGTTGGTATTGTTTAACTGAAAATACGTATATATTTTCATTTTTACCAAGTGCTCAAGTAACATCACTGAGGGCAGCATGGCAAGTTCTGATGGACATGAAAAAGGTCTTATTGGTGTTTTTTTTACTGATACAATTTGCTATCAATCTTCCCAGTTCTCTGGACTTGGTGGTAGAGTGGGTGGGAATGAGTATTACCTGCAGGGATGCTGGCAGGGCCCAACTTTGGCAAATGGACTGCCAGAAAGCACCTGTAGAAGTAAGTTGTTTGCTTGTTTTTATTTTTTACATACCTATAGCTACTTTAAAATATTTCCTTTGTCACCAGGACGGAATTGCTAAAATATGCTGGTTTGGGAGGTTTTTCCCTTTATCAAAGAACAAGATAATTTTCCCTTGTGGTGACTTTTTCTGACAATGAATAACTGGCAGGTGGGCAGCTTGGGCATAATAGCATTTGCCTGGCAAAGGATGGAAGCCAGACTACTGTTCTCTTGCCAGATTCTGCCTGGTTAATTTACCCAGTATCAAAATTTTTGCTTGCTTTCTTGGATAAAGAAAAGGAAAAAATAAAAAGAAGTCAGGATAGAGGAATAAACAAGATTTACCCCATCAATTTTTTTTCCACTTTCTAAGCAGTTTGCACAAGGAAATAAATTTAAATCCTAAATGATTTTTCTTTAGCAGACAGCCCATATCAAGATCATATATTGATTACAGCTTGCCTTTTTGTGCTCTGATGCTTTTATTGACTTTTCTCTTCATTGCCCTCTGTTGCAGTACCAAAGTGATTGGATCAGTATATTCTCCCTTTGGGATTACATGAGAAATCTCAGATACCTTACAGATGCATGTATTAGGTCTCAAAATATTCAGTGCATAAAATGAACAAGAAGTATATAATTTTTAAAGGCAAAGATGAAAGAGATAAAAGACACACTGATGAAAATGCTTTTTTTTTTTTTTTTCCTATTGAAATATCTGGAGATCTGTGAAGAAAAGTAGGAGGATCTGTTTTAAGTAGATTTTTCCTCAGAATGGAAATATGGCAGAACATCTGAATGTCCGTAGGTTTTCTGCTTGTCTGTGCAAGACTGATGAGGTGTGCTAGTGTTACGTTTTTCTTCTCTTTTTTTTCCTTAATCTGGTAAAGAAATATCACTGGGTCGATTGTTTTTTATACTTGGGCTCTTTCACACCAGAACAGAGGAGAAAGTTGCACTTTCCTGTCCCTACCTACTCCCAGGGAGGGGGTGATTTCTCCAAGGACATGCAACCTGAAGTTGCATGCTTAGTAGAGGCTAAATTTACTTAGGACTTTAGCATTCCTGTATTACATTTTCTCATCAAAGGAAAGAAGTGCTTGGAGGTAATCAAAGTTATAGAAATTTCACAGCCAGTGGTACAGCTTTTGTTTTATTGGTAGCTGGGGGAACATTCATACAATGTCAAGTTTTGAAATGAAAGAGGAGGGAGGATGTCCGAGAGGCACAGGTCTGGTGAGCACAGGCTGGTCCTTTGGGATGCTGCTGAGGATGTGACATTTCTAGGTTAAAAACCACTCTGGTTTTCTTCAGTGTAAGTTAACACTTTCCTTATTAATCTTATCTAAGCCAGTTATAAATCTTCTCCCAATTTAGTACATCAGCACTTCTCAGTTCTTAATAATTTTGCTTCACACAGCAAATGTGTGATGAAGGTAAGCATGAGTCTATATAGAGTGAAGGAAGCTAGTGAATTATTGAAGCAATTGCTTCCTGTGTGTGGGAAGGTAAAAAGTAAATTAGATTACAACAGTAAGTCTTTTCCTCATTCAAGACTTACAACAGTAAGTCTTTTCCTCATTCAATTGTCTCTTTATCAACCTTTTGCCTTTTTTTTCTGTTTTTAATCAGGACCAAAGAAGAATGTGGATAATGGGTGCTTGAATTTTGTAGAAATACCTCTCCAAATGTCCCTTAAGTGGCACTTAATGTTTGGTTGACAAGGTGTTCAAAGGTTGGACTCAAGGATCTTGGAGGTCTTTTCCAACCTTAATGATTCTGTGGTTCTATTTTATTATTACTGACATTATCAAAATGTGATGGGAGATCTTGTTAAATTACCTGAGTGTTAAGACAACAGATTTTGGAGTTTTTAGAGAAAAGAATTCATCCTGCTTATCTTAGCAGCTCTTAAAAGCATCTTTGTGGTGTCTTACATGCCATATGGTTGGGAAAAAAACAACAGCAGCTGAAAGCTTAAGGAAAGTCCTGTGGAAAGATTTCCTCAAGTCCCATTTAATGCTACTACAGCAGAGCAGCCTGCATTTCCCAGTACTGACAGTGCAGCAATAGGGAAGCTGCACAGCGCTGGAATAAGCACTGTAACTTTCCACTGCTCCTGGGGTACAGGGTGGCCTGCTGCAGTAATGTGGGACAGTCATTGCCCCTTGCTCTCTCCTCCTCTGGGAGCAGAAAGTCAGCACTTGCTGACTGAGCAGTGTGAAACACCATTACTCCTTTCCTTTTCAGAGTGCCCCGAGCAGCAAGGGTTGGATCACTGTCTTGGAGTAATTTAGCACAATGTCCAAGTGTGCATTTAACTATAAGGAAGCAAATAACCCCACTGGAGTTACTTAAAGGTGCTGTGCTCAAATACTTTACTGGAGAGGGACCTGAGTGTGCAGCTGGCTGGTTGGAATGTCCTGAGCAGGCCTTGCACTCAGGACTAACAACTTAAGTGGTGCTTAGACCCTGAACACCCCAAAGGACTTGATAATTCTTGCAGCACTTCTTAATTTTCGGTATTTTAATCAAATTGCTAGTGGTTGAGTAACTAGTGCAAAACTCACTGATGCAGGGACACCATGAAGCTATTATAATTTTTTCTCTTACCTGTTTATTTCCATATCAAAGGTATTAATGGATAGTGGCCAACAAGTTCCCTTCTGTACTGTGTGAACTCCCATATGACCCTCAGGAACTGATTTTCCTGATGGTGAGTGACAAAAAGCAGAGTGCTTACTAATCACTTGATAGGGAGCACAGCTCATTCAGGCAGTGGTGGCAGCAGTGCTCACCCCAAGAGTTTTCAAGGGTGGAACTGGCAGCCTATTAATTTAATCAGGCTGCAGTCAGGTGCTATGTCTGCCCTCTGGTACAAGAGCAGCCTGTTCCTGTCTGCCACTCAAACTGACAAGCTGTTTCCCTAGTAATTAAATCATTATAAAGTAATGAGTTTGTCAAGTTAAAGAGGTAGGTATATGGTGCTCTAAAAATGGAGGTGGAAACTGCTAACAATAATAACAAAAAAAGATTACTTGGGCTCTAGGAAGGCATAGTGGAGATATATTTCTTTCTTCTATTTTCACATCTGGATAAACAAAATGATAGATTTTTTCACAATAATTAAAAACTAAGTGTAGATGATCTTTAAAGACTCTTCTTTTGAAACAGATTTCAGTGTTTATCCTACTAATGCAATTGAAATTAATATAGATTGGAATAGTGATTTTTTAAATAAAAGATTAGATGTTTTCATAAGATTTTAAGTTTTGTCAGATTTTTTTACTGGATAGCTTGATTTGTCAAGTATTCCTGGGAAAACTGATTTTTAACTTAGAATCTTCTAGGTGCCATATCATGGATTTTTAGTATTGCCCTTTTTCTTATTATTCTGTACTTTTTCTTCTCTTTTCTGCTTTTCCTCCTTTCCACAAAGAAAATGTTTTTGAAAAAAGAATCTAAACCCTGTAGAAACATATTTGTCAAAAATCAGAAAAATAACTTCAGAAAATAATTTTAAAACACAGTTCCAGACAGGAATATTTCAACCAGCTCCAGTTGCAATTCAGACTAAATATGCTCTGCAGACCACATTGGAATGATAGGCTTTATCAATGAACAGGTTTTCTTAAAAATAAAAAGGATCAAAAGAGCTGTTCCAGGCAGTAGAAGCTCCAGTGTGGGAGCTGTGTTAGGCTTAGCAAGTGGAAAAGGGATGGAGAGGTGTATACAATGCCTCTTCTTCAAGGGAGGAAGGAGAAGAGAGGAATTGTACACACTTGCTTGATGCTGTTAGGAGCTGTGAAAATCAGCTGGCTGAAACCCCAGCTCTTGTAAACTGAGATTACAGTTGAATACAGTTCGTATTCACTCCAGCTGTGAATCTGTCCCAAGGAGGAATAACTTCAGCATGGTCTTTCTTAGGAAAGTATTGGAAATATCTGACTGAGAGTGCAATCTGTGTGTGAACAGGAGCATTTTCAGTGTTTGTCACTGGCCAAGGTGAAACACTTGTTTGAAGATAACTGGAATGGCTAAGACCCTGGAGACAAATTTTAGGGCATGGACATTGGAGAGCCCCCTTTAGTAAACCCCTAGTGTTTTGCTGACCCATAATATGCTTCTTCTGTTTAGTTTCAGATCATCTTCTGGCCTTGCTTGTCCCCTTTCTATCCCTGTTACATTTAATCAGCCCGAGTGCTGTTCACAGCTCCAGCTGTATTGATTCTTAGAACAGATTTCAGCAGAACCCAAAAAAGGAAGCAAGCATAGACTGCTCCGTCTTTCTTTGACTGATGCTTTCTTTTACCCTACATGACAAAGTGATAGATGTACTTAGTTAACTTTCTGCAAAATCATTAATGCCACCCTTGCCGGTTGGCTTCCCCGGTATTGGTTAAGGAGCTGTCACGCGTTTGTTACCTGAGACGCTGCAATGCTCCATAATCAGACCATTCATTTTCTTCCGAGCCTGGTCCTACAGAACTGGTTTGAAGTGCATAGCTAAGGGAGATAAAAACTAGCACTCTTTCAGGCAATCAGATTTTTCCTGGTTTTCCTCAGATTAAAGCCGCAAACTGGTTACAGTTCACTTGGGAAAGCTGAAGGAATTGTTCCAGTGAGATTCCTCTGATGCATGCCTCTTTCATCCATCATGTGATCAGAGTCTACAGCAAAACAATTCACAACTACCTCCCCAATCCCCTTGACCCTTTAAAGTTCCTGAGGTCACTGGACCTGCTGTAGAAGTGACTGCTCACCAGGTCATCTGGTCTGATCCCTGAATTTCACCTTCACTCCTTCAATCCCCTTTGAATTCTGACATTTGATAGGTGCTCTGCCAAAGCTTATTATCCCAAGAAGGAGTGACAGTCTCAGTGTTAAAACTGGGCACTTTAGGCAATTCCATCATCAGTCTCCACAGAGGCATCTTCACCATAATCAAGAATATGTCTTCTTATTCATCTGACTTTTTTGTTTATAGATTATAAAGACTTGTATTACTCTGTATTTTTTCCCAGTGAAGATTTATATAGTAGTCAAAACAAACATTTCTTTCAGTTTTGATAAACTAAACAATTATGAGTTCTTTAAGACTGTCTTTGCAAGATATTTTCTACACTTCTCCTGAAGTGTATGGGTGGATACTTTTCTGTACCTTACTTCATTCTGTCAACATTATTTGAAAATGTGGAGAAAAAAATTTTATCCAGCTTTAAAACCAGCCTACAAAATACATGGGCAAAGGTAAAAATATGCTATTTCTCTTTCGTCCTGCCTTGTTTATACAGTAAAGCCTGTAGACTGGTTTCATCACAGTGGGAGCTCATTTACTCCAATTCCTAAAACTCTTTCCAATTGTGCAAAGACAGGAGAGCCATCTGTTTTGTTTATTATTATGTAGAAATTCTGTGTTCAACTGAGTTCAGCTAGCCAGATCCAATGTGTTTACATTTATTTTTATCTAATTTCATTATTATCCTGTAATTGTATAATGTCATCTAGTCCCTCTACTCCTCCCAACTTTTTGCAGCCATCAGCACCCAGTCTACTGCATAACTAGTGAATATGCAGCAAAAATTCTTCATTTCATGATGATTTTTTGAATCATGAACTATTATGATTAATTTTTTGAATGATGGAAATTACAGAATTATAAATCCCTGCAATGTGTATATCATTGATAATGATTAATAAAAAGACGCAGAAGCATCATAGTGAGGCTTCAGTTACCTGGAACCTGTATGGTGTCCCATAGTTTGAAGAATACAGAATATTTGAAAATTTGTACAACCTTCCCAGCTGTACCATGACCGTGGTACCTGTGAAAAAAGTTGCACAAAGAGAAGCTCTACTTCTCTCAGAGAAGAACTACCTTAAATTCCCCAAAGGAATGTTCCTCCCAAGGAACCTCCTGCACCTTGGGAGGAACAACACCCGGCACTGGTACCGGCAGGGAACTTTTGCATCGGTGGACAAAAAAGCACTAAGATGTGGTCAAATGTAAAGATAAAATCCAGAAATGGTTACATGGGTATTTTGTTGCTTTGTGATTGTAAGTTCTGCAAGGCCAAAGACTGCAAGCATGTATATTTCTAGGCAAACTTGCTTATACTATTTTGACACAGGCTGTGTTGACTAAATCCAAGGCTAAGTGGACTTAGTGGCACCTAGACTTACCAGAGAAGTTTAGAATTCAAGGGGGTCTTGCTGAAGCTCATAACAGAACATGAAGGACCACAGCCTGATTGTGCTAGAATCCATTGTAATAGATCATTGCTGTTGCTTAGATACTGCATTGGCAGTGTTTATGTATTAGCAATAAAACAAGTCATAATCATCCACATAATCTGTTTTACTTCTCGTGCCTGGCTGAGAACCTTCTCTCAAATGCTTTGCTATAGACAATCAGATTCTGTTCTTAGACCTGCTGGTGTAAATTCTTTGTGTTGTTGATGAGCATTACACCAGAATATCACGATAACTTCTGGTGCATCACATTCAGATCACAGTTTGAGATTGCATTTACATTAACCAGGGGATGGGAGACAAATTTTCATACTTTTAAAATTTCAGTTCATTATTTTTTTAAACTTTTGATTTTTAGTAAATGTGGTCTGAAAAATTTACATGTGAAAAGTATTTTGTACCAAAAAATTCCTCTTTCTCTTCCCCTGCTCCTAAATATTTCGCTGCAAGTTTAGAAGTTTGTGTGGTTGTTGGTAGATATCTTCATCCTGGCTCCTAGCCCCTTAACCAGAAAAATTAAGACTTAATTTGGTTTAAATAATAAATTAGTGATATAAATAAGCAGTTTAGTTTTCCTTTTTTCCTTACCAGTTTGCAAAAGTATGAACCTGATCATGAACATTTTTTCTGAAATGAACGTGTAGTGAGGACCCACACTTGTGAGTAAAGGCTGCATGCACATTTTGCATTTTATGGAATAGAGACCTGTTTTCCTATTTGAGTGGTACAGGGCTGGAACTTTAGTGCAGGGTACATACAAGCCTTATTTCTTATCATACTAAAAACTTCTTGCCTAGAGTGCTGTAAAGGAATTTATGAAATCAGGCGAATTCTTGTGGGGGAAAACTAGAGGCTCAGCACTTAGCATTAGACACTGGCATTCAAAAACTCAGATACCTTATATTGCGCAGTCATTTTGGTTTTGTTTTTCTTGCTGTATCTTGTTTTCCTCTCCAAATTTTCAGTATTGTTCTGCTCTGTTTCCTCTCTTTCAGTGTATTTCTGCTGCAGCACCTGGGTGTTCAGGCCCTGGCAGCTCCTGAATGTCATTGCTTTGAAGGAACTGAATCCCTTTAATTTTATTTCACCTGCTCTCTCATAGGGGGTGACAGATGACAAACACAGTGAGGGGAAGCAGCAGCATGACCATTAGTATGAGTGTGAGCATCCCATGGCTTGTTGAGAATAATATTGCCTTTGCTTTGTTAAAAATGTTAGTTATGAATGCAAAATACAGATGTCCCTCAAGGAACAAATGCAATAAATTGGTGTACTGTGTAGTGAACAAACTTCTTGCTTTGAATCTTGCTTTTTCCTTCCATTCTCTAGACAATGTTCAAATTCAGCCATTTATATCACATGTGTAGCACCATATCCATGAAGGAAGTTAAGGATCTCCAAGACCTGTGTGATGCTGTAAGTGTAACCACAAGGGTTCCCCACTTGACACCATTCTTTTCATTTGTACTCAGGCTGTTATCCTATCATTGCTTCTGTAGTGTCATATTCCATATAGGTTTCTCAGTGGAGTGTCTCTTGCCAGCACTTGTTAGTGTCTTTCAAATGAATTTTTACTGCTGGTCCGTATCTTGTCTTCCCACCTGTCTAAGTGGATGCCCATTGTCATGTCACAGGTGTCACACTGCTTGCTGTTACCTGGTGGTTCTGCTGAGCTCTGATGTGCACTGACCCCTCTGATGTGTGCAAGCAGACCAGCTTCTGACAGTGAGCCCCTGGATGCCATTTCAAGTGTGTGCCCCCTTTGCTTAACAGTGTCTCCAGCACACTCTGCTTTCTAATAGGGTTAAAGTTCTGGTTTGAGACTTAGATAAAGATCCTTTTTAAAACCTTTCTGCTTATTGCAGAATGAAATAACATCATGCTGTGGCAGTGTTGCGTATTTTGCAAGGCTATTCCATATGCAGATTCTGCTGAAGGTGTTGTTGGCAATCTTAATAAAAATTCTGAATGACAGATCATAGCCCAGAGGCTACTCAGCCACTGGACCTGGGGCATCAGGTGCAGCAGATGCCTTGGAGAGCACCTCACATCTTTGAACCAGAAGCAGCAGCACCTGTATTTGCTGGGAGCTTTCCAATATGTTGCCTGTGCTCCCTTTATGATAGATGGAATGGATTTATTTATCCATAGGGATCTAGCTAGTGATCTCATTTTTTATTACTATTTTCCAAATGAAAAGGGAACTTGTTTTCTGTAGCAAAATCTACTGTTTCATCTATTGTGCCTCACTTCTAGCAATCATTTTTCATTCCAGTTGCTGACTAAGAGCAGAGATCTATTGTATGAATAGCTCTTGAATTGTTCCTGTAGTTCTGCTCAGCCTATTCTGAAATTTAGTTGGAAGATGTGTGAGAAAGTTTAGTGAAACATTGTTCTGTTCTTGTTAAGAAAAAAAATCAAAACATGGAAAAACCTCACAATATGCAAGACGAAGTCACTTCTGATCTTATTGTAGAGTTTGGTCCCATCGAAAAAATTAAAATGAATATGTTAGTGCAGAATACCTGGTTATACCCAAGAAAGGAGTATGCTGCTCCAAACCTTAGAGCAAAACATTGAGAAAAAGTCAGAACTGAGAAATTTTTGTTATGGTTTGAGTTTGTCTCCACAGATTGTAAATTGCAATGTCAGTATATGTCCAGGTGTTTTCTCCCCACAGTGAGTTGTTCTGTACAAGGATTAGATACACCCATTCTTTTGATATGTGAAGTGGAATCTCCAGTGTCTTTCCATTATGGAGATTATAGAAGTCTTATAAGTGTGTTTTACTTGCCTATGAGCACCAGGACTCTTGAAAAAATATATTTCAGTGAACAGGAGTACAGCTTGAAACATTTTAGCTGCTTTCATCTGAAGCACTCATGGTAATTATTGCTTTGCATTATTATCTTATCTGGCTATTATTTCATATGGAAGATGATTTTGTGACCAGGTCTGATGCTGACACAGAGCTAGGAAAAAGCACAAAGAACTTTGCTTCAAAAGTAATCTTATTTCCAAGCTATATTTATGGAGGACCCTTCAGGAACTTAGTGCAATATTTTTGCCTGTAGTCAAATTTTCAATAAGCTGTGTACATGGTACAATTTCTGTTGGACATAGAAGCATATATTTCTCATTAAAAAAAAATAAAAATTCTAGTGTTTGATAGAATCTAGAGACCAAAATCAGAATTGGACGGATTTGTGGGCTACAATACATAGCCATATTATGACACAATGGATTCTGCTTCAAAGAGTAATGAGGGGAAGATGGGAATCTCAGGTAATCTCAGCTGTAGGGAGAAATGTTATTTTAAAAGGTTTCTGAACAATTTCAGCTTTTGATGTCCTAGTATTACCTGTCTTATCAGTGATAAATGGTTAGTACTTTATACTTTTGCAAAAGGACTTACAGACCTTGCTTTATTCGTTTGTATTTTCAGAATGATGGATTATGATATGAGTCCTTCAATGTTTGGTGCTACAAGAAATACAACCTTTTTATCAGATATGTGCTGAAGCTAAATACAAAAGAGCCAACTAAACCATTGGTAGAAAACCTATTCAGTGTTTAACACTTTGCTGTTATGCTTTTCATGCAGGAAAAATATCTCACTGACCTCAGGGAGAATAACCTTATTCCCACAAATAAGTCTATTGTGTTGGTATAAAAGAAGATTTACCTTCCAAATATATATAGTTCATAAATATGCCTCTCCAAAACAGTAGCATTCTGGGCATTCTTTCTTGTGAACAATAAGCATAAACCAAAACTGCTGACATGGATTTAAAATATAAACTTTTCTTGAATGGTATGAAATCTAAGAAAAGAAAAGCCCACAAGATAAATAAAATGTATATTAAATCATTAAATTACACTGTGAGAAGTGTTTATTATGAACTTCTGAGGTCTTGCCAGCTTTGAGCTAATTGGTCAATGTTACTTCTCCATGAAATAGATGAATAAAGCAATTCATAAACAACTCATTTTCATTGGCAATATTTGGTGTATTCAATATCTGCCCACTTGAGAATAGAATTTTAAATATTAATGCACCATTCAGTCATATAAACATCTGTATCACAGTCCTGTTGGCAGAAAGGTTGTGCTATAAACTGCACTTACTGGAATTAAATCTGCAAAATTCTATTCAAAGTGTCAGTTTTCTTGTCTTTAAATCAGTGCAATGCAGGAAAAGAATATAACTGAGCTACCAATGACAGAACTGGCAAAATTAGGTATTAAACTGCTGCAAAGCAAAGCATTAACTGTGTGGTATGTGTAATCCTGCTTCCCAGTGACTAGTGATAGTATTCACAGAATTCCTCTTCTGGCAAGTAGAATGTCTTAAAAATGTTATATATCAAACCTTGATTACCGGTTCTCAAAGCTGACTTTAGTTCTTGGTGCTATTAGTAGTAAGTCAGAAGTCTCATACTGAAAAATTCCATGAGGGTGAGAAGAGGAGCCATAATTCCTTGTAAATATCTTGTCAAGGAAAATTGTAAAAGAGCCATCAGATACTACAAAACGTGCACCTACTTCCAAAAAAGTAAGTGTGAAAGAAAAGGAAAGAAAAGCAGAAGAGCTTATACACATTATACTCTATATTAGCAAAAAGATTTAAAGCTTAATCAGAACTATATAGGATAAAATAGTCATTTGTTCACTGCTTATAAGATCTGCAGCATTTAATAAACATTGGGCTACTGTTAAAGGAGATAATAAATGCCATATTCTAAAAATATTCAAGAAATCAATACTGAAACAATGATCTAACCATGTATTATCTCTTCCATGAGTGCATTCTTTTAAAAATTGTTTCCAACATTACAGGCAATAGTGAGAAAAATGTCAGGCATAAGCTCTGTTTGAGTGAGAACAACCTGCAAAGAGGGCTAAATTTAGAAGTATGCATTCAGTGAACTCTCAAATTAAAGTCTAAGTGAAACCTAGACAAACCTGCTGAAGACTGAAAATTCTCTAGAGAATGGAGTTACGTTACTATAGAATTGTTTATGTGACAGGTTAGAAGATAATATTTTAATAGCAGTCATTGTACCACTTATTGTTGCTGTGAGTCAGAATTCAATTACTTAATTTCTGTAAGCTTTTGCTTCTTTTTTGAAGGTTAACTTGATTCTAAAAGATCAGAATTTTTTTTATTTGCTTTGGATGATTGGATGTTTGATTAATACTCTATATCAGTAGCTAACTTAAGACCTTGTTAAGAAGACAAGTTTGTTTTATTTCACAGGACTCTTGAGTGATTTATTCAGAGATAAGTATAAAGACCTTTGAAAACCATGCAGTGAGGTGTCTCTCATTCTGTGCATCTGCTCCATACAGAAAGCAATGATCTTCTGCATGAGAAGTTAATGGATATTAAAAATGGTCTCTCAGCAAGGCCATATTTTTATTTAATTGAGATGAACCAGGGTCAAAATCCGTGGTGATCAGCACTGGCAAAAGAAGTACATCACTGTGAGAAATAAGCTCACATTATGTAGTGAACTGAAAGAAGCCAGCTCTTGGAACCAGAAAGAATCATGTACTTGTGGAATTTTTTAAACATCTTGGTCATGAAAAGCTGAAGGTAACTCTGGAAGATGGAGAGGTTATACCTGAATGCTCTTGCTGTTATTTTCAAATGTGCATAAGACATTGGTATTCAGAACTCTCAGGTTTTTTTCCTATGAAGTAGGGCAAACACTCAGGAAAATATTCAGAGAAAAAGATTAACTGCTATGTTTTATATGTAGATTCAAATTTCTTTTGATCAGTTGTAGAGTTAGGCTTATCATGTTTGAGTGTGGATTCAGGTAGGCTTGGGTAAATAAAATTCATGCTCAGATTTAGAGGTATTTGTGGATAAGTAAATGTTGCAGAGTTTGAGACAGTTCACTGAATCAGAAAAGGTCCATTTAGAGAAGATCCTATACCATCTGATGATGTAGCCACCTCTTTGATGTCCCATTGCAGTTGCTTTATGATCAGGACAGGTATTGCAGGTCTTGGGAGTCCTATCAAGTCCCTGCAAGTGCTGCACAATGGTGTGTGAGAGGTGGGGAAGAATCCTTTTGTTCCAGGAGGGACGCCCTTCCTGTGTGACCATGTTTCCTCTCCTGTGATTGCCATGGAGGCAGTGCAGGGTAATAAGGTGTGGAGGGATAGAATGTAAGAAAATAAAGATAGTGCAGAAGGTAGTCTCACACCTGAGGAGTTGCAGCTGTACTAATCACCAAAGATTAGGAACAGGCCTGCCCTTAATAGGCCACAGTGTCTAATTAGAAGATGAGTGCCACGAAATAGTGGGTTAGCTGGTTGAAGAGAGTTGGAGTCAGTTGGTTGTGGTGTGAAGGAGTCAGTGCTGTAAGGAACTGCCTATGAGAAATCATTGAGAAGGTATAGAACTTTTGCAATAAGATGACAACAATAAGGGGTGATGTTCTTGGGACACCTGAGTTTAAGCAATCTCCTGGAGGAAAGTAAAAGGAAAATGTTGCAAAGGCAAGGCTGTCTTTTTCTTATTGAGGTTTCCTTTGGAGCCTAAGCAGAAACAAACTCTTGGCCTGACTGACCCAGTACATCAATAGTGGAAATCAAACCTTCAAAGTAGGTGCTTTACTTTTCTATGTGGTCTGTGTCAAAAATTTAATACCAAAAAAAGTGTGATTTTTTTTTTTTTCTGGATCTAGTATACTGACTTAAACTGCTGGAAATGCCACACACAAAAAAGGTGAGGCCTGGCCCTTTCCAGAGCTGTTCTTTTGCAAAGGGCTTGTAGCCTGATGCTCTCTTTTGCACCAAGGCCATTGTCACAGTGAACTGGGGAAACAGCTGCTCCCTTTGGAGAATGTTCCTCTTCCTACTTGTTGGTGCTTCTCTGTTGGCTTTTCTGGTGGAAGAAGAGGCTCAAGCATTTTCTAATGGTCATCAAGGACAGAGACTGATTAAGGTAGTGAGTTTGGCTTTGTCTGAAGGCTGTAGGGCTCCAGGATCAGAGGCCCCATCTCTGCAGGACTTTGGGAGTCCTGTAATGTCTGGAGGGGAAGTCATGTGAAGTATGTTTGAAAACTGGTCCTGTGAGTGGTGTAGTTGGATTTGGAGTAGAGTGTTACTCTGCTGGCTTGAGGACCTTGACATCAAAGAGCCTTAGCAAGTATTTTTGTTTGCGTTCTCCCCCACAACATGCTCCATTTCACGGGGGTATTTCTCCTAGAATATTGGAAATAAGCTCATAGTTTCTCCTCTTTAGGATTTTCAACTCCTCTCATGCTTCAAATTAATGTATGTTCTGAAGCATTCCCACACCTCTTCTTTCATTATGCAATTCTGAAACATTCTTTAGGCTGCGCTAGCATGGAGAACATGAGTTCAACACTCCCAGGAAAAGTAGAGAATCAACATTTTTCAAAATAGGCAAGTATTCTGACCTTTTGATTATTGGATGAAAAGAGAATATAACTTTCTGAAGCAGAAGTTGAACAATTTGTTGCCAATTCTAACAGGGTTGCAAGACAAGGCAAGCAGAGAAAAAGTAAGGTCTAAGACTTGACAGGAGTAAAATTAGGTGCTGACATGTCCCCAGGGTAAGATGAGAAGTTTTGCAAATGCCTGTATTTTGCAACTTGATTGTTGACACAGATGGTCACAGAAATCTTAAAGCGCAAGTTCCTCTGGTGAATTGTTAAATCTCTGCTAGAATTGATAATATTTTGTGCTTATGGGGTTCATAGTATTTCCTTTTTGGCAGGCTTTAATAACTGCCTCTTCTATACTCCTAGGAAACATCAGGAGTTCTGGCTCTTTATTATAGCCCAGGAAATGCTGAAGCCTGGGGCTGGGAGTCTTAAACATTTGTATTTATTACCATTTATCTAGCCACAATAATAATGTTAAAGTACAAAGTAACCAAGGAGGTACAGAATAGGAAAGCACTGAATTCTTAAGATCAATTCACTCAATCAAGCAGAATATGTCCTTGGACAAAGGGATACTGATTTCTGACCAGCAATTTAATCCCAATTTTGAAGGATGCAGTAGGAATTAATGGATACATAGCCTATGGATAAAGGAGAGAATTTCTCCCTGGGTAGCTGGTAGTTAGGTTTGCTGAACCAAATATTGCACTTTTGAAATCCAGTCCTTGCAACTCAGGTGCAAATATTAATATTTGATTTAAAATATTTTTCGGTGTTACCTAGTAACAGAAGACACAAGGCTCTCTGTTAGGATCTGATTATTTTGACTACTAGAGAGATGCCTCTGCCCAAACTCAGGTGCAAATGAGACCATATGCAGAAGTCAATAGTATGGATTTTATTCAACAGCAAATGTGGGATAGAGATAGAAAAAAAAAAAAAAGAAGGAGGGAGTGGGGAGAGAGTGTTGGAGCAGAGCCCCGGATTAATTAGGGAGATAGTCACCACCCCTGCGGATCCAGCAGCATCCCATTGGTCCTTCTTCACTCTACTCCTCTTGGTGGTGGAGTCCTATGAAACAAAGGCTCCCATGGGTTAATATATATTAATACAGAATACAGATATTTGTGGGGGTGGCAAGCACCTCCCTTGTGGGGAGGGGAGTTTTGCCCTGTCTTTTGCTAAACTGTGGCTATTTTGCACCACTGCATCGTGTGAATTTTCAGGCAGAAGGCCTCAGGAATGAGGCAGTGAGCTATGGCTGGCCAGACCCAGCCAGAGCTGATTTTCAGGAGAGCTGCTGAGTTCAAGTTCACTTTCCGTGTGGATTCTTTCCTTCCACCCCAGCCCTGTTTACTTAGACCTGAGATAACTGAACAATACTGCTACCTTTATTTTTTCTTAAGTTCCTGTCAGGTGGCTTAACTCACAGCCCAAATTCCTAGAATCCAGGAGGCATGTTTTGGGGCTGGTGGTTCAGTTGTTGCGGATGAGCAGTTCCTTCTTTATAGAGTTTTCTGTAGCGGGAAAAGTCCTTCATTGAGCTTTGCAATATTTGAACCATTAAACATTAATATCTCTCACAATCTCCCATTAAATTTAAATGCAGTCTTTTATGCAATTGTAACCATTTATAATTCATCTTTCATGCAATTATAACCATTTATAATCCATAAAGTACAAGTTGTAATTAGCCAGTTGAACTGCAAAATAATTACTTAATACAAGAAATAAAAAAAGAGACAAGTGTAGAGAGAAATAAGTCATTTACTAACTGTGAATGTATTTAAGATGGAAATTAATTAAAAGCTTTTTTGTTCTCAGAAAAAAATCATTCTGGACCAGCTTCCCAACAGTACCACAGTGGCAGCCAGTATACAATTATTTTAAGAGCTTTCCATGATATTACTCAAATAACTTGGCTGCACAAAATAGCAGAGGAATGATCTTTTATCTTTTAGAGTTCCTTGCCAAGCCTATAATCTGTGTATTTTTTTTCTTTACATGTTCTTCACACCAATACATGACTAAAAGAATAATACAGAATTACATGTGCTAAATAGTGCATTAAGACTAGGCTCTGCAAATGAGGTTTCTTTGCAAAATTTGTTAGTGTCATATTGCTTTCAGGAGATTTGAATGTCTTCTTTTCTTGTACAACAATACCTATTTAGTTAGATCAGTTTGGCATTTATTGAATTGTATTTTCCTTTTTCTAACTACATCTGAAGAGAATAAATCCTTTCCCTTTGTTCTGTCATGCACAAAGATTTCAAAAATAGAAAGAAAAGAGTACCATCAGAAAATGAAATAGAGTTCACCTTCAAAGTATTGCACGTGACTGAAAGTAAAATAATTCCATTTCATGGAGTGATGTATTTTCAGTGCTTTTTCTATCTGCAGATTTACTGTCATGTCAGAAAAGTAGCTTGAAATCTACAGCAAGGAAAGAGAGGGAAGATATTTGTATTTCCTTCTGGAACATATTATTACCAAATACCTTGAGTCCCTAGATTATTGGTTCATTGGATGCAGCACAAAGGTTTTCTTTGACCTTTTGAGTTTCAAAAAGCCTAAATCAGTAAAACAAACCTCTCCAACCACATAAATGCAAATAATATCAGTTGAGAAGAGCCCACTGGCCATGAAACCCAAATAGCTCAACAGAGCCTGAGTATTATGAAAATACAGGTACATGGGTGTGAATCACTGAGTATAATATGTATTGCACCACTTTGGAAACATTTGGGCTAGACAAAGAAGTAACAAGAAATACTGTTTCATTTTTACTTTCAAGGAGTTCAATGAGATAACGAAATTTATCAGAGGAACTAAGAAGACAATGTTATCCATTCTGTTTGTTACCTTTCAAGCTGCAATTAGATAACTGGCAGTCATTCTGATACCAGACATTAAACCACACATGCCTCAAATTTGAGCTAAGCTTATACTAAAATTAGTACATTTGTCAAGATCTGAGGAATTCAGGTGTGAAAACGTGCACTTTGAAAATCATCTATGTAATTTTGAAAGGCCTGTTCAATCTGCAAATTTGTCGTAAAGTGTGATTTGTGCTGAATTAAGCATTCACAGTTTAATGAAAAATATAGAGAAGTTCCTGGAAACGGAATGCATACAATGATTGCATTTCCTACTCCTAGTGCCTCCCATCCTAAAATAATTTTTAGGTAGGTTGAAAAGAGGCTTCTGGGGAATGCTGGCACTTCCTACATGTTGAGGTTGGTGAAAGAGGCCTGATTACCTATATAGATATGACAACCATGTGAAATTCATATAACCAACTCTATTTTGCTCATTGCTGGTTCTCTTTTATTCCTTTGATTGCAGCTACAAACCCAGCAATCCATTGTTCCACAACATTCACTCTCCTCTGGCAGAAAATCTTCCTAAGAGCAGGGCTGGTGACACAGCAGAGGTGCAGGTGGTTTGAGAGTGGATCTGAATTGCATGGTTCTGTGCAGTCCAGAGGCACCCTACAAAACTCTGGTCACAAGGATGTGGTAGCTGGTCTAGCATAGTGCTCTGGACCTGATGGTTCTCAGCCTGGGAAGAGAGCTTCCCTAGAATCTAGTTGTGATAACTGGAAAGTGGAAATTCATAGAGACTGCAGAAGGGATTACATTTTGTCCATAAACTACCTTGAGGACTCAAGTAAGGCTTAAATGATATAAAGATGTTGAGCTGTGTTAGTCTACAGGAGTTGACTGAAATTTTGAAAGCAATGTAAAAGTCTTTAAAATGCCAACATAATTTTAAGAATGATAGTGATGTTATGGAAAACTTACTTCACATTTTGAGGGTAATGAGACATTTTCATTAAAAAAATGTTACTTTTAAAATTATTAGTGAATGTGAGTTGTCTTTCACTGAGCTGCAAAACGCAACTTCAACTTTAAAATTATATATCAGCATGCTATATTATTCCGTGGCTGGTCTAATATGATACACGAATTCAGAAAATCAGAATTCTGAATTCACGTATTCAGAAAATATGCAAGCAATATTCTGAGACACCCTCTGCTAATATTAGCAGAAATAGCAAAAATAAAGTGTGTGTATAACTAATACTTGCAAATTTTATTTACACACAGAAATATATACGCATTTAAAGATACTGTCTGTTAATATGTGTATTTCCTGAAAAAATTCGTAGTAATATATTTCAGTCAGATATCATTCTTGGAACACCTGTTCTTAGTACTGTAAATTCAACATAAAATATTGAAAATATCTGCATTTTTACCAGTCTTTAAATTAAAATTAGAGTTTGCTGTGAGTTGTTGTGGTCCATGATCTGGGAACATAATAATATAGAGAAGGACTCTGCTATGTCAGCAAGTGCTGAGTTATAGCATTTGTTCAATAAATTTTTCTAATTCCCAGGCTTCCTACAGAGTTCTTGTAGCTGGAACAATTTGAGCTATTTAGTATTGTTCGTCTGCTCCTCCTGGTGTTCATAAATACTGTGGTGTGTCCACATAAGGCACAACTGGTGAGTGCTATGCCTACAAAACTGGGAGAAAGACTGAGATGCAGATTTTCCTGTATGCCTCAGCGCCTTAAGCAGGCCAATTCTCATTATTAGCATGCATATGTGTGTTAACACGGTGTGAGGGATATCATGTGCAACCTGACTGCACTTATTTTCTACTGATGGAGAGTTCCCTTTGCTGGATCTTTCGTTTACCTTCGGCGCGTGTGTGTGGCACAGAAAGGAGGTGAAGAGCAGGGGTCAGAGAGTGCCCACGGGGTGCTGTGCTCTCAGGGGGAGATCCTTGTATGGAGTGCAGTGGCCTATGATATGTCCCGCTCCTCTCTGTAAAAAAGCCTGGTGGTTTTCTACTGCTCTCAGATGCTTCAGCCAGGAACAGCTTCTTGCTATGTTGAAGGTTGCACAGATGCCTATTTTGGCCCGCGGGATCAAGAAGGTTGAGTGAAGACCAGGAAATGTGCTGTGCACATGTGGTATGTAGCTCTTGCTCTGAGTGAGCCTTTTGGGTTTCTCACATACTTAAGATATTGGATTTAACTTAAGAGATTGGATTGGATTGGATTGGATTGGATTGGATTGGATTGGATTGGATTGGAGTGGAGTGAGAGGATCATTCCCTGGTCAGTTTAGGCTCTCTTCTTCTGCAGTGCAGCTGTGGTCGTAGGTCAGAAATATGAATGGACAAATTGGGAGAAAATATAAGAATATGCAGGAGAAAACTGAATATGGAGTATTCTTCCAGCAGTGGAGGAATCACTAGCAGAGATAGTAGTAGATACATGGGATTCAGATTAAGCGAATATAATTATGGTATGGTTTTGAAAAAAAATAAGTGATTGTTCTTTACTTGGCAACAATATACTGGTTTGTATGCTGAACGCTTAAAAGAAATATTGATTTTTGGAAGCCTGTTTTTAAAAGAAATCATTGCTAAATCATGCTTGACAGACCTGATTGCCTCCTATGACAGAAAACCTGACCCACATGAATGAGGAGAGAGCAGTAGATATTGTCTACCTCAGTGTCACCAAGGCTTTTGACATTGTCTCTCACAATATCCTCATAGGCAAACTCAGGAAGTGTGGACTGGATGAGTGGATTGAGATGGATTGAGACCCGGCTGAGCAGCAGATCCCAGAGCGTTATAGTCAGTGGCACAGGGTCTAGTGTGAGGCCTGACTCTAATAGCGTCCCCTAAGCGTCAATACTGAGCCCAGTGTTGTTTCACGAGTTCATCAGTAACTTGGATGAAGGGACAGATGCCTTCTCAGCAGGTTCACTGATGACACAAAGCTGGAAGGAGTGGCTGATACCCCAGAGCCCTTGAGAAGGACCTGGACAGGCTGGAGAGATGGGCTGGAGGAACCTTGTGCCATTCAACCAAGGGAAGTGCAGGGTTCTGCACTGGGGGAGGAAGAACCTGGTGAGGGTCCTGGTGGACAGCAAGCCATCCATGAGCCAGCAGTGAGCCCTTGTGGCCAAGAAGGCCAATGGAATCCTGGGGTGCATTAGGAAGGGCAGTGCCAGCAGGTCAAGGGAGCTGATCCTGCCCCTCTGCCCAGCCCTGGTGAGGCACAGCTGCAGTGCTGAGTCCAGTCCTGGCTCCTCAGGACAGGAGAGACATGGAGCCCCCGGAGTGGTTCCAGTGAGGGTAACAAAGATGATTGAGGCTCTGGAGCATCTCTCTAATGAGGAAAGGCTGAGGGAGCTGGGCCTGTTCAGCCTGGAGAAGAGGCCCTGAGAGGGGACCTCATCAATGTCTGTGAGCATCTGAAGGGAGGTGCCAGCAGGATGGAGCCAGGCTCTGCTCCGTGGTGCCAAGCAATAGCACAGGAGGCAATGGACAGAAACTGATGCACAGGAAGTTCTACCTAAACATGAGGAAGAATTTCTTTATTGGGCAGGTAACTGAGCACTGGAACAGATTGTCCAGAGAGGCTGTGGAGTTTCCCTCACCAGAGGTATTTGAGAACCATCCAGACACAATCCTCTGCAATGTGCTCTGGAATGACCTTGCTCGAGCAAGGAGGTTGGATCAGATGACCTCATGTGGTCCTGACCAGCCTTATCCATTGAGTGATTCTGGTATTAAAACAGAGGTGTGAATAATGAGACTGAAGGGTTAGATATTATAATTGGCATAGAGGAAAGAGTCTAGACAAACAAGTATCTTCAGGCTAGAGAGTGGAAATTTAAGAGATGTCTATGAATTCATAGAGATTTCAGAGTTGTTGCCTATTATTTCCATTAATTGCTGAGAACAGAGGAGGAATTATGTGATTTGAACTAGAACCATGGGCCATTTAATTAGATACCAAGGCAAACTTTAATAGACAGCAGATTAAGTCCCCCTTGCATTTCAGTCCTTGCAAATATGTCAGGCTAGAGGTAACACCCAGCTGTCCTTGCCTGTGAAGTTCTTGTCCTTGTTGATAAGTCTCTGTTTATGGATGCTTTGGTGTAACCACTAGGCAGAGAGACTCCCCTGCTCTTCCTTCTCCTGCTGCTTTGTCTGGTGATCAACAGCCTTTCCTCCTACCTAAATATTCATCTACTTTTATTCTCCACCCAGAAGAGCACTGACAGGATAATAATGACTCCCCAAATGTAGAGACTGCAATTTGAATGCCTCTTTCATGGACTACATAACGTGTAAAGGTAACAGGCTCTATTAGTAAACCTTAAAAAAATTATTTCATTCCTGAACATTTCAGGAAAGACACAAGCTATAAATCTGACTTGATATTGTTATGGATAATGATATTTCAGTTGATGACATGCATATGTTTAGGTGGTGTAAATCAGCATTGTTTTGTCTGGCTGAGACTGATCACTGATCTTTTCTCCCTGCAGATACTGCAATTTTTGTTCTTTCAACAAAAATTGTCAGTGAGCAACAGTCTACTGATAAGCTTGAGAACAGAAATCATGCTGTATAAGAATGAGAGATGGAGAAAATAAGAGATCTGTCCTTTGGTGATTCAAATTTATTTTTTGCTCTCATATATTTTCCAGAGTTCTCCCTCTACATTTTTTTTAATTAACTGAAACAAATAGGTCTATTTTCCATGGGAGTTTTTAGAGGCCAAGAGACCTTTACTAATGCTGTAAAAGGGTCACTCACTTGCCTATGTGCAGGGCTCATCTTCCAGCTTTTGCTGTTTTGTTTTCTTTTCAATACTTGATAAAGACTTCTCACACCTTCAGTCTCTGTAGCTAGCAATTACTCATTCTGTTTTGCTTCCTTTATCTTTTTTTTTCAAGCTTTAACACATCTTATGTAGTCTTCATTGGTTCCTTCCCTTTATTTCCCCTAGATCTTTCAGCTGTTCTTAAAAAGTCATGTATTTCATTACTAATTGATTGCCTTTTTCTGTCAGCGACACTACAGTCTGTTATGTGTTAATTAGTGCTGCAATCACACCCAGATATTCTGTCTCTTCTTGTCATACCCACATCAGTTTTTTATGTAATTATTTTCATCAGATTTTTAATTTGAAATCCAGTAGCTGTGTGGGGCTCTCTGGGACCATCCCATGAAGCTAAAAATTCAACTGACTGCCTTAGCCATGGTGATGTCTCTACCATATTCAGCACTCTGTATCGAGTATTAATCCCCTTTCATGAACCTGTAGAGAGCTCATGATATCTTCTTTTTTTTTTTTTTTAAATCAAATCAATTTTTCATCCTTCTTGGTCTAGATGAAAGCCTAAAAGATGTAGTGCCTGTGGAGTCCAATCCCAAAAGGCAGAAAACAACTGAAAACGTAATTTTAATTGTCGAATTCTGAAGTAATTCTTGTGGGCTTTTTGGTCTGCCTAATGATTCTTGGATGTTGGTAATTGCCAATGATGCTTCACATCCTCAGCTTGAAACACAAATAATTCTGTTGGTGCACAAGTTTAGGAGATAGGGAAAGGTTGAAAGCTGACAATTTTTGTTGGTCTGATAGTGTGCAGCATTAAGTGAAATTATAAACCTTGCATAACCATTTTAGGCTTTAGACAGGTTTGCCTTGAAACCTATGCTTCCCTAGTTATGAACACCCCTGGTAAAGAGCATATTGACAAGGAAACTAAAGAATTAATCATCCTATAAAATCTATCCATCTTATGATCTGAATGACTGATGGTGCCTTTAAATTTGTGTCAGAGCATACCACAGTAATGCAATCTTGTTCTCTGCCTGTCTCCAAGTTTAGGCATTTACATGATCAATAGAGTTCACTGAGTGGGAAATTTTAATTAATATCATGAGTAGTAAGAATAAGAGAAGGAAAATTCAAGACTTCATTGCATTGTTAAATAAGAAAAAACGTATTGCAATATTAGGATATCCCCAGAGTATTTTTGAGTACTAGGACTAAAATTTTGTTCTTAGGGCTGTTTTGACCTCAGTAAGAAAAACTAATTTTTCTACCTTACTCTAGAAAGATCTTTTTTCTCTTCATCATTCCTCATTCAGGCTAAAAAACAAAAGAACTGCTTGCACCCATTGAAAAGAAAATGTGGGAAAAGCATAATCAGTTTTAAATTTAGGTAATTAACCTTCTTCTGTCTTCTTATAAAGAAATCTCATAGAGATTAAAACATCAAGTTTAAATTTTTTTAAGGAAACCTTTTATATTTCACTTTTTTATTGTAGGACAGTAAATCTGAGTATTAAAAGGATGATGTTTTGCTGCATTTAGGAGTTGGCAATAGATTTCTCTCTTTGATTTCATCCTAATGGTCATAATTTCTGGATGGGTTAATTAGCTAACCCTTATAATGTCTACCCTTTTTCATGCAAGTATACGATATTACCTCTAAAAGAAACCTCTCAAATGAGTGCCTTTCAACTTAACTAACAGACATTAAATGATCCTGTTCATAAAAAGGAAGTCACAGGGAACAATTTGAAATGCATTACTTTAGAAAGTTTGCAAGTGTCTAGAGCAATTTTTCAGCTTCTTAAGTCTTTAAGGTCATGCAAGAGAGCTCAAGGCTTAGAAAAGTTGGAGGGAACAGCTGCAGTTTTTGAAAACAGTAAAGGCAAACTTGAAAGGTAGTTTTATCAAAGCTTGGCTGTTTTCCTATCACAGGGAATAGACGCCACTAATCTCTTCCTTTTGTTTAAACAGATGCTATTTGCTTGGCAAGTAGCTGAATTTTAAATGCAGAAAATTATTATACAAGGGGAAAAATTTTGACTGGAGGTTAGAAACAGAAGGTTAAGTTCAGGAGAAAGTCTTATTTTCTCTGACATATTCCAAGTTGTGTGAGGAAAGTTTTCCCCCACACTGGGAATGATAAATTTTGATATTTTCCATATAAAGAAGGGGTTTTTCTGTTTGTTTTTTTTTTTTTTTTTTTTTTTTGTGTTTGTGGTTTTTTTCTTTTTAATTATTTTTTATTTGTCAACTATAATCATTATAATCAAGTAGTAAATGGTTGAACCCTTTAGATAGATTTTGTTTGCATGGTTGCACTTTACATTAGTGAAAGACTAGAAGGAATAATTCAGAGGATGAAAAATTCTTCCTCTGCCTCCCTTTAGTGTATCATTAGTTCAGTTAGTAGAAAACTGTTAGCACAGTTCTTTTTTAGCAGCACAGCTCATTTTTACTCTAGCTAAGTCAGGTTAATCAGCATTCACGATATGGGGACGCAGGGTTTTTGGCCCATTAATTGCCTATAGCAAAGCTCAGCCATTCTTCCTCATTTTTTGAGGCTGGATTGGAAATCTTATGAAGGGTGTCTCTCCTTGGGATGGATCTCAGATAGTGTCCACAGTTTTCTGCTAAGCCATCCAAAACATGTGAGCAGGACAACATGGAACCCTGATGTAATGCAAAGCTTCTGGACATTTCTGTTATGCCATAGGCAAGAAAATGATGCTTTGTATTGCACATGGAAGGATTAACCAGCCCCCAGTTGTTAGATAATGTGTGAATAGCGGCTGGTTTTGAAATCAGCAGTGACCTGATTTAAAAGCTGGTTCCACCAAGGCAAAGGTGTGTTGTCTCAGAGCACACAAAACATGTGTTGCTGAGTATGGTTTGGAGATATGGGTCCAGCCTGCTCTGCTCAGCTCAAGAAGGGGTTAGCTTTCAGGACTGAGGAATAAAGGCTGTTGCTGGAGCAAGTTTTGCCTCTAGCCCTCAAGCTTCTCTGATCTAGACACAACAGATGGTGCCTCTTGCAATACAATATCTCTTTAACATCATGCTGAGGTTTTGGTTCGGTGGGGGCTCTCAGCACTGATTTCTGCAGGGCTCTGTTTTTTTTCTTTCCCCTTTTATTGAATGGCTCCCATTCTGTCAAGACATAACATATTTAGCCAGTTATGGCTGCTAACATCACTAGCAGAAGTGATTCTGTAACACTGCCTATGTTAAAGTTGATTTCTTAGTACTTTTTTACCAGAAAACAAAGAAAAACCCCAATTCCCTGTGTTCTTACCTTCATTCTGTATTCTGCTCTGTCTCAAGATACATTCTCTTCACTCCCTGAGTTCCTCTGCTCCTCCTGTTAAAAACTGCTTATTGAGAGATGCCTCTGCCTGAATTAGGGTGCAAATGAGACCATATGCTAAAGTCAATAGCATAGATTTTATCTAGCAATAAAATGTGAAGTAGAGATAAATAAATGTAAAAGAGAGGAGAGGGAAAAAGAGAAAAAGGGAAAGAGACAGAATGTGTAGGGAAGTCACCACCAGTGGCTCCAGGAGTGTCCCACTGGCCCTTTACCCCTGGCTGGAGGGTCTCAGATTGTTCTAAACTTTTCATTGTTTATATATTTTAGAAAACAAAGGAATTAATGCTCATTGGCTACACAGTTCTCTTATGCTGTTGGTTAAATGATTCTCTCTCCCTTAAGGCTAATTAGTCTGCGTGCTTGGTCTTTCTCTTGAGTCAGTGGCTTGTGAATTGGTGGTTATAATCTCCCCCTGCTAGAATTGCCTTTTACTCAGTCCAAGCTCATTTCAGCATTCAGCATTTCAACTCAGCTGATTGCTGAGTTGGCTTTCCTTGATGTCTATTATTAGTGGTACATTCACTCCTGCAGTGTTGTTAACCTCCCCCTAGACCTGAGAAAACATTCAAACAATAGTATCACCTTTATCTTATCTCAAGTTCCCTTCATGGTGGCTTAATTTACAGTCCAAGCTCCAGGTATCCACAGAAGCATACTCAGGGATGGGGCTTCAGTCATAGTTTCTGGGCACCAGTGCCGTCTGTCCCATAATTTGGGGTGATCTTTGTTTGACTCTTGATATGTGAATGAGCAGTTACTTCTTTATGTAGTTTGCCACAGTGGGAATTTTTGTCTGGATGCAGTACTCAGGATGTGATGGCCAGACCTGGCTTCTGCCAGGCTTGGAGTTGGCACCATCCTGTTGCTCCATTCTGTGCCTCTCTCATGACAAAGTCCTTTAGTGGCATTAACAGTGTTTGAGACAGGCAACTGTGATCTTTAAGTCTTTACACCTCCCACAGGTAGACAGCTGCTCACACAATTCAGGAACAGAGATGTTTGTGATGATGTTGGGGAATGTTGGCAGCAGAAAGGTGTTGCATTTTAATTTTTGAAATTTTCTTGCTGTGCAGGTATTTCATCCCTGGTACAATTCCACCTGTACAGCAGAATGTTAATTTTTCCTTGACTGACTCTTATTTGGCAGAGTCTGTAAACAGCTTAAAAATCAAAACTAAAGGAATGGAGCCCTTGTTGCTCTGCTTCTGACATTTCTGTCACATACTGAGGGTAGCAGCATGAAGGTGAGATGGGAGACATATAACACTTTCAAAATGATTTGTCTACTGACACTGGAGATAATTTTTGAGAATGGGTTTGCTACTCCTGTGTTCAGTTTATTGGGTTCTTCCTTGGATTTTTGATGCTTGCTGTTGGATGGTTAATTTTTAGGAATGGAGGTATTTCACCATATTTTTCTTTGAATGTTAGTTTCTAGTGGTACTGTACTTAAATGCAAGTGCTTAGCTTTCCCTTCATAAAACGAACACTGAATAATTTGTAGGAAAATAAAAGTGAGACCCAGACTTTTTCTTTCCCCAGCTATCCTTACTTTTTGGTACTATTCACTATGAAAAAGAGCCAAAAGCAGTTTTTAAATGTATTCTGCCTTCTTGAGGTTTGTCAGATACTGTGCTCAGCATAGTCCTTAGATAAAAATTCTTAGAGTTAATTTCCTTTTGTCTGTCTCCAAGGACAGGTTGTCATTTATGACTTCTGTATCTCCTGCTGTTTACTGATAAATTCTTTTTGTGGTGTGTTCTCACAGTATCAGAGGTACTACTCTAAAACTAAATTGTGTGAATATTTCTGTTTGTCAGCTTATGAATTCACCTGAAGTGAAACTCAGTAACAGGAGACATTTGTCTCAACACTCCCTCATTTCCTATGTTTTTGAGTTTTAATGTGCTGCAGTAATTTTTCTTGTGTTGTGATTCCTTAAGCTCCACTTTAACAGGGATTAACAAGGAGGGAGAGAGTTTATGAATTTACCTTCACCCAGAAAAGGCTGGGGTTGCCTTGGGGTAGAACAGCTATTGATAAAGCTATATTTTTAATAAAATCTCTCATGAAATAAGAACCTGTTTTAGGTCACTGGGGATGGCTCTTGATACTATTCTGATTTGCCCTGCAACCTCTCTGATAATGCTGTGACTTCAGACAGCCCTGCAGGATATGACTTTGATTTATGGAGCCTTGCATTGCTGTGAGCTTTGGTCTCCAGCTGGGCTTTTCTTACCTGGATTGAATTTTCCACAGTCAGTTCCTGAGCATTACTAGGCTGCTAGGGGTTTTTTGGTGGGTTGTTTGTTGCTAATAGCTGTAAGTAAATTTAAAGTAAATTTGCTGTTCTTGTCTTTAATATAGCCCTTGATACTAGTTTACTTATATTGCCCTGGTAGCATTTTCCTTAAATATCTGACCAGTCTGTCAAGAGATTCACATTCATCCTTTAATGACTGCGCAGGTTGCCATCACTTCACTGATACCTTTTCCATCTTGAGTGATCACATCCCTTTCCTGTCTGTACTCCCTTCAGACATGCGTTCTAAAAAACTCAATAGAATACAAATAAAATAAATGGTATTATGTAACATTATAAAGTAATAATATCATACTACATATAATTGTAAAATAAGGTTATATAAAAAATTATGGAAAGAAAATTAGGAATATCCAAGATGTGATTTTTGCTTCAGATTTTGTGTCAAAGTTACTCATGGATGATTTGCTTATGGAGCAAAAACTGTGCCTCAGGAGTTTTCATCCTAAGACTCAGTTTCTCTCTGAAGTGCATACTAGAGATCCTTCTTGGCTATCGCAGTTTCCTAGAAGAAATTAAATCTCCAAATACTTGAGAAGCTCTCTGATGTAGATTTAGGGGCAATACTGTCCCTACAGTATTCTTCAAACACATGTAGTTGGTTACCTCCAGTGTACTCAAGTCCTTAAGCTTTAGGGTTTACCTCTCCCACAGGTTGCAGTCCTGTGATGTTTTGGGATGTGCCTCTGCCTTGGATCTGCTTGTCTTCACAGAGAAGGATTGCTGCTTTTGGGTTGAATTCTTCCAGCAAAAGACAGGAGGCTGGAGGATTTTAACACCTGGCTAAGGATGACGTAAAGAAAGTAAAGACTCGGAGCCTTAGAAGGTGGAGGTAGAGATCTGCTGGTTTTGCTGGATTTAGTCTGGCAATTCATCCCCTCCTGCTTGTGTAGGGATGTACTGGTTTTGGGGGTATTTGCACAAGTAGGGCATGGCCTGGTGGGTTGTCTTCAAATGAAAGCCTTAGCTTTCATTGCCAGTTCTTCTCTCAGCTTGTCTTATAAGCTCAATGATTGTGTATTTCTTGCTAATTTTCTCTCCTCTGGAGCATATTGTCCTTCTTACTCAGGGGATTGTTTTGAAAATTCTGTGAAATTTTGGATTTTCTTATTTTTTTCTAGATTGAAATGTTGCAGTGGTAGATAAGGTGTACTCTTTATATGACTTAGCGGCTAGTTCCTAACTGAGGAGGGTCTGTTCCCTGCTTTGTGATCCAGTGTGTATCAGGAAAAAATATCTGCCTCCATTGAGCCTTTCGTGCCTCACAAACTGTTAAATGGATGAGTATTTTTCATACAGACAGAAAAGTAGTGTCATACTGGTACTTCTCTCTGACTAGTGGTTTAGATGAGACACAGAGATTTCTGTTCTTGTATGTTCTCTTCAATTTCCTCCATTTCTGCTGGAGTGGGTTCTGAGAAATGCTAAAAAAATTGGATTTGAGGGGATTAGCTGTAGAATTTTTTTTTTTTACTTTTAACTCAGGTGATATTCCTAGGGATGGTGATATGATTTTATCATTATGCTCTGATATAGTTTTCATAGAAACAAGGCTTACATAGTGGTGTTCTTCAGCATGAGCATTAAGCCAAAGCCTATTTAAATCAACAGTAAGTCAGCATCTGACTTAGACGGTGAGTCAGGACTGAATAATCAAATTAATTTTCAGAAGTCAGGAACTCCTTTTATTCTCTTACTGCTCTTCACTTAATGGTGTTACTTGTTGCTGACAAGCATATTATGGATTTTAGAGATCTCTCCCACTCCTCCCTTTTAGTGGCCTGGGTCTGGTTTGTGGATTCTGTGCCATATCTTCATTCCCTATAACTCTGGTTTCAGCTGTGCTGACCCTCCCATGAGGTCATATGTGTTTCAATGATATGTATATCAACTCTAAATGTCTTGATCTAGGCCAACATTTTACCCCCTTTATTCAGGCTTTTCACAGGGAGGATCTTTCACTAGCTAGTAGAGGTAACCAAGACACCAATTTATTTCCTTTATGGAACTGAAACCAGTCTTCCTGAGCTGTCAGATTGCCAATTTTCTGTGTGAATGACTTTTAAAAGTCACTGAGATGTCAAGAGTAGAGGCTTTCTGACCAATTTTTATATTTATAAGGCAAGGTTAAGAGCTTGATAGATTCAGTTTCAGCAGGTACTATCTTAGATGATGTGCCTGGGTTGCAAGGCACATCATGTATAGTATGATGAAGAATAGATATTCCAAAAAAGTAAAGAACAGAATGAAAAAACTAAAGTAATTATTTACAAGCCAGACAGTGTTCTCCTCCAGTTATTAAATAAAAACCACATAATATCAATTATAAATATGTGCTTTTTTATACCCATGAACAGTTAATGAAAAAGGGAAACAATGCAACCGTAAAACTTATAAAGCTGTACCTGATTCAATTAACTCTGCCCTTACTGTCAGTGTTCAAAAGCAGCAATACTCATTACAATTTCTTTTCACTAAATAATTTGTGCAGAAGAGCTACAATTCCCAATATCCCCACTTGAAGCTAAGGATAGGTATTCATAACACTGGGCATCAGCCTGCAGGTTTGCTCAACCCTCGTATTTAGTAGCAATAGATAATTTTATCGAAGTTGTGCAACTTAAATTTGGGCCCCATCATTTTTTGGTCAGCACAAACTCCTGCAGCCTCTTCTGGAATCATGCACATAGTCTTTAATCTTGCATTATTTAAAAATAAAAAAGAAACAAAAGGGTTTTACTTGATAAAAAATAGGAAGTTGTGAAAAAATCTATGGAGTTATTTATTTTGTGGTGACATCCATGGCTTTAAAAATATCTGACACTGCTTTTCGTAGTAGTCTTGCATAACATTTTAGGCACATTTCCCTGACTGTGTTTCAAAGACACAGTCTTTGAAACTGTGTCTAGCAATCAGAATTGCTAGGTACAAGGGAAGTATCAAATTTTACAACACGTTTTCAAGGCAGACATTTAGTTGGCAAGCAATTAATTTACAAAGTTTACACTTATGAGTATGATTTCCTTTGTAAGGAATACTTTGCCAGTTGCCTTCCTTGATGCCGGTGCAGATAATCCTCATCCTTCCACATTAAAACCTGTGTTAGTTGCAGCGGAAATGTTAGAAGTGCTCTGGATAGCCACAAAACCTTCCTATTTTTAAAGAATGATGACGACATTTCGGAAGGTAACACTTGGAGGTAGGCAGTTAGAGGGGAGGAACTGCACTAGCATAACTCCTTTCAAGGCAGGGATTTTCCCTTTCAGCCATTGTCTAAATGCCTCATTTACCAACATTGTTCATTACCTTCTGCTTCCTTTGCTCTGGTACTGAGGAATTGGAAATGGAATCCTTTGTCAGCTTTGTAGAGCTTTCTATGATTGCCAGTCTGTTAATATAAAAACCAGATAGACCATTATGAGTGGCTAGTTTGACCTCTTGTATATCAGTGTGGCAGCCCAATTTTACTTGAATTGTGCCACTAATTCCATCTGAGCTATTGTTTACAGTTTAGTATGACATCCAGCCTTGATTCAAAAGCTTTGTGATGGAAAACCCAGCATGTCCTTGGGGAAGTAGATCCCAAAATATGTTACCATTACCAAAATAAGGCTGTATTTTATTTCTGCGTTTTCTAAGATTCAATATGATGCCTGGTTTTGACCCCCAGTGGCTGTGCTCTGGCATTTGCTAGTGTGATTAGGGAAGTATCAAAATTTTCTTCCCAAGATTTAAACAAGTTTGATGTTGCAGTCAAAAAGCTGGTTCTGGTTTTTTTTTTTTTTTGTTTTGGTTTGTTTTCTTTTTTTTTTTTTTCCCCTCATTGGAGTCAGAACAGCATAAATTTGGTCTTTATGTACTCCTGTGGTATGTTCTTGGTGTATAAAAACATTGTTGGACATGATTTCACAAGCTAATATATTTTACTTGAACTTTTTTGAAGATGATCAGGCCTTTGAGAAGCACTGAAATAATTAGCACAGACAAAGGTGTTTTCATGAATGCTTCAGGAACTGATGCATCCAGACCATGCTCATGGTTGATAGTTCTTGAGTAATGAGATCACTCTTGGAAACTCCTCCCCTGTAACACATGCTCCAGGGGACGAAGGAAGCATACTCTTGCATTGCCAGAGATAATGTATATTTGTGCGTTATCATTTAAAATGATTTAACAATCTGGAAGTTACGGGCAGTGAAACATGATTTGAGTTGCTTTTCTGTTCATTCACTGTTGTAGGAGCAACTATGCATTTTCCTGCTGCATAACTATATTTTCACATCTATTATAGATCCATTGTGCTGAAAAAGATGTGAAGAAATCACATGCTTCTTCCCTTCCCCAAAGACAGGATGAAACACATGTATACTATTCCTAATGTATATTATTGGTTCAACCAGTTTTTAAAAATGTTTCACGATGGGAATTCTTCCATCTTTGAAGACAATTCACTCCAGTGTTTTATCCTCTTGATTGTTAAAAGTTATTTTAAAGGAAAACTTGGTATAATGCTCTCAAAACTCCATGGCCATTGAACAGGGTGGATGAAATACTTTTCTGCGTGAAGGGCTATCACTTCCTTCTCTTTACTACATACAGTTGTAAAAAATACATTTTTGGGTTTTTTTGGAAATGTGCCTTTTGTCTTCCTGGCATGGTTATCAAAGACAGTAAAAACTTAGAATAATTTCATAATTATCTATGTTTGCACCAATGCTTTATCCTCCTCATCCCTCAAGATCCAGTAAGAAAAAAAAATGGCAGTGGTTATAATTATTTTACATCACTGTCAACATGAGGATGCACAGTTTAACTGTAGTTGGTGAGCTGGCTGTATCTTAGATGAGACACTGTTACATCGGCTCAGTGAATATGAGATTTCTTTCCCTGAGCCAGGACATCTTTCATGGCAACGCAGCATGCTGGATTTGCATGAATAGCTGATGAATTTGGAGTGTTTCTTGGGTGCAATGAAAAGCAAACCCAGAACCCAATGAAAACTGGTATGGTTGGACAGTGTGCTCGAAGTTTCTTGAGGTCATGAGCCTCGCCAGCATTGATTGTGTGATCAGTATTTGCATCCAGAACGCAAGTCCTGCCTTGGATGTGCAGTGCTTATAGGCAACCCCCTGGGACCACATTTGGAGCTATGTAAGTGCAGACTGCGATTCCTCCCTCCAGTAGTTTTACAGGTCAGGATAATGACTTTGGTTTCCCAGATCCACCTCTCGTGAAGCGTCAGCTGGTTCAGCATCTCCATTGGCACTGATGGATTTTCACCACATGCACAAAAGTTCTTTGAGCTCTCTTGATAGGTAGAAGTGGGGAACTGTCTGAGGCCTTTACTTAGCAAATCATACCTAAACAAAAAGAAAAATAGTACAGAAGAAATTGGACAATGGATATGTGGTAAGATTTGTGCAGAAAGGAGCACTTCAGTATCATTCACCTCCTGGTATTGCCTTGTTAATACTGTGTGAATAAACTGAAATGTGTGTTTTCTTCTCTATGGCTGGTCTTGAAATTGTATTTTTCTTGTCTTTACTTGCTTTATGTAGAGTTTTTAACAGTATGCATTATTTCCAATTTTTCTGATGGTCTGCTGTATAGGAGGCAGAAAAGGCAAGGTTTAGGATACCCAAAAAATATTGTGAAGTTTAGAGTCGGAGCTGGTAAAATGGCAGCAAAGCATGCATGGTGGAAAATATGGATTATTTCTATTAAAAGTATTTTACAATATGAATAAAATTTACCACATTATTTCAGTCAACTAATTTATTCAGAGATAAGTAAAAATGCTATTTTAATAATTTTCCTCTTTTTTTTGCTTATCTATTTGGTTGGAGGATTTAGTGAATTTCCCAGATAGACTCAGATGTTTTGTAAGATTCTGAAATATTCTTTAATTTCTTTCATGTTTATAACACTTGTGTGAGAACAAATGTGGTAAGATCAGAAATAGATTCACTTCTTTAAATCTCTCAGTCCCTATGTCCTTTCCTCATAAACCTCATATCCCCAAAAGCTTGCACTTTTTTTTGCTATCTTCTAAGTTAGAAGTCTTTTGCCCACTCTTTTTAATGTTTATATTCCTGACAGCTAGACCTTCCGCATTTATTCCTTCAGAAATCCATCAGGTGTGCATTTTTCCCCTTATCTTTAATATACAGCAGCTTGTATGACTATTTTCCCTAAATCCAATTTTTTAGATAACCTGCTTGTTTTTCAAGTGCCTCTTTAGTCTTTTTTTTTTATAATTTATTTTCCTTTTGCTTCAGGATATATTTTCTATCTTGCAGCACATGCCTATGGAGAGCAGATGGTTTACTTCCCTGAGTATTTGTTTGTGGTATACATGTGCCCCTGTGCCACAGCTCAAATCCTTCTGCCCTTTGGTAGATTTTAGAGATATGCAAGGCTCAGTTTTCCCTGAGACATTTAATTATAATTTGAAGCAATCACTATAGTCATGTGAAGGGCATGAATTGGCAAACTAGTTGCTTCCTGGTGGCAAGTGAAAGCTGGATGAATTTAAAAATGCACTGCTTGGCCTTTCACTAACAAACCAGCTCAGGAAAACATGGAAGTACTCCTGGTATGTGTAGGGCTGAATTCAAGTTGCTGACCCATGCAATTCAATTGTTCATATGGATGAGCACAAACTCTCACTGTTACAAAACTAATTTGAATCATGGATCTTAGTGATATGTAATACTTTTGAAGTGTGTCTAGAACCATCAGAAAGACATCTTAGAAAATATCTTACCAAAAAACCAAAAATGATGTTGTTCCTTTAATCTCTTTTGGTACTTCTTGGAGAACAATGATAGTGTCTGGTGCTGCTGACTATTAAAATTTATTGTATGGATTTATGGATTTCAATTTTATTGTGGAGTTGATCTTCAATTTAATGGGATGTACACCTATAAATCAAGGAAGTTCTGCTGTTTAATCTGCTCACAATTCCTAAAGCATTACGAAATTCTCTTATGAGTCCTATACTTTTCTAAGCATTCTCTGGTAGATAAGGTGCAACATTTTTACTGATGCTTTGGAAATGGCCTTTTCTTAAGGTGCAAGATACCTGATTTGTTGTCTTGCCTCTTACTTCATTCTTGCTTTGCAGTGTGATAAAAGTTTAGTAATTGAAGAACTGAGGCCCTCTATTCTTATTTGGAAAACATTCTTTACTAGGAAATGATGACATTTTCTTTCAGACAAGTCATACACATAAAATGAGGGACAAAAAAGTTCTTCTCATCTGAGAAAACGTATTTTTAATTTTTTTTTCCTGGTTTGCTATGCCTGAGGTGCTTTGAATGGGGTCTCCTAGCTCAATGAGTTGGCATTTTCTCTACCAATTTCCAGGCAGCTTTACTCTGAAAGTGCTGTAATGGGATATTGCTAAATCAATATATCATGACTTGCATCCTTCTTAACTGAGCACTGACCAATGGCCTTAAGCCATAGCTCTGCACAATTGACAGTGAGCACTCAGTACCACTCCAGTGAGGGCTTGTCACCAAAAAAAGACACCAAAGTCTGCCAGTTCTTTACTGATGGCAAGAAGCATGCACAGAGAGGGCCAAATGCAGAAAGATGGAAGGACAGGAGTTATCTGTGGAACTAAATTTCTAGAGAAGTAATTTGCATTAATTTTTCTTGGAAGGCCTGGCTGGCATGTTCTTCAGTTCTGCTTCATATAATCACAACTGCAGGGAATTGTCCCACTGCGAGTGTGTGATATTCCTTCTGTTCGTGGAGATGGGCACAGTGAAAGCTACAGCACTGCATAAGTAATTAAAACTCCTTGGTGTTCAACAAGAAACTTCACTAACAGAATGCTAAGAATAATAGGTACATACCCATTGTACAAGAAATAAAGTTCTAAATTAAATTAAAAAATAGAATGTTCTCTGCCAGGATGTTGTTATGCAATAAGCATAACCCACTTCTTGAGCAATCCAGCGAATGTAAGGAACACGTCATGATTTAGAAATAGCCATGTGGCCAGCAAATTTCTTACCTGTGGCTAGGCACCCTTAGTGCTGTCTGGTACAATTTAATAGGTTAAACTATAAGTTCTGCATGAATTTGTTGAGAAGATGAACAAGTAAATACACATCTAAGCAATTCATTATTGTATGCTATCCTTCAATTTTACCCAGCTAATTAAAGAAAAACACCACATTAAAGTCAAGGTCACAGCAATATTAAATCAATAATCTGTAATTCTTGAATCTTGAAATCACAGAGTAATTCCGAATTGAAAGGCTGGTAGTGGTTTTCTCATGGACAATTTTGAGTGGAGGACTGATCCCTTTTCAAGAGTATTAATCTAGTCAGTGCTATGTGCCTGCATTGACCTGGATGGTAAAAGGTACAGCTGTACCTCAAATGTAATTGTTCAAGGACCTGAGCATTTGTTCTCCTCTTCCACAGCAATCAGTGCTGTCTCCTTGATTTTCTTCAAGCAGTTCCAGTAGCGCTTATAATGATACCCTATTTCCATTTTAAATAAAATTCCTCTTGATTGATTGATTTTGCTTGATTTTATTCTCTCCCTTCCTAATATGGGAAAAAGCCCTTCAATAGAGGTATTGGTTAAATTATACATAATAGCAACAGTAACACAATAATGCAAGATTTTATGCTTGAAGTACCTATTGACTTCTTCCATTATTGGCTGATTTTTACTTTTGAGAAGCTGTTTAAATCATAGCTTCCATAAATACACAAATGCAGTATACCCATAAACCCATTAAGAACCATTGATGTCTATTCACTTGAAAAATAAGGTAAAATAGAATGATGGAATTCTTTTTGCTTTGTTTTGTAGTCTCTCAAAAAACTTGCTGTCTAGAGTGAGAACCTAGAAGCATAATTTGTCTCAAAAAATGTACAGTGAATGTGATTGTAAATGGTTGAGAGCAGCCTTGAGGAGAAGGGCTTGGGGGTGTTTTGGTGGATGAGAGGCTGGACATGACGTGACCTGTCAGTGTCAATGTGCTCTCACAGCCCAGAAAGCCACTTGCATCCTGATCCAAAGCAGCGTGGGCAGCAGGGTGAGGGAGGGGATTCTGCCCCTCTGCTCTGCTCTGGTGAGACCCAACCTGCAGGGCTGCACCCAGCTCTGGGGTCCACAACCTAGGATTGAGTCCAGAGGAGGGCCACAAAGCTGATCAGAGGTCTGGAGCACTGCTCCTATGAACACAGGCTGAGAGAGTTTGGATTATTCAGCCTGGATAAAAGAAGGCTCTGGGGTTTCATAGTATTTTCCAGTATCTAAGGGGAGCCTGCAAGGAAGCTGGAGAGGGACAATTTAGAAGGGCATGTAATGACAGGACAAGGGGAAATGGTTCTAAACTGGCAGAGAGTAGGTTTAGATTAGATATGAAAAAGAAGCTCTTTATTGTGAGGATGGTGGGGCACAGGAATATGCTTCCCAAAGAAGTTGTGCTTACCCCATCCCTGGAAATATTCAGGACCATGTTGGATGGGGCTTTGAGCAATGTGGTCTAGTGGAAGGTGTCCCTGGTTATGGCAGAGGGAGTTGGAACTAGGTGATATTTAAGGTCCATTCAAACCCAGGCTCTTCTATGACTCTGTGATTAGCCATCAAATGAACAAAACCAAAATTCTGGAAAAGAATTGAACAGTCTAAACAGAATGCATTCAAACAGTGATGTAAATGAATTGTGGCTCTCCAATGTCTTCAACAGGTATTAAAAAAATCTGCTTCCTGTGAATGACAGTGAACTAGGGAACTAATTTGCTCTGTGATTTATACTCTTGCTTTGATCACAAAGACCATGATATATTTTATTATAATAATATCTGTTTGTAATGAAATGATTGACATCCTCAAATTTGGACTTATTTTCTTCATGTGTCTTACACAATTTGAAACATATCAGCTAATTTGGGTTGTCATTTAGCTGCCGTCTTTACTGGAATAGATTTTTAAATCCATGTAGGACACATTGTAATTGAGAATGAGGTTCCAGGTATCTGGTGGTCACTTCATGGTGCTCCAAATAAACACGACAATTTAGGGAGTATAAAATTAGTCTCATCTGCTAAATGCATCCTGCTGTGAAATTGCAGCCAGTTAGAAAAGGAAAGATGCTTGTAGCATAGAAAAATGGTTTGAGGGAATATGAAAGTTATAATGGAAAATGTAATAGATGCCAGAAATAATTACACAGGTGACTTCCACAGAGTATGACTTCAATTCCTTGTATTCCTTCGGAAACCCAAAGCCTGTTATTAATTAAGCTGCAAAAATAGGAATCTGCTGTAGTTCTATAACCATCAAATAGTCTGCTTTTCTTTTATATACATTATATTTTTTCAAAGGGTACTTGTTCCTGACATCTTTTTCTACAAAAACAAAGGTTCATTTAATATTCAACTTATGGTATTGTTTTATTCAATATCTTAATGTCTTTAGGTACTGCTTTGAAACAACTTAGCGAATGGAGAGGTAACATGCAGTGGTGTTTTTAAAGATGGATACAGAGCAAATAATTGTGCAGGAGAAATGACACTGCTGTGAATATTGACTGTAAAACCCACTTATATTGCAGACCATGCATGTGTATGAAAAATTTAAGGAAGGTGAAGAAATTACAAAACATTAGGGTGTTTCTGCCTATAAGTGTTTGTTGCCTTTGAGGTGGTGGGTTTGATTTGTAACCAGGAATCTTATATCATACTGGCTTCTGGGTTGTTTGGTTTACTAGGCAGATTCAGACATTTTTCTTCTATTTTACTCTTTTGCTCTCAGTGGTCATTATTTGATATGATCCCACATTATTTGATATAATCTCCCATAAAAGGGGAGAAAAATACTTTCCAATTAAAAATACTGAAGAAATGGCGGGTAGACAGGTCTTATATATCTAGTATCACTATAGAGCAGCCCTTGAACTGCCAGTACCACTTAATTTGTTGGCATCAGTCTGAAGGCTGATGTTAATGCTACCAGCAAGAGCCCAGATGGCAAGTGGCTATAGCAGTGCACCCAGCCTTCCTTTTGTTAGTTGTCCCTTGCTTCTTGCTTCATTGTGTTCATGAAGGGGTGAGGCAGACGCTGCTGAGGGCACTGGAGAGGAGTATGGAAATACACTGAGGTATAATGCAGGTATCCAAAGTGTGATGACAGTGCTCCAGGTATTTGTCTAGTCTTGTTTAGAGCTGGTTTGGGTGCACGGTGTAAACATAAGCTCTGAACTACCAGAGATGATTAGCTTACACTGGAGAGCTCCTCCAGGTATAAGCTAACCTAATTGTAGATCAAATTTCAACCCTAAAGGAGACTACAACATATGATGCATTTAACAGTGAATGGAAAAAAAAACAAGCAGTACAAAAACAAGCTTTGTGTCACAAAGATCTGTTTTTTGAAACAGATTTCAGTAGTGCAATGAATAAAGTCAGAAATAAGCATCAAAAATCTTCAGGGAATGGAAAACATGGGATTGGGTAGCAATCTTGCAAAGCCAGGTACAACATTTAGTTGACTGAGCTATGCTGTAGAAATAAACATAGGATAAAATAAGCACAGCAATTGGAAGAAAAGACAGTACTTGTAATTCTAGAAAAATAAGATGAGGAGGAAAAATAAGGCAACAGGCAATTGTAACAGGTAAATGATGTACTAGTATCAATAAATATCTCAGAGTAATATTGCAGAAATTGTCTAAGGGATTTAGTTAATGTTTTGAATACAAATCTATCAAAACTAATCTTTTTTTTACTGAGTTGGGAAGGTTTTTTTCCCTGAGTATCTTCTCACTGCTGACACTGTTAAAACTTATCTCAGCAATAATTCTGCAAGAGAAATCTTGTGCTAGCCATAATGTAGCAGTATGATAAAAATCATGATGAATAGTAGACTTGACTCAACTGTGCCCCTCAGTTAATGAATAACATCCATTTTTATTAAATGATTCAGCCAAAATATTAAAGATGGAGCAATCAGGCAGGTCAGAAGCCTTGAAGTGCTACTATATTTTATGAGTTTCTTATCAATTAAATAAGTTTGTTCTGCTATATGTCAATGTTGATTTGCTCTTTTTTTTTCTTTTCTGGATGAAGTCTGGATTCCACATTCCTTATAAGCTTTGTCTCATGCATTATACAGTGGAAATATGCGTCAAGAATTACTGGATTCCCTTCTTTAGATTTCCTCCTCTGCTGTTTCATGCATCAGTATTTCAGCTTTCTTCATTTTATAATTAAGTGCCTGATGTGGAGACAGGGCAGGTTTGAATGACGTAGGTGTGTAAGATTGAGGGGCTTGGGGTACACCTCACTCTTCAGATTACTTAGAGGTCACTAAACTTGTGGGGATGGAATCCCATGGCTTCCCTCTGAGATTTTTGGGCTCCCCCACCCAGACATGGCAGGGGTTCAAGATCCAGCTCCCTCCCCATGGCTGGATCATACCTGAGTTGAAATTGGAAGGTCTTGTTTCTAGTCAGCCTTCCCACAGTGTCCCCCCAGAGTGGCTTATCCCTGGTCAAAGGCAGGAGACCAATCCTGCAAATCTGTACCAATTTGCTTAAGCCTGTTTGCATGAATAATGGCAGGAATGCTTTTCAGGCTTGGGTTGTTTAATTTAGAACCCAATTATGAGATCATGGCTTATATTTTTTGGCAGTGAGCATGATCATTAATCAGGATGCAAGGTTTTCAACTCACTGGGACGACGCCATTGTGGACTGATTGCTCTTTGGGAGCAAACGTCTTCCACAGCCTTCAGACCAGCTCACAGCTATGGAATTGTGCCAATGATTAGAAAGGATAAAGATCAGTAAAAGACAGTTACAGTCATGTCAAAGAGATACACAATAGACAGATAAACAGAAAATAGGCTCTATCTAATATCCATGTAAAGTTAAAAGTATCTTACACCAACAAATGCTTTCAAAATCAGTGATTTGGTGGCTTGTTTACTATTATTATTATTTACTACTCCTGTGGATAGATGCAGATTTTTTTTTAGAATTATTTCAATTATTTATGCTTCAGCAGTGGTAAGCAACTTAAAATAGATATATTTTGATGAATAATGTTCAGATAAATATTTCAAAGGGTACAGATTAGAGGAAAAGGGAAGCACTGCATATAATTCATCTATTATGACAAACCAGAAAGTGTTCTAAAATACTTTTGCTTTCCAGGAAAAAATGTTCCACAGTTATTGATTTTTTGATAATTATTTCAAGGAGAGCTGTGTGCAGTTCTGCTTCAGAGACAGGGATACTGTGTCACTGCTCCAAACCACTGCAAAACTTTTCTTTTTTTATATGAGAGTGAAAGACCACTTAATCAAGTTATTAGTTTAAATTTGTCAGCCTGATAGATATTGTTACACTTAAACTAGATTTTTTTTTGGTCAAAGTTGTTGAGGCATTTTGCTAGTGTAAAAGCTGTATCACAGTCATTCTGTAATGTCTGTTTGTCACCCTGTGAAAAGTCTAACTGCAGCATTATTGATTTCAAGAGAAGGAAGAGACTGAGGGATGCTGTGTAGGGACACAAAGTCCGATAAAACTTTTGGGGGAGCAATAGGATTTCTGTGGGGGCTGCTTCTGTCCAGCACAGTAACTGCCATATGCTGCTCATCTCTATGTAGACAGTCTTATTCTCAGGTGCTTAAAGACATGACTTGTTAGCATTTTGGGATTGGGATAATCTTTCAGCCAGACTTTGAACTATACTGGGGTAGTAATGTGCTTCACAGCCATACTTACTTTCCAAATGAAGAATGGGGAAAAAAAGTAAGTCTGTAATCTTGAGAGAAGCATGGAATAATTTGAATATATGGCCTGAAATTCACAGGTAGAAAATGAGTTTACTGCTCCTTACCTGCTTGCCCAAAGCAGTGTGGCCCAGGTTCAGATGGGTCCAATATTGAGCATGTTGCTGTGAGCAATTTCAGGAAAAATACCAGGAAACTTTGGCAACATCATTGTGTCACTCTGGAAAGGTGAAGGAGGCTGGTATGGAGCTGACACTGTTTAGTATTGTTCAAGAAAATGACAGCTTGGTCTGAATAACATGGCAATCATAGCTTAAATCATATGCAAAATAGCACTAAACATTTTATCTATGGATTAAAAATGAATATAACTGGTACTTGAAGTGGATTAAAAATTATGTAGAGATGGAGGCCATAAAATACCAACTGAGAGCTTTTAAAGATTATTTGAGGAAGAAAACAACAAAGGTAATGAGGTTTGTATGGTTTATTGCATTTCATCTTGTAAGATTGCAATTTACAGGTTTTTTTGGAGCTGAAGTCAGCATACCGTTTTGTCTGTATTGTGTGTGGGCTATACAGAACTTGGTGGCTAAAATACCTAAACAATCTATTATATAGGCTAATCTTTGCTTTTTCCTTCATATGCCTTTATTAAATGAGTATTTTCAAAAGAAGATAAGAACAAGGAAGAGGGTGGATATATTACTTTTACTCTGGAGAGAGTAATATTATTTTCATTACTGACAGCATGACAGTTTGCACCTATAAAAATGCTTTTCATCTATGCATCCTGTTCTCTTCACAGTGCAAGTATTATTCTAATCATTGCGTTATGGCTGGTGAAACTGAGTCATTGTGCAGTTATGTCTTTATCCAAGGCTGTGCGGCATGTAAGTGACAGATCTTGCAATAAAGGTACTGAAATGAGCTCTTTAAACCGGGTTAAAGACAGTAGTATCATCAGCAGCAAAAGATCTTGGAATTGGGGGATGAGATGAAATCTCAGTTGGAAATCCCTATGTTAACACATCAGATCAGGTTGAAACATTGTCAGAAGCAGAGTGTGTTAAGGGAGGAAGATGAAGTATAGTGATGAGGTGCCTGAAAGCTACAATGTGTACAAGTCAGAGCAGTGGCCACAGGTTGCACTCAAGACAGCTGAGGGAGATTCACCATCACCAACAGAGGGGCTGGTTGTCCTCTGGAGGCACCTCATTCTCTTCACTGACTGTGCAGTGAGAGTGACAGATTTTGCCACAGTTATCTAGCCTCTTGACAACCAAAATTCAGAGAAATTTGGCTACCTCAGAAAAATAATATCTCTGAGTCATTCTTCAAATTTAAAACTTTTTGACACTTATGTTTTGTTGTCAAACTGTTTCAGTGGATACTAGTGGAAGTTCAGATCTCAAAGTTTTGAATGGATGAGGTCTGGAATACATGTTGGAAAGGAAAGAATGCAATGTAAGTCAAGATAGCTAGAGGTGATGTGGCAGACTAAAGGGATGTTAGCATGCAGTTAAAAACTTTTTAATCAATTGAAAGAAGATGAATTGCATTTAGTGTTGCAAATATTTTCATTAAATAGTCTGTTTGTTAAATATTTCTTGATGTTTTGTCATTCATATTTAGAAGTTAGGTGCTTGAGAGGTCAAGAAGAAAGTTTGCATTGGATGTTTCCCAAGACAGCTGCACAGGCAAGGAATGCTCTGGTGGCTGCCATCCTTTATAAACCAATGTATTCACTCTTTTGTGAATAACACCTGATTTTGAGTTATTTTATTATCTTTTAGGTCACTTTAAAAACTCAGATGTGCTGGGAGGTGTTGGAGGTGAGAGAAATGCTTAATGGAGTTAGGTTTAAGGCAAGAAGAGATAACCAAGTAGCATAACTGGACTCTGGCTAATACAGACCATGGGATTTCATGGAGTCAGCTGTAACTGCTCAGAGTGTCTTCCATCAACAAGATTTTTTTGCCAACAGCATAAAATGGAAAATATACCCATATCCTCAGTATCTTGTTCTCTAAATGATTGAAACCTTGTTAGTAGTAAGATGCACAGTAAACAGCATACAAGATTGAAACAGATCTCCAGTAATTGAATGTTTTCTTAAAGACACTTAAAATGCATAGTTTTAGATAGCACTCTACTTACTTTTACTTCAAGTAACCACTAAACTTCTAAGTAAGAACCAGGGGGAATTTTTCTTTTCTGTGTTTAACTTTGCCAGCCTTTAGTTTATCTTGGACTTTTTGGTTGCTTCTCTATAGTCAATTCTTTGTTTTTGAAGTGGGTGTTTTGAAACAAGACAAGGCAAAGGATTATTTAAATTTGGAAAATGTTATTACATAACTACAAAAAATTGGCAGAGAGATTAAGAGAAAATATTCCATCTGCCACTAGTTTTAATTAAATCAAAAGCCCAGAACAGAAACAATCAAACATGCACAAATCCAAAATTCAGTCAAATTACTTGTATAATCTGAGTTATTTTTATTGTAAAATAAAATAAACTCCAAATATCTTTTCCCTTTTTATCTACTATGTGTTGCATTATTGTATAAACCAGAAGATTTTACAAGTAAATAACTCTTTCCCAATCCATGCTATTCTTGTTAATTTATGTTTTGAATGTCTGCATATTATATTGTGTAGCCCTCAAGCCATTTTGGTTTGTATTGAAATCATGGTTAGCCTTCTTACCACCGATTTTTCTTCTGTTCCCCCAGAATAAAATTTTTGGATGGTTGTTTAACTGATGAAGAGATTCATATTGGCACTATTTTTAGTGGTATGAAATTAACAAATAAAGTTTTTTAAGTGCGTGACAAAAAGATTATTAAAGGTTCTCTCCATATTGACCAGTAGTTTATTTTCTAAAACTGCTAAGATGTCTACTGATGTCAGTTTGAATTGGAGATGGCAATAAATTAATGGGCATTATAAGTTAAGATGAGAGGGGAAAAAAATGTGTGTTATCTGGCATTAAACAGATAGGAAATGAAAGCTGATGGGTGTTAGAACAGTTCTCACACTTGGAAAATATTTAGGAAATTTGTTAACTATGCATGTCCCACGCTCACTTCATGATCTACCATTTATAATGCTTTCTGTATGCAATTCATCACTGTTATTGTCAGCATGCTTTCTTTTATTCCCTTTTGCTGTTCTGCCTACTTGTGCGCATAAACAGAAACACATATTATTTCTGTTTCCTATAAATAATAGTAATTCAGACTAAAAAATCTATAGTTACTATTAGTGTATGAAAAATATAGTGCAAACCGTGTTCAGTTTTCAGAATGTAAGTACTTTTTTTTTTCCTGTTCATAATTTGAGAGGTAAAAACAAATTCTGTGGTACCTCTGCAAAACCTTAGTAAAGGACTACTCACCTTTTTAAGAAAACAGTCTACATGTGCATTTGTATTGTGTAGATGCATAGATTTGAGAACTCTGAAGTTTTTGGCTTCTTGTCAGTCACAGAGTAGGTTATGCTGGAGATGCAAGCAATAGAGAAATGCAAGAAATAGAGAAACTAGGGTTTCCCCAGATGTCACACCCTGTATCTGTGATGATGGAGGGATGTCTCAATGTGTCAGTTGCCTCAGCCTATGGGGATATGTGATAGGATTTGTAAACATACTGGGAGTAACAGAATAATTTGGGTTGGAAGGGACCTTTAAAGGTCATATAGTCTAACCACCCTGCAATAAGCAGAAACATTTTTAATTAGATCACGTCACTCAGACCTCTGTCCAACCTGATTTTTATTGTCTCCAGGGATAATTTTGTTCCCTTGCTTAGGTTTTACCTGCATTTACCTCTTTACAGCATAAGATGTAAGGAATATATGAAACATACTGCCAGAAGCTAACACCACGGTGCTCAATCTTCAGAACCGTGATGGTGTAACACCTTTCCCGTTTCTTGAGATGCTGTTGGTTTGAGTCTAGTGCTGTGCTCAAACTGACATGGCTGCAGCAGATAATATTGAGGCAATGATACCTGCTGTGTCAGTGTGTCCTGAGGTAGCCCTTTGCCTCAGAGGTAAACAAGATGTTCTACTGCTTCTGGGCTAGGTCTGGTTTTGCTTCCTTTCTTGGGAGACATTCTCATACTGTGGGTGAGAAATGCGTGTGCAGTTTCCCCTTGGTTCTCCTTTTCCTGAGAACGTTGTATGAGGTAAAACTGTGTGATAGTGCCAGGTCTGATGGCCTCTGTGTGGGCCCCGCTGCTGGTAACAGCCTGCTCAGCTGCCATGGAGAACACCCACACTCCACCTTTGCTTCCAGACCTGTCTCTGCAGCCATGGGGAATTTGAGTCACCTCTGGCCTCGAGTCTTGCTGGTCAGTGGCTGGATGAGTGCCGTGTATTGAGGTGTGTGCTCATTCCTCTTCTGGTCAATATTAAGGGATGCACCATGCTGTTGAGAACTGTGCTGTAAGGTTTTCCTTTCCTCTTGCTTTGGCTCATCTGCCACAAAGGAAGTGTTATCCACTGGTTTATTGAGCTTCACTTGACTGTCTCCTACTAGACTTATTTCTTAACACATCTCCTAGCAATCGTATCTTTGAAGAATTTGTTGCAGTTTTGCCATGCATCAGTAAACCCAATTCCCAATGGGACTTGCACCTAATATTTTCCATACTTATGTAAATTCAGTTTTTCAGTCCATCGCAATCTACTGTCTGTTGCATATATTCAGGAAGGTGGCAATCTTGAAGTGTTTTCTGTTGTCTTAAGAATAGCTGTAAAGAAAAGTGAACTGAGTAAGATGGCTATAATTAAAACCCTAGCAATCTTAAAACAAGTGTAATTTTCAGAAAAAGGTGGTGTGAATAATTTTCTGCAGAGTATTTACATTAGCATATATCTAATGCAGGTGGGAAAAGTAAAGAGTATTCCCCAGCATTGTACGAGAAAGATAAGTGTGAATTTTGGGAGTTTTTTGTGGATTTTTTTTTTTTTTTTGTGTTCAGCTCTTTCCTTCATGTTTTTACTATATCAAATTATTCTGTAATATTTGAAAAGCTGAAGCATGCTGTACCTGAATAAAGTGTAAACCACTAGCAATATAAACATACTTGATATATGAGGAAAGAAGAGAAATGCAACTTTTCATAAGGTTAGTGAAATGAAAAGATGACCTTAGAGCAATTTAGAATTTCATAAGGTACCAGTGAAGTTTCTAAGTTCTGACAAGTTGATTACTGTTAGTGTGTGAGAAAAGCCTCTTGAGGGTACTTGGGAAAAAGGAATTACAAGAGTTTTCAGTCATGAAATTAAAAGCAGTTTCCCTAAAAGGTGCTGAGATTTAATTTAAAATTTGAACCTTTGAGATATGTACTAATGACTCCTGCTCCCCATACATTGAGACAGGGTAATGAACAGGATTGTAAATTGCATGCCAAATGATTATAGATGAAATCATAGTGAATAGAAGGCTCTTGTCAGCTATGGCCTGGGACTTATGTACAGCTCTGACACCCAGCTTAGGTCCTCGTCTGATGTCATGGATGCACCTCTGCTGCTCTGGGGACATTGTGGTGAGTGCTGTGAGCCAACTGGCTGCTTGATTTTATTTTTTCTGGGGAAAATGTATAGAATCTAGGCTAACATTGAATATTTGTACACATAGTGATCTAAAAGCACTAAGGTATAAGGAAAAGCTGAGAAATAGCACTGTCTTCCTAAGATTTCTATTAAAGGGTTTAATGATAAAAATGAGAAAACTAATCAGAAATCTCAAGTTAGTTTCAAAAAGACATGAAAAATTCAAGCCCCATATACTTTAGAAAAATACTTTTAACATAGAACTTGTTTTTAATTGAGCTGATGTTCAACAAAGGTATTTAAATATTTTAAAAACCATCTATTCATGTTATCTGAATCAGTGGCCCACGAGGAATTTAAATTAGTTAATTTCACAGATTTAAATAACAAAAAATTGACTCTGCATTTCTTTCAGAAATATGTCGCTTATTCATAATGATATGGAGATCTGTAGTGGAGTATCTCAACAATGACAATCGCAATGAAGGGTATAATTCTCCAGATAATGAAAAAGCTCTTCATCTTTGATTAACTGAGGAGGTCCAAAACATCCACAATATTTTTCCAGGATGATGAATAACTAGCTTCAGAAATGTTTTGCATACCCATTCAGGAGTAATAGCATAGGCTAAATATAAGCAGATCCCACTGATCATATTGGATCTTTCTCTCAATTGGAGCATCTCATTGTAAACTGAGTGGCTGATTTTTTATTTGATCCTTTAGAATAGGTCCTATACTCCTGGGGATGATACAGGATCATTTATAAAAGTCGTGGTTACAGTTTTTCTTCTGGATTAGGTCCTGTTTGCAATTATTTACATATATTTTAGGAAATTCCTAAATGATATGAGGGGACCCTGTGGAATATAATATTCATACGACACTGAGAGAGACGCTGTTAGATAACTGTTCTGATTCAGTGTTAAAAGGCTTTGGTGATAGACTTGGGCATTTAAACACTACCCAGCGAGATCAGACACATGAATTATAACACTGACTGTCTTGTACAGCAGCTAAATCCCAGTTTTGGCCACACATGAATTATAACACTGACTGTCTTGTACAGCAGCTAAATCCCAGTTTTGGCCACACACAAAAAATTTTAGGTCCTGCTGATTTCCTGTATTTCTTTCATTCATGCATGGTATTATAGGGAATACCTACATAGATTTGTGTGTGCCTTGTCCATATGGTCTCATTTGATCCTATTCTGAGTATCTCTGAATTTCCTGGTTTGAGGCTATGATTCTCTCTTGTGTCCCTGAATTTCATCAGCTGTGGGGTAGGACTAGTGATGCTTACCTCTATGTGAAAAAGCTTTGTGAGGTCTGGTGAGGCCTCACCTGGAGTATTGCGTCCAGTTCTGGGCCCCTCACTTTAGGAGGGACGTTGAGATGCTTGAGCGTGTCCAGAGGAGGGCAACGAGGCTGGTGAGGGGCTTGGAACACAAGCAGTATGAAGAACGACTGAGGGAGCTGGGGTTGTTTAGCCTGGAGAAAAGGAGACTCAGGGGTGACCTTATCACTCTCTTCAGCTTCCTGAAGGGTGGCTGTGGTGAGCTGGGGGTCGGTCTCTTTCTCCGGGCAACAACAGACAGAACAAGAGGACACAGTCTCAAGCTGCATCAAGGGAGATGCAAGTTAGAATTAAGAAGGAAGTATTTTACAGAAAGAGTGGTCAGATACTGGAATCATCTACCCAGTGAGGTGGTGGAGTCATCATCCCTCGAAGAGTTCAAAAAAAGACTGGATGTGGCACTTGCTGCCATGATCTAGTTGAATTGTTAGAACATGGGTTGGCCTTGATGATCTTATAGGTCTCTTCCAGCCTTGAATTTCTGTGATTCTGTGATTCTTCTGTTGAAAAATGCCTTATGAGAGCAAGGCATTATTATTTACAAATTTAACTCTGGGCAGCATTGAGTGATACCACCAGAATGCTTAAAGACCTGTAAATCTATTGTCCACTCCAATACATTTCAGAAGCTAAAAAAAGCAAGAAAAAGCAGCAAACTGCAAAGACAGGAAAACTACTGGCATAGCATGGCAGGCTGGGATGGCAAATACAATTCTCTTTCTTGCTTAAAACAAGAGGGCATCTCATGTCTGTGCAAGTTGATGTAAAGTAGGCCTAGGGGAGTCAAGTAGGGAAACAGCAGACACAGACAGCAATAAGGCACTCTTTGGAGCAACAACAAAACAGATGGTTCAATGGCCCCCTGTCCACTCCAGAGAATATACAATTACTTACAGGACAAAGCCCATCTGGTCCCATAATAATCTCAGAATTCATCATGGCTAAAACTGCAGTAGGCTTTTTGCCAGCTGTTTAAATTAACTTGCCCCTCTATAAACCCATCTAAAAAACTTCAATCCTCTCCACCCTTTAACCTGCTGTAATAGGTTCACCTCTTGCCTTGTGATCAGAAAAATGGGAGAAACCTGTGTCGCCTGTTAGCTTTGGGAAGGATGGCTTGTGCCTATTGGAAACTGCTGCAAATGAAGTGAGCCATCGTAAAGTTTTAGAGGCCACCCCGTAAACTTGTTTCACATTTTGGCACCGTGACTGATTGTCTGAGGCCAGAGAGACAGAGGAGATAGCCTGTAAAGCTGTGTAAAAGTGTAGCTCATCATGAAAGGACAGCCTTTTCAAGGCACTAAGGCAAGGACTTGTGCTGCACTCAAATGGAGCAGGTGATTGTGCTGTAAATAGGAGCTTGTAGAGGCAGAAGGAGAAAACAATATAGCCATACTGGGATACATTGCAGATTTGGGAATTGTGGAACATCAATGACTTTATTTAATATTCAGGGTCTGTGAAATCATGATTTTCTGCCAGTTGCAGTCACATTTGGACAACAAGGTGCACACAGGAGACTCTCAGCTCAGGGCAGGAGCCAGTTTGCTGTATGTGTTAAAGACTGTGCAAGGCATGCCTTTGTTAAACTGGGCCCTGGGTGTTTAGATGGCAAGACTGCACGTAGGGTGCAGGGCAAGAACAAAAGATGCTCAAATTCAAGCTGCAATCTCCTGGAAGTATGCTTGGAAAGTATCCTAAGCACTTATTTCTTAAGTCCTTTCATGCACATTGTGTCACTTTGGAGGAGTCTCTGGGTCAAATAATATATACAGTTAACTCCTTACTAAATTTTATCCTTTGTGAACATTATTGCCATTTTCAGCATTGATCTGATTTTATCTTTTGTAAGAGTCCAGCTGGTTTCAGTATGCAGTTGGCTTACAGAAACCCATTCAACCTTTTAGCCATTTACTTTGACTATCAAAGAGGCATGATTGCTACCTGCAGGAGACAGAGGGAAAGGAGAGGAGTGGAATGAAGAGAATATAAATATATATGTGAATATAAAACTCATCTGTCTGCATATGAAACCAATGCTGTCCTAAGGATAAAACAAAAGCCTTCTTCCTCAGTCAGACATCCAGTCTTGTGGAATGAATGCTTCCTCTGAACATCTTTCTAATTCAATCTCAATCATTTTCATACCTGTACTGCTGCTAAGATTTTAGTAACCAGCTGCCATAGAAAAATGTAGAGGCATTGCAATATGTTTTTGGAATCTGGAATAGGTTTCAGGCTGTCACTGGCTCAATTTCAGGCTGTTTGACAAGCTATAATCTGTCCTTCTTGGAACAATTGACAATTTTGTAGGCAGGAGCTGTGCAAATAGCCCGAAAAATGGACAGCTCTTATTCTAAAAATATCAGTAAGAATAACAAAAAAACCCCTAAAACTTGCAGGTGCTCTTATTTTGACTGCTGTTTTTAAGATTAGTGAATGTAATTTTTGTATTCCACCTGGTGGTACAATTCTAAGTAAAGACTGTAAAACTGTGACTAGTTTAGCACTTGTTAAGAGAGAAACATATGCCATTTATCCTATGGGAATGTACAGTGAGCTGGTATGCCAGATGACACAAAGAAAGGAATATAATTAGATATTATATTAACTGTCACAGTGCAGTCGTAACATCTAGGAACTTTGGTAATACGAAAAGCTGCTACTGCATGGGAATTTGACATTGACACTAGAAGGTCCTCATCTCAATACTTTTTGCATGTTTCATCACCATGACCTGAAAACATCTCACTGATTCTACATATTTATTTTTTTTTTCTTTTAAAATATATAGTGCACAAATTTTCTTTCAAAAAGTTCTAATTTCATTTTGTGGCTAAGATCTTGCCTGGTTTACCTGGTTCTAGTGTGGTTCTTGCAGCTCTGAGTGTTTGTGTTGGTGCGTCTGTCGCTGATGGGCTTTGTTGCCGCAACAGCCCCACTCCCAGCCTTGCTTATACCATAATCATTGGGTGTCCCTGAAGTACAGATGTGCCCTCAACTTTCTTCTGCTTCAGCACTTCAAGTGTGTTTTTACTTAATGTGTGTTTTTACTTAATATGTGTTAAGAGAGTTGATAATTCTTTCTGCAGCGATTTTGTGCAGGAATGTACACCATCCTGTGTCCTCAAGCAAGCCACGGTATTGTGAACAACACATAAGGATCTTGTACCCAGAGATGAATTTTATCCCATTAAGACCCAGATGTAACTGAGAGATTCAATGATGCATGAGGTTTTCACAGGCTGCTAGCATACAATTGAATTTTATCTGCATTGACTACTGTGCAAACATCCCCAAATCCAAACCTAATGACTGTGGAAGGTATTAACCTCTATCAGTACTGTACATGACACCTTGGCATCCTCTGTGTTTACAGTTTGTAGTGAGTGCTTCATTAAGATTTCTCTGTGTGCTTGCTATTCCTGCAACACTGCAGGGACAGATTAGAATAATATGAAATGTTTATAAATCTCATTTAGGAATTAAAACAGTGAGCACAAAACTGCTACTTTCACATAGGAGAAAATAAGATTTCAAAGCAATTATAGAAAGTTTAATGTAACTGGTCTTCTGTTGCTTCAATTCAATACCAGGTGTTACTGTATGTAATGATGATGGGAAAGCAGTTGCTACCTACTATTGAGCAACTGGAAAATTGTTTTGGTTTTTTTTCTCTCACACTCATTTCCTCTGAAGTAACACCACTTATTTGGCTTACTTTTACTCCATAGCATTCAAAATCAGATATATTTCTTTCTGGTTTTATTTTAGTTTGATTTATTTAGGGAAGGTCTTAAGGTGCATGTGCTATTCTGTGTCCTCAGATTGTGTATTATTCTTAGCAGAATTTTAAAAGCTGACCAAAGCACCTATTTTCACTGCTTCAAGCCTAAAGACACCAAAGTATGTTTTAGCACCTTCATACCACTTAAAGATTGGTAAATTTTTAAAACTATCATTTTTATTTGAATATGTGGAGAAGGCAATACAAAAAAGGAAATATGCTGTCATTGAGATTTCATTGAAGCTCCATGTCAGTAATTTAGCTAATTACACAATGCATAATACCATGCATCAGAAGAGATGCAGGAACTGCATGCTGGAGGGATGCAGGACTGGCTGTGCTGGTTGAATGGGGGAGAGAAGGTCTGAAGTTGCACTGAAGTTGCTGCTCCACCTTGTTACTGAAGTAAAGACCTTGTGTACTTAGATAAGGCAATTTTCCTAGACCATGGACACCCTGTCTGAAAGGTAAAAAGAAACTGCTGGAACAACCTCCTTCTGCTTTGGAATAATAGAAGGTATTACCTGCACAAATCCTTTGCTTTCTTCACAGCCTTTAGCCATCACAACTACAAAGACACTGCTGTCACAGATATTGAAAGGTTTTTAAGCACTTGTCTCCTGAAAATTTCACATTGCTCTGAATGGTTAGGATTGCTCAGATGACTAGGATATCACATTTCTGAAGTGCTCAAGTGACATGGCATTTTGACAAGTCCTGGCTTTCCTATAATTTCTATGAAAGCTTGTTGCTGCTACAGATTTGAAGTGGTTCAAGTGTCATCTCTGGGAAAACAACAAAAAAAACAAAACAAATTTCTGGATACTTGAGATCCTTTGTCTGTCATCAGGTCTGAGAGACTTGAATATATGGATCTGTGTGTGACAAGCATATTGAGACATGCACATATATTGAAAAAGGGCAGTGAGTGTTGTGGTGCAACACGTGTCCTTTGGCAAGTGGTCTAGCTGCATTACCAAGGGGTAAAAAATCCTGCTCCACATATAGAACAGAAGGAGCATACACTATTTTCATGTAGCTGCTATGTGCATAACAATGTTAACCAGTGTTCTGTTATGACAAGTGTGACCCTATGTGTCTTCTAGAACCTGAATAATGGGCTCCATAGAGATAGTTGCAGGGAATATATATATGTCCAATTATGTCAGGAGCCCACGCTTACCAAGGAAACCATTGACCGTGGCAACTACGTCCAGATATGGACAACACTGGACAATCCAGATCACAAGAGCTTTTTTTTATTTTCAGCACATCAGTCGCAGGACATTGTTAGACAATGGAGACAGTATGTTAACAGCTCGCTGATCCACAGGGAATGCCAAAGAGTGGAGCATTACAGAATAGTATAAAACCATCTCGGCCTAGATTTCAGCCAATCATACATAGAGCAACACATATTGACAAGCATTCTATCCAATCTTATAAAACACACGTAATGGTAGTTAAAACAAAGACTGGTTCATAAGAGACAAAGAACAGAGCTCTATTCATGCTAACCTTCTAAAGATATTCATTAAATAACCTTGTTGCCATCTATAAGCCAATTCTACAGAGGCCTATTGTTATTTGTCATGTATGCTCTACTGCTTAGGAAACTTTTCTGCTGTATTTGCAATGCTAACAAAACCGGTCTGAGGCCTGTTCTTTTTTAACCATTTCCTAAAAACCCTCTAACTTTATGGATTCCAGCAATAGTGTTCCCAAGACACAAAGCTTTTCCCTTTCCTTGGCTTCAACAGTTTCATAGCAACTAAGAAAGGTGCTCCTGTTGTATGAATCTTGCAAGGGATTAATTTCAAATACAGGTAATGTTTAGTGTACAGACTTGAGTCAGAAATATTCTTTTATAATGTCACAGAAATGCTAAAAGTAATGGGACTCAGTTCACTCAGTTTTGAGACGGGAAATGGGATTAGACTTAGCTATAACTGCTGTCATATAGTGGAGATGCTTCTGACTGCATTTATTCTAACCACATTTTCAGTTCAGGGGGAGACTGGTGCTAACAGTTCCTAGATCTGCATACTAAAAAAGAAATACTATTCAAGTAAAACTTCAAGAATTAATCTAATGTTCAGGCTGATACTAATGTATCTAGCGTTAATAGTTATGAAATGAGTGCAGTAAAGAAGTGGATAATATAAGCCAAATATAAGCCCAAGACCTCCTGGTATAATAACTTTTCTAATGAAGATAAATATTCTATGAAAATTGATCAGTTACTCTGAAGACACCCCGTGGCTTGTGTCTGGATTTTGCATTATTAATTATTTAGCTGAAAAGGAATCAAAAGATGAATGAGACTGAGAATGGTTATTTTTGTCACCCTTATTCATCACTCTATTGTTAATTGTGTTGTAGGGAATAAGTAGAGCTTTAATAGGATCTAAAGGCAACATAAATGTGTGTCAGAATTTACAGTGGTCCCTGGAGAGAAACAAACCCAATATTTTTGTCATTCCTCTGAGTGATGTAAATGAAATCAGGCACTAAGCACAAGTGTTGCATGCAAAAATGTGCTCTAAGACACTGAGAAATAGATAAGCAGATTGTTTACATCTGGGCTGTGTATTCGGAAGGGCTTAATCAAATCATCTTATATTTACATTGCACAGTCATCCTGTCACTGGTAGCATCAGACTCTTGTGGTGTTTTTAACTCCCCACATGGTGCAGCACACAGTTGCTCCAGCACAGTCTGTCACTTTGGTGCTCTTCTGTGTAATGCAGAACAGGATGGTGATCAGCTGCCAGATGTCCTTAACTCCACCCTCTCAATGGCTTTCTGCCTCTCCTTGGCGGCATCATGCAGCAGATCACTGTAGTCAATTCTTCTAGGCACCTGTCACAGCGCCAACACTTGGGCCATTTGTGTCAGAAGCTGTTGCAAAACAGAGAGCTGTCCCTCAGGAGCTTGTCAGAGGTTGCTCATTTCACAGAGGCCATAAAAGCTCATACATACTTGATAAGCGCTTCATATGAGATGACAAGACCTGAAGAGAAACCCTGCATCACCTTAACATGACCTTCAACAAATGAGTTCTGTCTTGTTTTCCCAGTAGCTACTACTGAAGGCACATCTGACACCTGCTGCATGTGGCTGCAATTTGATTTAATACTGTTCCTGTCCCTTGCTTACCTTGTTGATCACAAACAGTTTTTGCAAGTGTCCATTCCAATTTGCTTTCAACCAGAAGGGTGTTTATTAAATGATTGTGCCTACACCTCTCCCAGTTCTAGCATGTCTTTTTTAGATCAAACACAAATGAAGAGGGGTTCAAAAGACACAGAAGATTGGAGGGGAGCTGTTCCCAGGTGTTTGCACAGCAGCTCTGTGATATATAGCAACTCTTGCTCTGTGGCTCCCAGGGTGAAGAGGCGCTGCCAGGGAGCCACTTCCCTCTCAGATGCTGCCACAGCACTTGGAGGCTTCCCTAAGAGAATGACACGGCAGAGTTCAGTAAGAGAATTTAAGGTGTTGAACTGAGCCAAAAAACCAGCTTCATGGCAACACGCCGTGGCCATTACACAGTAGTCACACTGAGGCCATAGGATCCTAGCAGAGCCCTTGTGTACTGGACATTATAGTGGAACTACAAGATGTATTGTTTACTGTCTCTTGGCCTTCACTTTTCCTTGCTGTTCTGCACTCTGCAGCAATGGCATGGATTTAACCTGGTGTAAAACCACATGGATAATAGGTGGTAGGTAACAACCTTAATGAGCTAATGGAGCATGTGAAATATCATGACCTTGTCAGGAAGGGCAGAAGTTTCCTGTTAAATTACTGAATTTTCAAACAAAAGGAATAATGCTCTGAATGGCAATTTTATGAAGCTACTGCATTGAATGCGGCTCTTGTGCTTTTAGCCGTTTCACTGAGCGTTTTATGTATATTTTAGCCCAATAAGTCTCCACAGGTGATTTGGTCTGAATGTATCTGTCGGACTTTGAACAGTGAATAATTGAATATTATTTTTTTAAAGTTTACTTGGTCTTGGAAGATGTGTCTGAGAAAGCATAGGCTATAATTTATTTCAGTACAAATAAAATGTTAATCCATTGCTGTATATGCTATTATTTGCAAGGGACTAAGCATCTTAGAATCTCCCTAGAGCTGCTAAGAATGTCATTACTGGAACACTCAGTTATGGTGTTTTAATTTCATTTTTTTACTAACTGGCTTGGTTAATTGCAGCATGCTCAGTGGGGTGGGTCAAGGCACTATTTCATTGGTATACAATATTTACATAGAAATCTTTATTTTAGTGCCCTTAAGTGCTCTGGAGAAATATTTCTGATACATTTCCTCAAAAGCAATAGTTTTGCCATCCTTTTTTTCCTCTTCTCCCTGTTTGTGTGGGTGCACATGTACCTTTTAAATGAACAATTAACCTGGCCATGTATTTGGGAAGTTTTCAAAAATAACTTTCTTATTGGTTTAAGGAGCAATAGCAAAACTAGAAAGCACATTCTAGCAGTGGAGGATGCAGCAGGAGAAGGGATACCGACATCTGGATTTGAAAACATCAATAAATGTCAAAACATATATTAGTCAATTCTCAAGTTAATAAACAAAGGTTTTTTTTCCTGCAGGACAGATTAAATTTAGAACTAGTAAGGTAGGTAATTTTAAAAAGTGTTTGGGATTTTTCTGTGTGTGTGGTAGTTATGAAATGAATGCATGAAAAGTGTTTTGAAGTCTTCACATAGAACTTCAAAGCAAAGAGATATCAATCAAAAATGAAAGGAACTATTAAGTTCCGAGACAAATGTTGTGATCATGTCTTGAGATGGGTGCTGAATGTCTGTCGGCTCTCCAGAATTTGTACAGTCACATATTCACAGAGGAAAGCCTCTTGAATCTTTTCAATCTTTTCGTAGAATGGAAGCTCTTGAAAACCAGATTCAACTACCTGTGGAGAGCAGGCACATATGCTACCTACAGATAGAGAGAGTCATCCTCATCCTTGGTGCACACGCAGCTGTTGTGGCTCAGGTGTGGATTATTTTGTTTGTTGTCTAACCCAAAGATTTACTGCTGATTCTGCTGACAGAGATACTTTTGATATTTCCTGAAGGCAGTCTGGGGGTATTTTTCCAGAACCACATGGGAGAAGTTTATGGGTTAGTTTTCCATATATTTTGAATTCTGAATTTATCCCAGTGTTTACCCTTGAGTGTCACTTTTCTTTCAATGTGTGTGCTTTCCTCTCCTTTCACACTTTTCCCCATGCCTCTCAAGGATGCTTATTCTGGTCCCAGTGAACACAGGGAAGAAAAAAGCAAGAACAGTGCCCTCTCTGGGTATGGCCCAGAGCTCTTTTAAGTTAAAACCCCCAACAGCTTCAAGCTTAAAGTCCTCTATGCATGCTCTCACTGTTTCCTTTATTATGTATCCCCACATAGTCCCTAAACACTCGGAACTGACTGTCTGGGTGTACAGAAAAGGATAATGAATCAGAAGCCGCTCTAAATAAATCTGTACACTTTTAGCCAAAAATTTAAAACAAAGTCTACTAGCAATGTCACCAGCCCTGTATTTCTACCGTTCTTGAGAGTATCACGTTAAACATCAGTAACCTCCTGAAATATTTCAATAATGTTGTTTATTGCAACATATTGAAATGTTTTATATTCCAGTTGATGAAGAAGTTTTTCAGCTATAACTTTAAAAGCCACTGGTAAATTTACAGAAGAACCTGTAAGCATCAACACAGTGCTAAATTCTAATAAAAGAGGAAGGAGCCTAGAAGCTGATAAGAAATGTGGTGACTTAGAGAAAAAAGATAGTTCAGGCAAGAGTAAGCAGAGAGCACTGAGTTGTAAATAAAGAACCTAAACCTTTTCAGGAAGTCTAATGCAAATACTGAAGCTGTGTAATAGAGCTTTAAATAACACAACTGGAACATATGCAATACTAAGGACAACACTGATCTGGTATCAGTAAAGGTGTTAATCTTCATATAATTGTATGCATTAGCCCCTACATTTATGTAAGAATGAAATCTTATGCTTGAAAGTCTTCCATATTTTGTGTCTATGTTTTCCTTCTGTGGGTTTTACCACAGCTGTGAGGAAAAAAATAACACTGTAAGATTAAACAAGAAGGGTGAGTAGATGTTCAAGGGTATAAAAAAGGTGATTTAATTCTTCCTAAGACTTCTGAACTGTCACGCAATGGGTTGACTTTGGTCGTGGTGGGGTACAAAAGAGTGGTGTCAAAGTGGGATATGTTGGTGGCTGAGGTACTGTGGTGGTTAAGTCCAGGAACAGGAGGGGAACCAGCTCTGGCATTCCCTTCCCTCATACAAATCTCACTCTGACCTTACCCACGCCTCATGCTCGAGTCATTTGAAAGCTGATGCCACCAGTCACTCCAAATTATACGATGTTTTGTGATTTTAGAGGCTCATTGTGTGTAACAGACATTTAACTGCTGCTATTGCCAAGAGGCATCTTCAGCACCATCTCAAAGAAATATTCCTTTGCTGTGGGTGGAGACCTGTGAAAGAAGGGAGGATTTCCTTGGCAACAAGTTGTAAATATGTACCTGGCTGAGGTTCAGATGTGCTGGGCTGCTCTCATCTGTGGAAAAGGGTAAAACTGGTAGCATATGGACTAGGAAAGAAAGTCAGCATACTTCATCCCTGAGTCTTACAGAAAAACATGTCTACACTGGTTTCTGATGGTTTCAGGAAAATCTGTTATCATAATATTCTTCCAGTTGAATGGAAACTGTCCAAGTTTAATTGTCTTTTTTTAACTGAGCAGACACTATCCTGGCAGCAAAACACTGGGAGCCGCATCCAGTTTAGCATTTATGGTACAGCAAGCTAACTAAAAAAAAGTAAGGGTTTCTTCACAAAGGCAAGTTCACAAATTTGAAGTATTTTCTTTCTCTTTCAGTCTTCTTTTGAATCACAGATGTACTTGACGTCCTTTATTAAGTCAAATCAAGTGGAAAAACATAATAAAGGCAAATGATAGAATGATATTTTCTTGTGTAATGAACCAGTTTATATAAATGTGATGAGGAGTTTGATACTGTTCTTGTAGCCCCCATTACTGGTACAGTGTAAAACAAAATGTTTGGGTTTTTTTCAAACCATTACTGAATTTTTCAAAAATCTGAAGAATCCTTGATTTATAAGCTTTATAAATTTTAATGTAAAAAGAATCACAGATTTTCATGTCAGTGAAAAAACTGTAATAACCTGGATCCCCTAGGGAGGTGTTTTTATCTGTTCAGTGGGGGATTTTGTAGGGAAAGTCTGTTTCTTACCTGAAACAATGTGTTGTCAATGAAATCAGATTCAGCTGTTACATTTATATATGCTGTGAATATTAGTGTACTTATGCTACCTGTGAGGAAAAGTGTCCCTTAAATAGAAGTATTCAAAATTTATTATGATCATCATATGTCTAAAAATTCTGGAGTGAAAACAGATTTAATGAAATATTAACTACTTAGGAGTTTGATGATATATGCAATACTTTATTCATTTTTTTTGTGCCAGAAAGAAACATTTCTGAGTAGGAGTTGACTGGTTTCCAAATGGAAAAAAGAGGAGGTCATAGTTTAATATGTGATGTGAGTGAACAGAATGAGTGTTTATGCAGGTGATAATTAGCTAGAAATTTTAACCAAAGAATTATCTACTATTCTAAACTGGTGCTTTAGATTGTTTTTATTTGCTACATTTCACAGAATATCATATTCAAGATGTCCATCAGTTGTTCAAGAGAACAAAAATGTGTTAAGGGCATAATTTGTGTATTTTATGTAAATGTATTTTTAGTGTGTATATTAGCCCATGTGCATAAAGCATAGCACCTTTGAGATCCGTGCTTTCCCAGCTCAGCAGGCTTTCAAGTAACTTGCTTTGGATGGAAAAATAGGGGCTCAAGCAATTTATTTTTATGAAAAGAATTATCCTTTCAGAAATTGGAGTTTAAAAGTCTCTAGATGACACAAATTCTTAAAATTCCTGGCCAGACAACTCCTAGTTTTTAACCAGGGAGAGAAATATTACAGTTTGAATGACAGCACTGTGAACTTAAGGGAATCAAAACTCACTTGTTTCACATACCTTTGAAACACAGCCTAAATTTCCTCCTGGACCTTATATAGCATATTGCACTTTGATAAGGCATCTGCTGTGGTGGATCACCAAAAAATGAATATTTCATCACGACACCTTTGATTTTTAAAATTTCAAAATATTTCAGTTTTATGTTGAGGTTATTTATTTTTTGATCATACATTTGTTTCAATTATTAGCATTTCTAACCAAAATAAATGCAAATACATTGAATTGCTAGATGCTGAAATGCTGAATGATTTGATAAATGATAAGCAAATGATTTGAAAAATTCTGATTTTCTTGTCTTCCTGTTGTCACTACTTCTCTCATCTTCCGCTTTTCACAAAAAAGTTTAATTTTATTAAATCTTCATTTTTTTAAGGTTAAAAATAATTTGTGAAACAAGAGTCCTTGTAAAGGTACACTAGCCATCAGCTATGTTGTTAGTACACATTTATAAATAATTTTGTTGGTATTTGCACACAGTCCACTGCCTGATTTGAAGTGGTAGTGGACATTAGCTTCACAAATATTTGCTCTTTAATTAAAAGCGTGTGATTTTTTTCAGGCTCTATATTTTTTCCAGCCTGCTATGAAATGCATTTTGCAAGACTTCAAATTATTTCATAGAGATGTTATAACAAGTTTTGGTTCTGCTTCTTAAATTCTTTCCTTCATAGAACTTCTCTGAGAATTATTCTTTGGGAAAGATTAAAATCATTAAGGGCGCACATAAAGAAAAAAGAATTCTATTGCTGATGGTAAATTGAAGGCCCAGCAAAACAAAAAGTTGAAGATATTAACTTATATTTGGATAGAAAAATGAACTTGATAAGTGCAAGTAGTGTTGCATAAATAAAACTGCCATCCTTTGCTTTAGCTTTCTCAGTTGCTGCATCATCTCCCATGTTTCTAACAGTATATCAATTCACCTGGATCCCACTGTACTCTCAGAAAGCTCTGCTTGCAGATCCTCAGTAGGACAGAGACCTTTACATGTTTCCATTTAGGCACAATTATCCTGAGTTATTTCATTTATGCACATTTTGTAGATATTAATTTAAGTGGCAGTTGTGTGAGTTTCCTGTGCAAGTTTCCTGCCACTGGGGAATCCAGATTTTAGTTGAACTCCAGGAGAGAAGATTGAGTCTGACTACCTTTGCTTTAATTCCCCCTGCTTCTCATTTTTCCTCCTCATGACTCAGAAATAAATGATTTCTCTGGGGGAAAAAAGCATAAGTTTTTGACAGAGGTTCTTCCTCAAATATTATATATAGAGGTAGTTCATGCTTTGTTACTAACCACATGGAAGAGTGCCTGAGACTAGTGTGTTTTACTCAGAAATATATAATTCTAAAAGCAGGTCTGGGCTTATATTCATATTGCCTAGCTAGCTTTGTTGGAGTATTCAGTGAATTAAAGTGATTAGATTAGCAGCCCTCTCATGATGGGGGTCTCTCTGCAGTCACAGACTAGGCTCTAGAAGCGTTTGTCTGCTGTGATCCCGTGGAGTGGGAACAATCCAGCCAAGATGTGGCCACTGACACAACCCTTCGTGTGGCACCTGGCTGTCACCATTGTCTTGGAGCTGGGCCTCCCTCAAGGTACTTGGGCCACACAATTCTTACCTCTGTTGATCACTGGACAAGCTTAAACTGTTTAAAATTCACTTTGGAAATAAAAAGGAAGTAGTATAGAAATATATAAATTGCCTCAAAACTGATTCAGTCTTACTTTTTTTCCCAAGGAGTGAGGAAGGTTCAAAGCCAGGCATTTAACATTGGAAGCTTTGTGGAAGTTAGGACAAGGTCAAAGGAATGTGGGAGGAATTTTAGTTAACATGACAACTGCTGATCCGTGTAACAATCTTAGAGATTCAGAGGGATTTGTTTTCTTCTGTTATTTTCTTTTCCCTATTGATTTCTTGTTCAAGCTATTGAAATACTGATTTAACTGATTTAATCCTACTGTACTTGCAACAACTATGTGATGCCAAAATAAAGAGGGTGTGCATTACATCTATAGGTATAGATAATTTAATTTACTCTGGATTATCTTGACTATCTCTTGAGATACACAAGCAGCCTTCAGTTTCTAAACAGGGATAGTGAAAGAGGAATGCTGAAGCTAGAAGGAAGAAATGCAGAATCCTGAAACACCACAATTTAGTTTTGAGCCTGAAGTCACCACAGCGTATTTTTTTCCTTGCATTAGTTCTGCTCACCTACTGTAGCATGCACATGAATAATATTTGCATGTCCAGTCCTCCATATGGTTTTCTGTGCTGTTATTAGGCAATCTGGTTTTACTTCAGCTGTCACTCGGCTGTCACAAAATTTGCCAAGTCTCTGCTAAAGCCTGTATCTCGGCTGGTTGTATGTGTGTGCCTGGAGCTGTGCTGTTCAGCATCCACTGGGCAGCAGGTAGCCTGGCTTCTCCTCTAAATGCCCAGCATTCCACGACACAAGCTCCCGCACAGCGCAGCACTCAGTTCTCCTTGCTCCTTCCAGACCTTCCCCGTGAGTGCAGCTCAGTAGCAGGACAGAGGGGGAAGCCACAAAACCACTTCTATTAAAGATATTCTGGTTACTTATTCAGGTTCTTATACAGTGGGAGGGAGGCAAAAAAAAAAAAAAAGGGGCAAAAATAATGGAATGGGTAGACATTTGATTTCAGTGAGCATTTAATCTAGAAGGATATTTTTGACACAGATTACATCTTGTTCCCCTGTTGCAGTTCATGTCTTAGAACACAGGAAGCAGGGGAACCTGAGGATGTTCTGGTGTTTTCCCCTTACTCCTGAATAGTCTAGGTAGAAACATAGATGATGTTCACTGTTGTTTTGAGGGCGAGATGTTATTACTTGGCTGTCAGTAGTCATAGTAACACTGCTTTCCCATTACTATTGAATGCATGGTGCTGAAGGTTTCTTTAATTCTGGCAAACTGTTTTTCTCTTATTTTATTTTTCTTGTCAGAATTTGTTCCCCTCAGAGTTTAAAACTAATTTAACAAGTTAGCCTATAATTTTACATGTCATAAACTGGAGGTGCCTCCACAATTTTGGTGCAGAATCTGTGTTGGTGCCTAATAGTTGTATTTGTTCTGCCAAATTGTTTTAATGCCCTAAATTTAGGACACGCTTTTCAGCTGGTGTTGATGGCCCAAGCTTCTGCTGGGCTTTTAAGGCATGTCTAAACAGATGGGCACAGACAGCTGTAAGCTTCCCCGTCCACTCTGTGAGCCAGCCAAAATCCAGCCAGCTCTGCTCTGGAAGTTGTGGAGCTCCATTAGTGAGATGCTGTGCCCAAGCGTTTATCTACTGCTGCTTTGGCAGAGTTTGCAGGTCTGAGCTGGCTCCTGGCTGTCCATCCTGGAAAGCAAACAGGAATGTTCATGCCTGGCTCCGTTCTTTGTGTGTGTGCCTGAAGGAGTCAAAGCCTGGCTCACGTGGGGTGCGAACTGGCTTGGCTCTGCCAGTCTGAGAGGAGGCTCAGGGGCTGCCCTCTTGTGTCACTCAAAGCAAAACTGAAATACTGGGTAGTGCTGGCTTCTGCTCTAAGCCCCTTGCCATGTTTGTCACCTTTTAGAAACCCTCCCATGGAGGGGTGGTGTGGCAGTCCCCAGCTCATCTTTGAGCACCTCCTTGGGTGGATTTGTTTGCTTTAAAATGTGCAATTATTTCATAAACCTTGCCAGTGCCTGGCCTGAAACCACAAGTGCAGGAAGATATGCTACCTGCTGCGTTTGAAACAAATTCCTTTGAATGCCAAACACACTGTAAGGAGCTCAAGCTCTCATGCACAAGGCTTAACAGTCTTTTCCCATTTTCCACATCTTTGTGTGCCTGCCATCTGCTAATGTGCCTTCTCTAATTTGGATTATAAGGTCCCTAGGATATTGCTGTAACTTTTAATATCTTTCCTCTGAAATGTTGGTGGTAGTTATAATAATGATAGCTAATTAGAAGAAATAGAACATTGACAAAAACTTTCTTCTCAATGATCTGATATTTCTAGTTTGATTAGGTAGGTAGGCACAAAGCTTAGAGACACTCTGCTTCAAGAATAACTTGTGGTAGATGGTGCTTCTGGGAACTTGCACAGAGGGCATGTCAACACACTCACATGACTGTAATACTCTCAGCTGAAGCATTTAGTGCTGCACAGCAAAAAATGCTGCTGAGAGAAAGAAAGCATTCACTGCTGATACACAGAATTTGGTGGTGCTGCTGCTGTTTTGGCTTTTTTCTGTTCCAGATGTTCAAAATGAAGCTTTTGGCTGTCAGCTCTGGGGAAATATTCAAAGGACCAAAGAGAAGCTAGCTCTATAACTCCCACCAAGCGTGACTGTGTGTAGAGAATGTAGATAGCATGAGTAGGGTAATAAAAAAGTACAAACTATTTTCTGGGCTCCTGACTTTTGCATTTTTGCAGTGTGATATAAAAGCCAGAATGATGCCCAAAAACTTCTGCTTAAAGGATAAGGATCAGTCTATAGGTGCTTTTCTCTATCTGGCTCCAGGAGGAATTGCATATGCCATGTATATAGGCAGACTGTGGACTGTCTAATTAAGAGAGTACAGAATTGGAGGAGTCTATATTATGCTTAATCCTAATAAGAAGCAATGCACTAAATTATCCTCTTGCAATTCAGCATTATGCTCATAAGTATGGAATTGAGTCAAATCTGTATTTTTTGGGGAGGAATCAATGTTAGACATTGAAACCAGGCAATAGAAACTTTTACTTTTCTCTGTTAACATTGGTTTCTATTTGCCTCCATATGAACTAGAAAACTTGTTTTTTCTTTATATTGTTTACATCTTAATAAAAAAGGAAGCAAGAGCTGGCATCAGGTTTGATTTACACAGAGAGAGAGAGAGAGAGAGCCTCCAGATGAGCATCAGATCTAGTGAAGTGTGTCCCACATCGCAAAACCATCCATCTCCTTTTTTAGTGAGCTGGGTTTCTGCTTCCTTAGGATGCTAGATCTAAATCAGCAGGTGATACAGGCACTGCTCATTTTGACTGTGGTTTTCTCCCTCCTGTATGATGGTGTTGATATCAGCTTTTCATGGGCATTGCAGCAGCATATCAGCACAAGAGGCAAAGCACTCAGGTCTGCTTTTAGTCTCAGTAGGTCTATTCTAGAGAGAGAACAGAAGTGCCAGAGAAGCTGAATTGATATCACAGACTAAAAAGAAGAGATCCTATTATGTCAGTTAGCACAGCTTTATAAACCTTGCAGTATTTTATGAGAATATTATTTGGTTGCCTTTTTTACATGCAGATTCTTAACCTGTCTGAAGGTATCTGTATTCCCCAGTCCTTGATCCCAACACATTTGTTGAAGCTTTTTGTATATGCCCTCTACTAGTCTCCTTCAACAATTGTCTGTGGGCTTTTTGTTTTCCTTTGGCCAGTTTGTTGCAATTTTTCAGACTGACAGGCTTTGTGCATGTTCAGAAAGATTTTCTTTCAAATATGAAGTAGCCAAGTCTTTACTTACTGAACTTGAACATGAAAAAATATTCGCTTACCCATACAAAATTGCAAGCCAGCATTTGCTTTCAAAGCAATGTCCCTTTGTGGCTTTTTCTCACATGCTCATTAAGCACTGCGAAGCGTCTAGGAATAGAAAAAGGGATTTAAGATGCTTTAAGAAAAGACAGCATTCTTGTTCTGTTGTTATTCATTTGTACTTGTTAGTGTGTAGAGATCCCTTTCAGGCCCACTGGAATTGCTACCATCCAAATATGTCATAATAGCCAACCCTTGTCCCAGGGATTTGCCAGGCTAAAGAAATCATGGGCAATGGTCCAGAGAAAGGGACAGTAGAGAAATGGAATTGCTTGGCTGAGGGCAGCCAGGATTTACTGTGATCTGGAGAAGAGGCAAATGTGTGCCTCTGCCTGTGCCAGGGCTCTGTATAATATTGTAAGCCTGTCCCACTATCTGAGCTGAACACCCCTGCCCTCGTTAAGCAGTCACACATGGGGCATGTTACTTGCAGAAATTAGTACATCTTTTTTCCTAATTTTATTAATTTACTGTTAAATTTCCTCCCCAGACTGATATTTTAAAAGATAATTGTTAAATTCTAGGCTGCCTGGTTCACCTTGAGGAACCGAGTTCTTAGCAAAAGATTTTTGGATTAGTAGATTTTTGTGACTGAATCACATTAGGGCACATATTCCAGTGTCCTAGGACTAGGTTCCATTTGTAAAGACACATGCCTTGTCATACAGAATTGGACCAGTGGGCAGAAAATGCCTTCCAGCACTGGGGAGCATGATTCTCCTCCCCATGCCAGGTTGCAGAAGGTGGTTATCTTTACTGTAACCTGCCAACACATGGAAATTTTTGCTGAAGAAGTAGTGAGGAAGAAAACCAAACAATTTTCCACTTATTTTTTGTTGTTGCAGGAGCACTTTTTCCTCTGAATCTCTTTACAGAGAGAGTAGGATTTACAAGGATAAACAGTGGATGGCTATGCAAAATATATTTATTTGAGTGGGGTGTGTGTGTGTGGGTGTGTATTAATACAAGTTAGAAATGGCATTAAGAAGGAAATTCACTGTCCCTTCTCTAAGTTTATTGAAAATCCAAACAAGACGAGATATTTCCATGCTCACTTTGATGAAATAATGTGATAAGATATATCCCAAACAGAATAGAACTAAAACCACCAGGATTTTGTTAGTGGAAAACTGGTGCTTATTATGTATAAAATACTTGTATATTTTGTATGAAATACTTGAACACCATGAAAGCCTGGAGTTCAGAAGCATAAAGTCATCAAATTCCCTTTGGTATTGAAGGAAGGCTGATACACAAATAATTTTAAGTGGCAATCTGCTAAGGATGCTGAATTTCCTGTCCATATTATTCTCCAGTCTAGAAATAGACAGGGAAAGGCAGCAGGGCTGCTGGAGATACCATTGCCTATCACTTGGCAAACACGTGATCATTGAACAAACACAGATATCCCCCAGATGTAAGCTCTCTGAGCGCTCAGATGGTGCAGCTGAGGAAGGTGGGTTAATTGCAGGGCTCCCTGGGAGCCACAGATAACAGGAATGCTGATGCTATGTCAGCACTTCCCAGCACCCAGCAGCTCTGCTCTTACTCAGAGTGACGCTGCTCCCTGCCCTGCCCCGAGTCTGTCAGAGGTCATTGTCACACCTCTGCAGGAACAAACCAGAACAAGGATTTTTGTTTGCACCTATGTACAAACATGACTGTATTCATGCACCAGTGCAGTGGCAAACAGTGGTGTGCCCCATTCCCTTTGAAGTTACAATGAAATGGAACATAGATGTGAGGAGGTGATTGCACTCACTCATGTGTCGTGTCTGTAACACTTATGATTGGGATGACTAGCAAAGAGAATTGCTCAAGTGCCCTAATTTCTGGAGGAATGTGGGAATTGCCACATTAAATGTGATTAGTGCAATACTGACCTGATCAATACCACTTCTTCAAAGTGAAATAATATCAAAGTTAACTGTGCTTAAGTAACAGATTTTTAGATTGCCTTAAAAATCTGAAAAAGTACAATTAATTTTTCAGTTTAGTGCCAAAACCAGATCAAATTCAGAGAAAAGATTGTGGGTTTTTATCACTTTCAAACAAAGGGGCATTTTGAAAATGTGAGATTAAAATGTTTAACCTTTTAAAAATGCAATTATTTTACAACTATATTTCACCCATGTAAACTTGAATTTGTGAATATCTGTTGATATCAATGGCTCAGGTCAGATCAGGTAAGCTTTGTGTGCTGTATGGCTAAGTTATTTGGATGAAAAATTTCACTAAACCTTGAAAAAAACCAATTAAACCCCCTAACCTTCTGCTTCTAGCTACTATTTTCATTTGAGCCATGAAAATAGTTTATTCAGCTTTTCTATCACTTGTCTCTAGGCCAAAAATGTCTATATTTTTTCTAAATAAACGTGGAGATAGTAGTTTTATTATGCAGGTTGAATTCTTTATATAGCTCTCCTAGACTTGCTGACATAATGATGTCTTGTGGCAATGCTTTTCCAAGATTAGTATTGTAGCATGTAAAAAATTATGTCCTTTTATAGATTTTCTTGTTTCTGTGAGCAGTGCTTTAGAGATTTAAAAAATGTTATTGGATTTGCCTATAAAGATAACGAGTTTTGATCCTGTGGCACCAAGTGTGAGAGTATATTCATTGTTTATACACAGACAGTAGAGCTAGAAATGAAAACTTTAAAACACTGACAAAAGCAAAAGATTTTTGCTTTCCCTGACAAATGAGAGCATATTAATAAGTTTTGACTTAATCTTACAGTAATATATGCTCATACAAGTATTCTCTGAGCCTTGCACAGGCACTGCTGTGTCAATCAGTACAGCAAATTCCTTTGCCTTGATAAATTGATTTTTACCATATTTTGGTGCTATAGCAGGACCATTCTATGCAGGAGAGCAGTTACCTAAGGTCAAGCAAGCAGCATTTTATTTTTAAAGGCAAAATTATGTTCCCTGCATCTGTCTAAAAGCATTACCTGGAAAAGGAAAATTTGGACTTCCTGCTCGCTGGTGTGTCAGACCCAGCACCCATGTTGTCACATCTGTGTCAGGTGAGCCTCTCCACATCTTTTGTCCTGGAGCATCTGGCCACAGTGGGCACTGTTTGAAGGCAAAATGGGTGGAATGCAGCTCCAGACTTTCTCTGCCAGTCCACGGACAGGGCATGGCTAAAAGAGCACACAACTTGAGTGCAACAGGGCCAGGCAAGGGATTAGCTGCTGAGATAAACTTAGGAACAGGAATTAAGCTTGACAGAAGATTAACAATTTGCCCTGGAAACAGCTGAGAGGGTAAAAATGGCATCAGAGGTTTTGCTAGGGGATTTTGGCATCAGGGAGTAGAAATCTGAGAAAAGCTTCGTATGTTGGGCCTTGTGCATCAAGAAGTGCAATATTAGCTGTCTGATACAACCCCTGAGGCTGGTATCATGTTGGATATTGTGTGGGGATGGCTGGTTTCCTCAGGATCTGCAGGAGCTGATTGATGGAGCTGTCACAGCCCCTTATGTGTCAGAGCCTGGGGAGGCCTGTGAGGGAAAATTTTAATGGTGCTTGTCATCAAAGAAAAATTTTGTGCTTCTCACTTCAGTGGTCCTGCTGACACCATCAACACAGGATCATGGCAGGCTTTCTCTTGCTGGCTTGATCTTTACTGGGGCTTCTCATAGATCCTTTTCACTGAATGTGTTTCTTCTGCACCATTAAAGGCAGTGACAGGACTCCAGCTGCTCAGAAAGATGAAGTTTCACAGCTCTAGAATATTCTAGCTAGATACAAAAGTCATGAATATGTAAGATTTAAATAAATGTCATCTTGCAGGATGAGAAGAATAAGGAATGCAGTATTTACACGAGTTTTGCTGTTTTGTTTTGGTTTTGTTTTTTAAAAAATTCTTTTGTTAATGTACTCTTTCATAATTTATAATTTGTCTGCATCCACACAGAAGCTCAGGTTGATGTTCACAGGCTGGATGTGTTGGTGCTGGCAGAAAGGCTGGTGGGACACAAGTTTGTGCTGAAGAAGAGCAGTGTTTGTCCCCAGAGATACAAGGCAGATACAAGGGCAGGAGTCCAGCTGGTGAAGGAGTTTACAGGAGCTGCAGAACTGGCACCTCTTGCACAGGGAGAGGAGGGGGTGATGAGGACTGCAAAGGCAATGTGCCATGGGTTCTGATTCCTTCTTGTGACCTTGGAAATTGAAGGAATAAGGAGAGATTGCAGTATGCGTGTTAAGAGGTGCTGTGCAAGGCATAACAGAAAGGACAGGAGCTTTTTTTGACCAAGCCAAGTAGCAGCAGCAAGGAAGTTTAGCAGTAGGTAAAATTTAGCAATTTTACCTTTTTGATCATCATGGTACGGGGATATTTATAGCTACTGTGAAAAAACTATACCTTCATAAAAGCAAAAGCAATTGTGATTACTTCCCTTAATCTTTGCTTCTTTTTGACAGTGACACTTATGAAACATCTGAATGCTCCATCAGCTTGTGAGTAAATGTCATTAAGTTAACATAGTTGCAGAGTTTTCTTTCGTATGGCCAAAGACTTCATAAAATAAGTCAGGAAACAAGTAATGAAATAAGTCAAATACAAAGCTATAATAATAGAGTTTTGTAATATGTAAGCATGTGACAAAGTAGTGGTAAATAGACTTCAAGGTTAAAAGTTTTTTTTCCTAGTATAGTTTTATGCTTCTCTATTTATTGCCTTCCCTGCAGAGTGAGTTCCTGGAGATGCTGCAGTGCGATTGGGTGTTTCCTTCAACTTTTAAAAAAAGTTTCCACATTAAAACTTAGCACAAATGTATCAGGGGGTATGTCTTACTGTCAGTTTTTCGAAACAGCTACATTTGAATCCGTGGGGACATCTCTTGAACAAGGTTTGTCATAATATGGCCCAGGGCTACTAAGTTGCCTGCTTGATAAAAGTTACGGGAAATGTGTTCTGATTGTTGCACTCTTGCTCTTTTTGCTGAGTGCTTTAATTACCAGCTTCTTCTCGTTCATGGTTTCCCCATGAACGTGGTCTTTCTGCCAGACTGGCATCAGTTGAGAAGGAGGAGGAGAATTTTGTCTGACAGCTGTCCCTCTTGCAGAGCAGCTGGTACATCTTCAGCAATTATGGAACACCAAAGAGGAGGGACAAGAGTCCATAAAGAGGTAGATCATCACACTTGGCATTTTAAGACAGGTACTCAAGGGGGTACATTAGTGCTGCTTGGCTGACTTTGAAAGAAAGCTTTGACTTTAATGTGTCTAACGCCTTTCATCCTTTTAGACACTTCCAATCTGGAGATAGTTTTTGGTGTTTTGTGCATTAGGGTTGATAGTAAATCACCAAGGATTCTTCTAGTTGTGGAAACTTCCAGACAAGAATTGGAAGACTGAAGATGTTTCTATTTCTGTTATCCTCAGTAGAATGGCTTGTGTGAGCATCTACATATTGGTAGAGTTGGCAAGCAGCTTTAGCAAACACATTACTGATTTTTATATTGCAGCTTGCAAAGATTAAGATAGCCCTTAATATTTTGGTCAACTTCAGAATCAGATGTAACTTTAATATTCACTTCCTGGTTACTGTGGCTTCCTAATAAAAAGGGCATGTATTTCCCAGTGAAGGTCAGATATGGAAGAGGTTTCACTGAAGTTGTTTGCTAAATTCTAGACCAGTAAGTCTCTGAAGTGAAAATAGTTGGAACCCAAGAATGCATTCAAGGAAAGCAATTTAGCTCAAATTTCCTGTTTGTCCGCTTTCCAAGGCATCTGCTTGTAACCAACTGCTGTTGGAGAAATGCTTAAACTGAATTTGCCTTCTTAGAGTTTTAGGGCATCTACTCCTTCTACTGGAATCATTATCTTTCCACTCTTTGGCTTTGCCTATCACAAGTGAGTAGTGGGGCATCTAAGGCAAAGTTGCTTTTGCCCAAGTCCCTGGTTTGTGCAGATAGCAGAAGTTACTTTTCAAGTGTGATGAATTAGAGAAAGGGAACTAAGTCCTGTATCTACAGAGGAAACTGGTGCACATGACCTCATTCATGCACAACTACATCAGAAGCCTGATGTAAAGACAAGGCTCTGTAATAAGAAAAGGAAAGAGAAGAATAAAACTTTAACAACTATGTGGTTCTTCTATTCCAATGCAACACTGTAGGAAACAATCCCCAAAACATGTGCCTGTGCTCACCTTGCTGATATCAAATATTTTGTTCTCAAAAAATGTGGTCTGTGCAGCAAGTCTCACTTTGAGCTTGTTTGAAATACTGAAAATATTTTTTTCTTTCTCTTTTTCTTCTTTTTTTTTTTTAATTTAAGAAAACTGCATAATTTTTGAGAATGTCTTTGTTATAAGGTGCTTTCCTGTCCAAGAGAAATTTCTGATCACATATGTGAATAGAAAAGTATAAAATGACTTTGTGTCTCCAGTCACTATTTGAGATACAGATAATCAAAGTTCAGCTCAGTGCTTTTATTGGATGGGGAATGTTGCCTATGTGTCTTTCAACTAGTAGGGAGGTCTCAGACTTTACTGGAAAAGCTGATACTTTTTTCAAAAGAAAATGCATTTTGCAATTCACACTGAATCTAGACACATACCCTGCAACAGGCTGACTTGTTGACTTATCTGTCTACTTCTGCTCTTCTCATTTTTATAAAATGTCTTGCTTTCTGAGCATCTGTAATGACAGCTGTCGACATGACATTTGTTAAGAGATTAGTAAAGCTGGAAAGGAATTGATATCAGCTTATGCTATGTGGAAACCAGGTTATAGGTTTCATAAGTTCTGACACCTGAATGACTCCTCTGATTTTTTCCACATAGTTATTACCATAGCAAGACACCAGCTTTGATGTGTATTCATTCCTGTGTTCACCAGTGCAGCCTCATGTCTGTTTCCTCACTTATCTTTTAAGTGTAAGTTCACATCCAGTTGTTTCAGCTCCTTTCCACAAGCATATCTTCTCAATTTTCCAGTGCCAATAACAATGGGATTTTCATCTTTCATTGAATTTTCACATGCTACTGCATTTGAAAAATAAAGAGAATCTATTCTCTTTACCCTTGACACTTGTTTTATAAAGGGCATTCACAAGAAGTAACCAGAGCCAGCTGTTCTTCAGATAAAAATATAAGACTTTACTGCCACTGGAAGAGTTATGTCCACTTTTACAATCTCATGGCATGCCATAAATGTTTTTGCCCTCTGAACTAATATATTTGAAAGCATTTTCCTGCATTTGAAGCCTTGCTGTAGAAAGATAGTGTTTCCAAGTGTTGCCCTCTATGCACCTAATCACTTGCTCAGCTTCCTACCCTTCAGCTTTTAACCTCTGCTTTCTGACTGATGAATATAGATTAAGTCTGGAAGATAAGGTTTTTCTACTATAATATATATAGGGAAAGCAGCTTTTTACAAATCCAAGCATACTGGGACCTGCAATATTTCACTTCATAAAAGTATCAGATGAGGAAGGATAATTGCCTGAGTACAAACTTGAGTAAGTCATTAAATGCACCAAAATTATGAAAGCAGTTTCTTGATCTGACATTAAGATTAGTTAAAAAGAAAAAATAGCAGCTGCTTTGTCAACAGAAACAAAGAATTCAACACTTTCCCTTATCCTCTTGCCAAGCTGCTGCTTAGTCTTATCTTTTAATTAAACCTGAACTTTAAATACATGTGTCTAGCACACCAGTTTATTAAATAAAACATCAATAGGCAAACAGTATTCTTGTCAATTAGCATTCAGGTCAGAGGTTTCTGGTTGTTATTTTTTTCCTCCTTACAGGATGGATATGTGAAAGGTTCCAGTTTTGTTGCAACTTAGTTTAAAGTCACCAATTAAGAAACAGAAAATGCTGAAAATGTTTTTAGTTTCCACTAGAATTATTTTCTACAACAAAACCACACTCAACTGCTTTAATTCTGTGTTAAACAGAGACATTCTCCCAAGAAATGAAACCTAGAATAGCAATCTTTATTCCTTATCAGTCCTTGATAAGGAGTTCATAACATCTCCATTCAAAGGGGAAAACTTGATTTGATATATTTTCTTCAATTCCCAAATAATTTCACTGGTTTTCCCATTTGAAAAAAAAAAAAAGGTATTTTAAAACTTTTTGAGGAATCAAGTCTTTTTGGGGAATTGGAGCTAAAACCCTAACTACAGTGAAACCAGTGGGAGTTTTGTCATTTTTTGGAGGCCAGTTTTCATGACATTCCTCAGGTGAGAGTGAATGAAATTGCAAATGGCCTCATTCATTGCTATGCGAGCCCACAGTTTTGTCATTCATTCAACAAATTGAAGTAAAACCTCATGACTTATATAACCAAGCCCACAGCACTAGAACACAATTCAAAGTACTGAATGTCAAAGAATGCCATTCCTGGCAACAATGGCTAAAATCCACATCATTTTAGGCTTGTCCCGGGCTAAAAAAGGACTTAATTTTTTCCTAAAATAAGAAATACTGGTGGGATCCATGATATTCTTGAAATTAAATGTATAGTTTTCTAGGTTAACCCTCAAGTGCTTATAAATAATAGAGAAATTAAAAAGCAATTGAGATTAGTCCCAAATTACTGGATGGTCAAAGAAGGAGTTGAGCATATTAAAAAAATTGGTACTCAAGCACATGTGTGCCCAATGAAAATAATGCTTATATTTAGAACTCTAGTGATCTAAAATATTTTCACCACCTTGAAAATATTAACAGTCAAGGCTACCCTTTTCCTCAAACATAGCATGATTGCACTTTCATTTCTGTTCAATACAGCATAATATTGCAGTTTTTTGCACATCAATAATGCAGCATGGGTGTAAGGCTATAATGACTCAACCTAGAACAAACATAATGTATTTATCTAATATGAAATGATGTAGTAAGCAATGGGGCTAAAACAAGCATCTAAGAAAGAATTCATGGTGGAAGAAAGCAAGACTGTTTCCAGTAACTCTACGCAAACATTAGGAAGGTGGTTAATTGGTAAAATGAATTGGAATTAATTATGCATGAATCCTGTGGCAAGTACAGCAGCACTCAGCTCATTAAGAAATCATAGTTTGGAATGCAGGGTGCTGTTCTGACTGCATTATATCCTCAAAGTGCTTATGGCCACTTCTCAGAGGCTTGCAAGGCAGCTTTAGAGAGTGCACTGCCATTAGGAGAAATACCTGGGATTTCTGAAGCGTGTGGGAACTCAAGAATGCTTTGAAGCTGTGAATTCTCTGACAGATGAGTGAAGACAATATGCTATCTTTAAAAATAGGAAAGGGCTAATACTCAAAAACTGGGGCCCCAGAGACAATTTAGAAACAGATAACTAATCAATTTGCATTTTAAAAAATCAGGAGATAATTAAATGGTAAAAAGTGCTGTTATAGGTTTAAAAAAAAATTATTCCATCAAAACAATTTAATTTCCTTCCTTGAAAAGATAACCAGCATAATATCTAGAACAGGAAACAATAAGAAATCTGTATTTTAGTACTGCTTTTTTTACACTCTCATAAGCATTAAAAGTATTATGGTATAGATTTAAACGTGGTAAAGAGGATGCACAACATGGATCAAAATTTCCCCACTTTAATTAGTGTGGTTCAATGGGACATGCCTTTTAAGGGAAGAGGCAGATAAACAGCATAACAGACCATAAAAATGATACCAAATTTATAAAAAAAAAATCTAGAAATTTAACTATATAAGACAATATTTCACTATGGAAGCTGAAGAGTTTTCTGCATTGCTAATTAATGACAGAAAAAAATTTGCATCAAATCAGATTTACTTTAGATTTGAAGAAAACCCTCTAAAATGTTATGGAGGATGAAGTATTGGGATGATATATGTGGTGCATCCAGAGATTCATGGTGTCACAGAACAATTTAGGTGGGAAGGGTCCTTAAGAGGATATTTGTTTCAACTCCCCACTCAAATCAGATCCAACATGAACAGGTTGCTCAAGATGATGTCCAGGGAAGTTCTGATTGTTAATTTTTTGTTCCAGAGGCTTATACTGAGTTAAATACAAGATGTAGACAGATAGAGTCCCTTTATTTTTAGTGAATTACACAGTCTGGTTGGTATTATGTGCAGGGTTAAGGAAAAGATGAATATTTTAGAAATAGAATAGAAGAATATTTTAGGAATGTTCATTATTTTTTCAAATAGGATTTTTCAGATATGAACCCTGTGATAAAACTTTGGAGATACAGAAGGAAATTGAAATTACCAAGACATTGTTTAAAAACCACACAGTTCAAAGAAAGCTTAATAGAAGAAGCTGAATCTTCTGCTGTTGTGGGTTTAGAAGACATTTGAGATGAAAATTTTAGCTATCAAGTATTTAAAATAGAGGAAAGAAAAAAATAAGAAGGTGGTATGTGTGCTCTGTAGATGTTTGCAGAAAAAAATCAAGCTAATAGAAAGAATACATGCAGTCTAAAATGAGAAAGCAAAGTGACAAGGAGAAAGAAATTGAAAATTCCAAATGGCAGAAGTAGTCCCAGTCAGCTGCCTGTGTTCATTTTCAATAAAGATGTCTAATGAGGGCATAGAAATTAAATCAGAGGATTTGTGCTGCAAGCAAATAACTAGCAACAAGAATTAAATGAGAAAGAGCATAGAGTAAACAAAGTGATGTTTGCTGAGAATGTTACAAAACAAACAATAAATATGTAGATTCATACAATATGCATAGAGAATGTGAAAGTAGTGAGGAGGAGAAGTTGTCTGAAATTTCAGAAATTCTATTTTTCAAATTCATGGGAGCCAAAAGGGTTGCTCATCACTTTTGGAGAAGTAGATTTGCCAGCTGTATAAAAGAGTAGCTGGAAAACTATTGCATAATTTTGGTAATGGTCGATTATTTGAGAAAATATTCAGACAGAAAAACAGTCAGTTGGAAATATTGTAGACTGTTTTTTCGCTTATCTGGATCAAAATCCAGCTTCTTGCTGAACTCAGGTTGATTTGTGGTGGTCCTCCTCTGGTGCTCACAGCCTCCACACCTGTGCCATGATCTTGTAGGTGATCAGCAAAGCACATCAATAAGGCAGCACGGTGTAATGCTATAATGACTGCTTTTTCAAGTGGCTGATTGAGTCATTGTCCATTAACATTCCAGTCTCCTACACGTGGGTAGCTGAAGTAATAATGGTACTTTTCTGTGATATTGAAGGCAAAATGCAAAGCAAATGTTGCTTTTGAATTTTGGTTGAGCAAATATCATGATGGACCTTTAATGATGCAAAAGTACTTTGCCTTTAGACTAGGGAATGAAGGTTTGGTGAAACATTGAGGAAAGAAGGAAAAAGTCTTGTACATACAATTAGGATATTACACTGTGTTTAGAATATAATTTTCTGTATGGTATTTTCTGCTCAGACTGTCCTGCTTAATTTTTTGTAATGGAATGTACTCAATCCCATTTTCAAGATAACATTTTGGAACACATCAATTACCATGATTATCTGAAATGAATTAGTAGTTCAACAAAATGTATTATCTCTCTTTTCCAGGGCTGGATTACCTTTCCTGGGAAAAGGACAAATGGCTGCAAATGCAATGTCTGTTAATCATGATAATACATAAATTGAACAGCTTGCCAGGATTGCATTTATTATTTTGCTCTGCAGCCATAGTAGATATTTCCTTCAGTTTTCCTTCACAGAGTTATATTTCTTCAGCCAGCTCAGAAAAGAAGAAATATAACCTATTTCTGTAAAGGTGGACATGTCTGCAGTCTTGACAAAACATACATAATTTGTAGTATGAGAAATGAGAAAATAAAAAATCTTTAACCATCTTTAACCATCCTACCATTACATCCCTGGGAGTATTGGAGTCCTCTGCTCAGCAGAACAGGCATCCCATATCAGTTTTTTAATGTCACTGACCCTGTGTGACCCTTCCTATTGAGCTTCTTCAATAATTTTTAACGAAGAATTGACCTAAAATGTACAGTGTTTTAAATCCTTCTTGCAATCCTTATCTTTCAAAACATGCTTGTAGGAGAAGGTGGTAATAGCAGAATAGGATACATTCACTCTCTAACTGTAACGCTCAGCCTGAATCAAATTTAATTTTGGTTGCACCTTTTGCTGGATGTCTTTTTTTTTTGTGAGGAGGAGAAGGAAATTCATCTTCCCTCTTGCTGAAATCACCCTAATTAAATATTAATTCATCCAGAGAGTGTGCCCACTTACTATAAAAATTAATCAAAATCAAAAATGTTTAATAAATTCAGACATGAAATAGACTGAAGAATCATTCCTCAAATGAAAGGGTAAAAGCCCTATAATCTTGCTGATATTTGAGAAATCATCTCTTACCATAAAAGTCACTCTTACCAGATGCCACCCCTCTGTAAGATTTAATTATTTATTAAATTTGTTTTTTGAATCCTTTGTTTCCAAACCATATCACTTGCAGTTCTTGTTTCTTATCTACTTCTTACTCTCTGAAATCTTCTATAAAATCCTGTTAAGATTTTGCTCTTGGGACTGCTTGATTTCTTCCTTTTGTCACTATAACCTACTGTTCAGCTTCTGGGTAAGTGTCTTGAGACTAAATGGGAGAGAGGTCTAAGTGTGGGTTTAAGAATTTGCATTCTAATGGAGATGCAAATTGCCTGTGATTGTAGTTGAGATGAATGTCAAGGAAAGAAGCACTGGTACAGTCTTGGGTTAATGTGGTGTGTCCAAGTGTGTTAGCAGCAGTGAGCTGATATGAATATTTCTGTAGTAGGATGACCCTGGTTTTCTTAGGAAAAATGAATATAATATTTGATCAGACCTGTAGACCTATCACTGATCTTTTTCTTGCAGCCAGAAAAAGAAAGAAACAATCCATCCTTTGATCACCAAACACTTTTTTTTTTTTTGTGTGGAGGTTTACTGGGCTGTTTTCTAAGAAGAGAACAAAGAAGTATCCTTGCATCGCAGGAACAAAAATAATTAATTAATATGCCATGTGTAAATGGCTGGTCCAGCAGACTGGCTCTCTCCTGTGCCATTGCAAGTGTCTCATCCAGCTGAGGCCATGTAGACCACTCATGCAGAAGGGACTTAGAGGGGTCCCAGTGCTGCATCTCTCAGTCTGCCTTGAAGTCCATTGAATCTGATGGGAGGTTTCCTGAAGACTTCAGTGGTATTTTGAACACATTTTTCCACGTGCTTTTGAGTGTAATGTAGGCACTCATGAATATCCATTCTCTGAAGATACTCTGACAGAAATTTCCTTCAGGCTCTATACTGGAGAATCTTGGATGTGATTTTAGGTTCTTTACTCAGCCAAATGTGTAAAATTCATGAGGTCTCAGGGGTTTGTTCCTCCAGTTTTCACAAATATTGGTAGTTCTATCATGGTCTGCATACTGCAATTTAGCGATTATATCAAAGGAACTGAAGTGCTAATCCCTGTTGAGCAGTTGACTGTGTAATGAGAAGCTTCTGAAGTCTTTCAGAGTTACTGAAACAGGTGTTGTGAGGGATAAGGACATCAGACCAAGGCGAATAAAATCATATCACAGAAGCTCTGCTTCCACAGAAGCAGATTTCCTTATGCCATCCAGTCAGCATGTGGTTTCACAACCTTTTGTTGTTTTTGAAATCAATCTCTGGCTCCAGCAAAGCTCCAGACCAGCAAAGCCAGAAAGTGAAACTACACAGACCAAAAATTTACAATAGCAGTGGCAAGAACAGGTGTCAACCTCTTTTGAAACTACTAACTGGAGCACTAACCTTTGGTTAGCTTTTGCAAGACAGACAGATATCTACTGGGAGCTCGATGGAGGTCATCCACACATTTCATATGGGTCACTGAATAACGATCACAGGGTAGCAACTTTCATTTTGAATCAGTAATCCAGAGGTGAAAACCACCATATTTCATTATTAATGCCACAGGCATTCCAGGTCTCTGCCTTCATTTCTTTATCCTACTGCTTCTATGAATCCTTAGGAATGGTTTAGGGCCGAGAAGGCTGCTTTTTCTGACATTCAAAGGGGATTTTGAACCTTAAAAGTTGTCTGTTCACAGTGGCAAAAGATACATCTGGAAGAGAAATGTAGCATGTATGAAAGATACTTTTCAGGGAGCAAAAGAAAGGAATATATAAGATGAAAGAGAGTAAGCTGTTTTCTTTTTAGATGAAAAGACAAACTGTAATGTAATGAAAGTAAGTAAATAAAATCACTGGTGAAAACTAGAAAAGTAATAGTAAAGCTTCCTTCAAACAGATGGTTTGTTTCTGTTCCAAGAGATACATAAAAAGTTTTATTATTATCTAAGTTTGCCTTCCTTCAATTTATATCATAAGAGGGAAGAAGAAAGATAAGAAAAGGGAAACTAACAGCTATTTGGAAACACAATAGTGGAATTTGCTTCTTTCGAAGACTCAACAAAATGCCCAGGATTGGATATTGTTGTGCAATAGTTATGCCAGAGTACTTGATTTTCAGCAGGCTTAATTCTCAAGTGACAATCCAGTGGACCAAGAAAGCAGCCTCTGGTGAGTGAAGTCTCATATAATGCTCATATGGGCTTTTAAAGATTGACTGTGAGATGAAAATAATAGCATCTAATTTTAACTGTAAAGCAACTAGAGATTATTGTTACCATCTTGTTTTTAGGATGAAAAAGGTTTCAGTTCAGGCTACCCCAGATATCCTTATGTTGCCTTCAAGTGACAACCTGTGCTTGCACTGGTGATGCTATGAACTGGGGCAGTGTGTTTACTGTAAGTTGGGATTTTTTCAAACAGCATGTTCATTCAAATTTTAAGTTTTCCAGAGGGAAAACTGCAACAAAGAGGACAACTCCCAGGCTATTATTTCTTCAAACTGAAGCCATCTCTCTGTTGGCTCAAACTTACTGAGCTTCACAGATCTTTAACTGTTTCTTTCGAGGTGAGACCTTTCGTGTTGGTGTTTGAGAGCCATGTTTGGACCTTTGTGTCAGACATTTAAATGGATTGTGGGACCAACATGTCTTAATTAAATCTGATTTTTTCATATCTTCCTGCTAGATGTGCTTCATTATCATATTTACTAACCAATTTTGTAAAGATGATGCAATGGAATTGATTTTTCTAGCAAGAATCTATTCATGCTGTGAAAGATACTTTTGGTCTTGCTTTATTTGCTCTCATTCTACAAGGAGTTTGAGGTGTTTAGAAGCCTTGAGAGCTGAGCCTCTAGTGATTTTCAAGGCACCCCCAGAATTCACCTTGGTGAAGTTTTCTGTGTACATCAAGTCGTCAAATTCCCTCCTGCTGCTTCCCAGTAGTGATAGAGCTCTGTATGTTCAGAACTGGGTCTCTCAGGAGGAACTGAGTGCCTGGCCTTTTGGGTGGTGGTGAGGCAAAGGTCAGTCTGCGTCCAGTGGGCTGGCCTTGCCTAGAGTATTGTGCTGACCTCAGTGTGCTGCCAGACTTCAGTGCAGGTTTTATCAGTGCTGGTCAATGCACATTTTGAGACACCCGCCCTCTGCACAGAGGTCACTGTGCACACAGCAGTCCCTGGAGCATCACAATGAGATAATCTACTGCCCTAGCGATCTTTTGGGGCGTGAAAAATCTTTATACTTAAAAAAAAGTTTTTCAGGAGACTTTTAGCCATAAAATAACTGGAAGCAAAAAGCCTTTTCTAAGGTTTCTCCTCAGAAGATTATGTCCCTTTTTATTTTTTTTAAATGAGAATATATCATGTTTGACTAGAACAAATAAATGAATTTTATAGGATTTAATAACTGAGCCAGTGACTCAAATACAAAATTCCTTTGACCCAAGGAGAAAAGAAGTTCCAGAGGAGCAATAACAATAAAACCAAAACAGCGGTAACACCACCTCTACCAATAACAGAAAAAAATAAATAAGTAATAACTTTTACCTAAACCATATTAAAGATCATAAATATATTGTAAACATTTTGTGCTCAATTTAATATTTAGTCTTACACAAAACCATAAATTTCAATTGCTGGAATACAAACCTTAGCAATATACTTTACTGGGGCATATGTTTGTTTTTCTGAAAAAAAACTTTGACGTTTTTATTGGAAAGGTGGGTTTCTACTATTAGTCTGTGAAGAGAAGTGAGCAATTTGTCTACTTCATGCACCTCAGTGTGGGACCAGCACAGGATTTTCTGGTTTGCAGAATCACCTTGAGGTATTATCAATCAAGCATAATCAATCATTCATCAGGCAATACTTTGAAATTTTTACACAACTTCACTTTGTTCTTGTCTTCCTCCTGTGCTCACAGCAAGCAAAACACTGTCAACAAGGGCCTTTGAAGAATAAGCTGAAAAGAGGAAACTTTGTTTCTTCCAACCTTTCTAATCAGAGCACTACAGTGTGTTTATTAATAACTGTTGACTTATGAAGATAAGAACCATTAAGCATTTTTCTGTGTGTCTATCTTTAATTATCATTAAACCTTCCTTAATTTCTGAAAAGCAATATAACTTTCAAGTATTCTCTTTTAAAATCTAAAAGAGAAGATTGTCTAACCTGGAAAAACACCCAGTAAATCTGGACTGGCTTCACCATGGTTTCTTGGTCTTTTAGATTTTCTCCAGTCTTTTAGATTTCATAGCAGAATTACTAAAATTCTGCTCTTTCCATTACTCTCATTAATTTTAGCTGCAACTAGGGTCCATTCTCCAATCCCTTGCTTTTTGCAGAGATATAGCCTATATGTCAGCTGATGCTCTGTGCTAGACAGGATGTGTCCATGGCCACTCGTGAGGTTTGTCTCCTCTCCAGGAACCTGATACAAGCCCGAGTGTGGTCATGAAAATGTCTGTACACACAGAAAGGAGTAAGTGCTTCCAGCTCTTAATAGGTATATTTTTAGATGTCAAGTACAGGGCACATGTGGCACAAGGCAATAATCAGCCTTTTTTGGAATCTAGCTATCACCATTGGTTACTCTGATATTTTTCCACAGATCTTAGTTTTCCTTAGATTTAAGACCTTTATCTCTTTATTGTGTGCATAACTTGAAAATTGTATAGTCATTTATCAGTTCGTGTCACCAGTTTTCTCAAAAGTGAAAAAAAAATGTTCACTAGGCACTAAAAGGTGCTTCCTACAGGTTTCTCATTGTTGGGTGTGCTGGATGTCGGCAAGTGAGAGCAGATAATGTGCTGTCCCCCCTCCAATTTTCTCTACCGTTCTTTGATGCTGCTGCCATGGAGAGAAAGGGGAGACCAAAGTCTGCCTGGAAGCCTGCCCTGTGCCAGCGAGCCTCTCTGTATCTAACAGGGAAATGCAGGCTCCAGACACAGGGACAGCATTTTTTGGGTCTTTTTGAAGCTTGAGGACACTGTCAAATCCAGACAAGGGGGGACGATGATGTGAGGCAAACTGAGTGTAGCTTAATGATTAGTGTGCTTTCCTGGGAGGAAAGTAACCCAAAGTTTCGATTTCTGTGTTTTAATTTTAGCTCAGTAATGGACTCAGGTTAAATGTATGCAAATCTCAGGGAATGGGGTCTGAAGCCCCAGGTCCATTCCCTGTAATTGCTGTCCTTCCCACTGCATGATTTCTTCACTCTTTGGATGCACAAATGCCTGTCAACAGCACAAAGAGCTGAGAATAACCATGCTCTTCCCTTTTCCCTATTTCTTTCATGTTCTCCCCATTACACCTACTGAGGTCCTGTTCAGAATAGTTTTCTAGATGTAGGAGAGAGATGGCCATAGTGTCATCCCTCTGAGACATGTCTCATCTCCTTGCCAGGAGTTACAATAGACATGTATATTGTAATGTGTGCACAAGGAGAGGATGGGCAGAAAAGGCTGTCATCCTTCCTTCTAAATATTTTTTAAGCAAATCCAGCCTTCCTTCATTTAGTGCCTAAAGGCTTTGAGGAGAATCTATACCATATGCATTATTTTAGAAGACTGCTCCTCCTATCTTTCATTTATTTTGTTCACATGAATAATTGGAAAGCTCAATTAGGATCTTTGTAGAGCACTGCAAAGAAATGCTACTGCTAATTAAGGTAGAATCAGAATTCAGGCTGGGGACGCTTAGTCTCAAAGCTGAGGAAAGACAACTAACCCCCTGCACTACACATCGCACGTGAAACAGAAGTTGTGTCTGTGTCTGCAAGGTTATGCCTACGCTTGTTGCAACCTGATGTTATACCACATTTCTACTTTTTGTTCTTTTAACACAGGTGAGGAAATGGCACTTGAGGAAGAGTTTGAAAGGTCTCTTATTTAAACAGCAAGTCAAAGAATAATGGAATGGTTTGAGTTGAAAGGGAGTTTTAAAGATCACATAATCCCAGCCACCCTGCCACAGGCAGCAACACCTTCCACTGGACCAGATTGCTCACAGCCTTATCCAGCCTGACCTGGAACCTTTCCAGGGATGGAACATCCACCTCTTCTCTGGGCAACCTGTTCCAATGTCTCACCACAGTCATTGTAAAAACTTCTTCCTTATGTCCAGTCTAAATCTATGCTCTTTTGGTTTAAAAATGCTTCCAGTACATAGGCACTAAGTGTTTTTCTTGCAAAGGCTGAGTGAGTACTGTCCCCACAGTATGGCTGAAAGCATGGTAGGAAGCCAGCTCCTCCTGGCTGGACTGGGACATTGGTTCTGAGATGACTTAAACACTCTCTGGAAATTGCATCAAGAATCTAGGAATAATGGGGAATGTTGGTAGAGAGGTAGACCTGGTGTGCCACGAGCTCTTGACTGCTGAGCAGATGGTAGGAGGGTAGGCTAGACATGTGTGATGGTCATAGGAGTAAGATAGGTTTTCAGTTAGGTTATTAAAAGGGCTGGGTGAGGGTTTCAGAGAAGTTATGTTGTGAAATGACATCTAAAAACAAGGAAACAGAAGGTGAGGATTTCATCTGTCTTACTCAAAAAGATCCCTACACCAGTGCATGCAGACAGGAAAGCACAGCTTAAAGAAAAATACTGGGGACATTCTTGAGTGCATTCACCTCCCAAGGAGAGACTTCTGAGCAATGAAGTTGGAAATACTTTTACAGAAATCTATGTAAGTTTTTGATCAACTTTCTGTCCAAAATTGTGTGCTGTGCACAAATAAGTGTGATACACTTGTGCAGTGTCTTCTAAAGCAAAGGACCCTACATTTATTTGAAAACTGCATGTAGAATGACATACCACTTAAAAAACTCCAAGCTGTATCTGAAGTGTCTTTTCAGTGCAGCTTTTCTGTATCTAAAAGAAATGCAGCAAGTACTGCCATATAAACTTAATGATCTGTGTATTTAATGACGATAATACCTTGTAAAGTTATAGTTGGCTACACATTGATAGTGTTCTGTTCGATATCTAGAATTTATTGGCTTGCACAGAGGCTGTGAAACAGAGTTATTATGGTCTGGAGTCCAACTATTAATGTCTTAGTGTCTCAGATTACATCCCTGCAGGAACTAGGAGCATGACAGTGACTGTGATGGTCACATTCTATCAACAAGTTAGGTACATGCCCTCAAGAGAAGAAAAGCTTTGCATTTTCTGTCAGGAGTAGAAAAATGATTTCACATAGGCCAGTAAAGGTAGCAACAGTTCTCATAGGGTTTAAGTAATTTATGCATAGGTTTTTCAATTGTTTACATTGGACTGTCAGATGGAAGTCAATGTGTAAAAATAATTCTAGCTCAGCTCTTAAGAACAAAACTCTTGAAGCAATTTGGTCAATAAAAAAATGCCCAAATACAGGAAATGACAAAGTAATTTTGCAGAAACATCATCAATGCAGTAAATGTGCAGGCTGAATTAGACAACTAGACTTTATCCGGTGTAGTCAGTGGGAGAGATCACTTGATTGTATCAGCAAATTAAATGGTAATTTGTTCCAAGATTTACCATGAGGTAAAATAATGTATCTTAGAAATTCAGAAGTTTCATACCTTTTCACAAATATCTTGTCCACTGTACTAGCAGGGAAAAAAGTTACAGCTTTGGATTTCCAATGATCTGTGACATTTATAGATTGCATGAAAAATTGCTGAAGGTAATCTTTAAGTTCGTGAAAGATGATAAAGGTAGGGATGACGGAGAGTCACTTTCAGTGTCTGAAGACTGGTTATATATCTTTCATAATATGTTTTGTGGTACAGACTTGAAATTAAAACAGTCTGAATTTTTATGACCTGAAATTTATTACATAATGTATTAATTGAAGGGTCAGTTTCAATAAAAATTGATGAAAAACCCATATAATTTAATCATTATATCTAACTAAAAAGATATAATGAAAACACAGAAAAGGTGCAATTATGTTTCTCAGTGGTATACATCAGCTTCAATGTCTTGACCTCCTGGTTTTGCTTTATTGAAGATTAGCTTCACTTGATTCAGACACTTCCCTTGAAAAATGTTGACTTTTCAGGAAATTGTGGAAGCGTTTTCAATGATCAACAAGCTGGATATGGTGCTCTTTGGTAAGAGTTATTGTTTACTAATACACTCAGGACAGAGTCTACACTTGCTTCAAAAGTAGAACTAATGGTCTATCTTCAAATCTTAGTTCTTTCGGTCCTTTTAAAACTCACAAAATTTATTAAGTCCTTTCTTACCTTGTAATGGGCACTGTGAAAAATTTCTTCCTTTTCTAAACACAGCACAGTCTGCCAAGCTTTCTGAGTATTGATTTTGTTGAAGATAAGCTTCAAATTAAAGTTTTTCAGTTGTACACGTTAAGTGTTTCAAAACAGATTTCAAAAGAAAGACTGTCTCCTTCATCCTATTATGTTCCTGCAGTCTTTACTTTCAGAGGTTTCTCAACTCCCTTTCAATGAATAAGTGTTGACTGTGTCAAAATCTTTAAAAAATTGAGCCCTGAATGGGCTTTAGGATTTCTTTTTTTTTGTCAGAGCCTAGATTTGCAGAGCCTGCGGCATAGAGGAAACAGAATGACTCCTGGTGCTCTCTCTAAGGTGAAATAGCTTTGCACCTCAAAATAATTCTTTATTAGCTCAATTGAATTGATGGTGTTTGAGATGCATCTAAACTGCTCAGAAGAGTTGACTTGTCTCCAAACCTTGTTCTGACCCCGAGTGCCTGGAAGAGGTCACTAAGGGCTTTTCCATCTTTGCAAAAGCAGTTTTCTCCTACACAGACGTTTCTGTGTGCATCCCAGACTTACAATGTGCAGGAGCTGGTCCACAGCTTTGCACAGCACAGCATTGCCTCACAAAGGTAAAAAAAAAATCTTAATTGTAAGTTTTATCTTTGTTGAGTTTCTACTGGTTAGTTATAGGTGATGATTATTCAGCATGCCCTGTTTATCTCAATTGTTTTTATCCTGAAGAGTCACGTTAGATTTACTGCAGCCAAAGTATCAGATGCAGCCAAACCCTTATGAAAAAGGTTTGTTCTTTAAAAACCTTCTTTTTCAGACCATAAAGTATCAGAATTATTCCCTGCCACATTTTTAAAGATCCTTATGTTTCTTTTTTCTGTTTTTGTTTGGAATAGTGTTTTGGTAAAGGATTTTGAAACAGATTTTGATCCCTGACCAGAAAAACTTTGACTCCTTTGGACCCGCTTCACCAAACAGAACACATCTTTTATTTACTGAACAGCTCTGCTTTGTACCTCTCTGGTGTACGTGCTTTGCACTGCCAGGAAAACATGTTGCGTATTTATTCAAATAATGTGTTGTTCTCTTTGCAGCTAGGCAATAAATGTTATCTAATACATTGCCACACACCTCCTGTCTTCCCTGTTTCTGTCTTACCCTACTATAGCAGCTAAAGCAGATATTTCATAAGTTTTTTTGATGGTCTCAAAAATGCCTTTCTTTCTGTTTCTATCTCTGATTACCATTAATTGGAAAAAAAATTCTGGCCCCATCTGGGCTACTAAGTAGCATTAGGCCAGGGACCATTTCTTGGCTGTCAGGCCAAATGTCACAAGCTGCATCCAAACTCTGAGGCACTTGACCTTCTGCCTCCACTGGGCCCCAAGTGGATGGAGGGTAAAATTGTTATTTTGTTTGTGTTTCTTTTCAGTTTAAAGGATTTGAAATAGTGTGGGGATTATGTAGCAGCCTTTCAGAACGGTGTTTTTAGAGCAGGAACCTGAAATCATGCTGCATGCCTCTGGGTGTTGCATGAAGGCAACCAGAGAGTGCAAAGATACAAAGCCAAAAAGAGCAGTGTTGGAGTAGTGCTCAGCTGGGATTTCGTCCTGGTTAATGCAAGGAGTATTCTAAGGGAAACTGCAGCTGAGCAAGAGTCTTGGGGATATTTTCAAAATGTGTCTACCAGTTTAGCAGAAGCAGAAAAGATAGTCATTGTGCATTGAGCACAGACTGGCAAATATACTGAAATGTGCTGATTTCATATCCCAATCAAGGATCAAAGGGTTGCCAAACAGCAATGAGTAATAAATTGGAGATTGGAGGATATTTTCTGGATGTATTTCTAGGTTGGAGGGTTGGAGTTTTTTGGGGTTTTTTTTTTGTGTGTGTGTGTGTGTGTGTTTATTTGCTTGGGGGTTTTTTTGTGTTTTTTTTTTTTTTTTTTTTTTTTTTTTTTTTTTTTTTTCCCCTGTAGCCTAATTTAGAATATTCTGCCCTCAAAAATTTCCAGGGACTTAGAGAAAAGTTTGTCTATTCAACAATCAACATTAATAGGTACAGTTGATCTTTATTCATTTATTCCTTCTGCCTTAGACAGAGTGTAGCCTTTCCTAATAAATTGGCATCTTTAATCTCCACCTGTAGGCTACCTCCAGCCTGAGCTCTGAGGTTGTAATTCTCATGATCCTTCCCAGGTATTGGTTACATCTGATTTTAGTATGAGACATAAACCTTAATCAGAAGTAGGGAGAAATCTAAAACATTTGGATTGCCTCTCTACAACAATTTCATTTTTTTGTCTTCATGAAGCTGAAAACTTTATATCCCTGTAATTTTCCAACCTCTTGAAAGTAAGTTCTAACGTTCCTCACATCTGTTCAGCTCAGTTAATTTCAGTGGAGTTGCAGGGTTCTTTTACAGTCAGTTTTTCTTGCTTTCCTCTCCTTGGCTTTTTAGTACTACAAAACAATCTGATCCATAACCCTCATCTATAGGCTGGTCTGAAACAAAAAAAAAAATGGAGAACTGAACAAAAGAGAATGTCAGCCTGGAATGACACTAATTACATTCTTTTCACTGGACTTCACTTGCAGTTCTTTTAATCAACAACAAAAGTTTCTGCATTCAACATACTGAGCCTAATCCCTGTCTCTGACACTACACTAATGAAAATCAAGAGGAATTCTATTGATTCCAGTGCAGTTAAATCAATGTAAGAGAAATTTAAATTAGGCCCATTGTAGGCAAGATATGCGGCTGCACCCAGTCAAGCATTTCTGTAGTCCATCAACTCTCTATGTAGTACAGAATAAATAAATACAGAAGATTCTCTATCCCAACCTGTCAAGGCAACTGCTCAGAAATTAGCATTCAAGAAGTTCTTCCTGGCATGAAATTATTCCGAAACTATACTGGGGAGAGGAAAAGATTATATGTATTGTTAACTCAGAGTACATTATACCCCATGTGGAAAGCCAAGAATATTTGTTATATTAGCCCAGAAAAATGTGGTTTAAAATGAGCAATGAAATGCATAAGAAGAAATATATTTGAGATGAAGCAGTGACTATGCGTTTTATGTTTTTACCTTGTAACTACTCACTCTTTCAGGTCAGTGAATTCTCATCATCCCTTGCTAGCAGGTGGAAATTAGATTAACATCTGGAAGGAAGATAATCTTGAAGGTGTTTCCTTCTGTCTGATACTGCAAATGAGGTTCCTGGACTAAGCCCAAGTGCGAGGTACTGCATGTATGTGGTAGAAGAGGGTCTCAGTGGGGTTTCTTTTATTGTCTTCTGATCTCAAGGCTGTAGTATGCTCTACACAGGAATAGGTATTTTATACACCACAAAATGGCCTTCTAAGACATCTGGCATGTGTTTTAAATATAGGGGGTCAGTTTGTACAATAACTGCCTTTTTTCATGATAAAGAACCAGGAAAAAAAGAAAGGAAATGGAAGTAAAAAATGTGCTATTTAATACAAAATGGTGAGAAAGTCCATCTAATTTGAAAAATTTAGTTTTTTTGACATTGGAGTGTGTTTGAAATTCTTCTTTTTGAACAACTCTTTCACAACAGTAAAAACCTGGTCCCCTTTCCCCAAAAAATCTAAAGCCTGGTGGAGGGATTTTGTGCCAATAAAGGCTCAACGTTTCCAAATACACCAGATGTTATATCAAGAAACACTGTACTTTCCTACTAAAATGATCTCTGAAAAACCCAAATAAACAAACAGTACATTCCCCTTCTTTTTATTTCCTCAATATACAGTGAATGTTTTTCTTACTAAAATGAGTATTCATTTTTTCACATTTAACTCATGTTTTAAAAGATTCAGAAACATTTTAAATGGATGAAATTATAAATTAATAGAAAAATCTTGAAATGAAAGATTTACCTTTTATCACATAAATAATATGTATTTTCTAGCCCACTCACCTGCAGTTCCAAATACCTTGATTTTTGCCTCACAGTTAGTTTTATTCTTTATTCCCAAATAAACAGCAAAATCTATAATTTCCCTATGAAGTTTTTTTAACATACTTTCCTATGTCTCTCTGCAGCTCTTCTGTGTTCAGAGGGTAGGAATTAAAGCTGTTTTCTGCAGTCTCTTTTCAAATCCCTGTGTGATGTGTAGTCTGTCAGTGAACTCTGCAGCATTCAGTCACTGACACATGCAGAAGAGCATTTTTGTGAGATGCTTTTTTAAAAATTTTGCTCTATCTCTTCTGTGTTCACCTTTTCCATTAACTCACCCCGACTGTCCCATTAAATTCAATATTAAAGCTACCTTTGATTTCAAAAGAATCAGGTTCTGGCTGATGACTAACAGCAGCTGATCAGCCTGGTGCTGTGGAGCAATACGGTGCTCAATGTTCAGGCTGCAAATAAACTGCTTTTCAGTAGGATGACATTGTACACTTCCATATCATCAAACAGTACTCATCAAGAGGGGTGTGACAATGTCAGCTTTCCCTCTTTGTTACCACTGCACTATTTTGATGTCAGTAGTGTCCTGCCTACCAGGTGAGTAAATGCTGGAAAATGGGATCCAGTGCAATCGTGGAGTTAAGTGCAGATTTTCTGTCATAGCAGTTTTATTAATACCAATGGGGCTGCATACTTGAATACCCATTATTATAATACCAGGCTATAATGTAAGCCTTGGAGGACTACTGCCGTGTTCTTTTTGCTACCAGAATTAGAAAAGGAATCCCAGGATTCTTTTGGATCAGGCTGCAGCAGTTTGTGCGATGACAGAAACCGCAGAGACCTGACACATCAACAGGGGGCTGAGAATGAAGGACCAGAGATTTTACTCATAACTCAGCAATGGGTCCTTCTGAGACCTTAGACAACACTTGCAAATCTCTGAGAACCCCAGATTTGATAAAGACGTGCTTCAATTTGCCATGCATTTTGAGATATGTGAAGCTACGTGATGTAAGGCCTGTGGATAGCCAGAGATGTCCCACTGTCATTAATTATTAAAATATAATGTGAAAATTGGTGGTACGCCACATTCAGAAACGGAGGCATGAAGAAAGTAGTGGGAAAACAAAAAGAAATGGTGAAAACACTTGGCTATAAAAAATTCCATGTGTTTTTGGGGAACAGCATAAGTCTTGCAGACTCATTTTCCAGATTTCAACTATCTTCAAAGAGAAACTTTTCACCTTGGAAGCACCTTTCTTTGATTCAAAATATTTATATTCACTAGTTTTTTAGTAAAACATATGATAGAGTGTCTAGTCAGTGCACTTTCTCTTTGTTCTGAGAAAGCTTACACTTCAAGACATCCTTAGATCTTAAAGAAATGACTGATATTAACTCCATTTATAGGTACTAAAGATCTAATTCCTTTTATTTTTATAAATGTTCTTCCAACATCACCAATGCTACTTACAGCAGTGCTTAATGTTACCAACATAGCAGAAAAATACCTATTTATTTATTCCTAACTTCAAAAATTGTCCTTAATATGGCAAATAGTTTCCTCTGTGAATAATTGATTTTTTGCTTGGTAGTATGGTTTTGCAAGTGGGTATAATTTGTGGAAATATTATTAAAATATTAGAAGGCAATTTTTTAATCCTTATCAAAAACTTGACATCTTAATCCAAGCATTTGTCTATTTCAGTAAAATAAGAGCATTTGTATTAAAATTTAAGGGCTTAAGATGACATGATTAATGCCATCTAAAAAAGTCAGTCAATAGTTTTGCTTTTGGAAATGAGACTCGTGAATCCTTACTTTTGCCCTGTATGGAAGATTAATGAAATTAAATGGATAAAAGCTAGAAAAGGAAATAAACTACCGGGTCTGTAGTTAAAAAGACTTTTTGTAGAGTTACTGAATTCAAAAAGAAAACTTTGTAGTTCACAAAGTGTGTCAAGAAATTACTTAAAATTGCATTAATGTGGTGGTAGTGGTATCATGACCTATTATAGAAACCCTCTAAGAAATTTCTATTTTTTCACTGAACTCCAAACCCAAGGAAACATGTAATTATTAATATAATTTTCTTGCTGTTGGCAACATTATTACTGTATTATCCTCCAAATAACGAGAAATTGTTGTGTAGCTTCTAGCCAGTTGCTTAATTTAGCAGCAGAGGGCATCCACCTAGGACCAGCCTCCCAGCTGGTGAGGCACATACACAAGGAAATGGGCTTGCTGGCTTAACAAAATTCACTCTGAATCTGATGTTCAAGTTTGCAGACAGGGTAGAGGTAGATTTTCTGGTGCCTCTTCATGGTCAAATCCTGAGAAATGAGCTCAGAGAGCTTAAAAAGGGAAAGGAACAACCAAAAAAAAAAAAAAAAAAAGATGCAGAGGCTTTAATGGAGCAGACACTGAAATCTTCTGCTTGTGAAGAGTCTAAAAGCAGTGGTCTAAGGAAGGAAATGCTCCTCTGTCTTTGCATTTGACTGGACTGAAATAGCCTGCTTTGGAAGTGGCAAAGGCATTTCTTTTAATTACATGAAATAACCTTATAATATATAACCTAATATTGACATATCTGTGCCTTCTGCAAATGATTCTAGTATTAATTGAAGGTATCCATAACGAGTCATTCTCATTCAAGTCTTTTTTTTTTCAGCAGATTGTGGAGCAAAAGAATTATGTAGAACAGACTTTCAGATGACATCTTAGTGGGATCCTTTCATTTTAGGCATGGTGAGGACCTGTCTAGTGCTAATCTTGAGATCAGAGGAGTAGCAAAATACTTAATGTTGTTATGTCTGTCTAGGTCCTGTAAGACAGTAATATCTAGTGCTCATTAGCTCTGAGATATATTTTGGGGAAATGCTCCAAAACATTACTGAGTTCTTGTTGTTGGACCCCAAATCTCACCTAAAAAACAATAAATAAAGGAATCTGGAGAACTTTAAAGAGTTACCATGGCCAAAAACAATAATTTTCTTGTTTCTATTCTTAACATTTCTATTATTTTGGTGACTAAAAATATTTTAAATTTACAGTTGTATGGGCTCAAGATTTAGATTAGACATTATGTAGTCAAAAATATCACTTCTTTGGTTTTAAAACTAAAACTTGTATCAATATTGTATAACCACCTTGCAGCACTTTAATCAGTGTACTTTTAGAACTGCTTTGAAATTTGTCTTCTGAAAGAAATTTTTCTGCTTTTCTGTCTAATTTGTTTAATATCTCTTTATAGTATCTTCTCCTACCCTTTGAAGTTTTGTCCAGCAGCTTCATCTGTGCTAATGTCATCCTTACCTGGAATTCCCAGGAATCTTTCCATCTCAAATTAGGTAAGACAGTAATTTGTGGCAATACATATTTTTGCTCTGTCAATGTGAGTAGCAGCTTCTTATTTCTATTCATGATCAGAGGATTTATTTATAATGGTATAACAAATTCCCGCCAGAGTGGAAAAATTTTAGAAGCATCTCAAATATTTAGCTTTGACAACAAGTCTTATAATGAAAAATCAGGGTAATACTGTATCATCACAAACTCTTACCTAGCAATCATTTGTTGATCTAAAAATTAATCTCTCATTTAGTTTAACTAACTGTCAAACAGCTTAAGTGTTTCCAAGTCTACATGGCATGGGCTTCTGTAAATATTGTGAAATTTAGCGGATCACACAGATTCCAACCATGTGGTTTGCAACTAAATGTGGATGTATCAGATTCCTGAATGAAAAAGATACTCACAGAAGTAGCATGTGAGCCCACAAAAATGGTATGTGGGATGAAATGTTTATTCATCTATATTTCATGTCCAAAAGTGGCATTTTGGGTCCGTACCATCCTTTGAACTACAAAATATGCTCATTGCAGATTAAATATTTCAGTCAAACCATCCTGTTTTGCAGAACTTTTGGGACAGTTTGCCAAAAAATAATCACCTTAGCCTTTCTCTCAGTTCAGTGGAAAAAAGCTGTTGTTTTCTCATTCCTTTGTCAAAGGGATTTCTTTATGTAATTGATATAGATGCCATTCCTTTTTATCCATCCACTTAATTTTTAAACTGATTCATCTGATAGGCATGACTGTAGGGGACTGGGTGCTTCCAGCTGAATTACCCTCCTCAAGGAAGAAATGATGGATGAATTTCATGTCTACTCTGTCTGTAGTAGTTGATCTTCCTGCAAAGTCATTTTGTCTCACATTCTGTTTTTCTATGCAAAATTTATTCCCTTCAAATGTGAATAACCTATCCTAGTTCTATGAATTATAACTCTTTCCCTTCTCTTGATCTCCTTGAATACATACTTATCCATATGTTGCTTAAGAGCAGCTATCATTAGAATTTTGAAGGTCTTCTGTGGGAATTAATAATTTTCTGATTAGATTTCTGGAAGAATCACATAAAAATAAAATAAATTACTTTTATTTTTAAGTTTATCTTCTCATTTGGGAAAAATCCTTAAAGTTATTACTATGTGTTTGAATTCAACAAGAAAATTTCACCCAACCATCTAAATAGTAAACCAATTAACTAGTAAAAAACTGTGCATAAATGAACTGCAAAACTGAGGGACTTTTTCTAAGAAGCCTATTTCTCATTTTTGCTAGTGAGGGTTTTGTAGTTATTCAGTTTGCAATTAAAATTTGCATTGATATAAGAAACTTACCACCTTGGTTAACCCCAAATTACCAAACTGGCATCATCAAGTGATAATGAAATCAGTTTTTCTATCTATGTGTTGATAGAAATACTTTAGTATTTGCATAATTATATAAGAAACATTTGATTTCTTTAGCCTGGTTTCAGCTGTAGATAAAGATGTTGAAGGCATAACATTTACAATGCCCTTTTGTAGGTTTACATTATCTGTAAAGGTCAATGGAAACTGTCGCATTGTCACTGTCCGCTCTTCCATTAGCAGCCTTATCATTTTTGTCGTAACCCAGTAGTTCTAGAAAAAATAGTTGAGTTAAAATCCCGTTATAATCAGTGGTGTGCAGGCTTACTCTAACAAGAAATCTTTGCTTCCAGCACTTACATAATACTGCATTGTGATATCATGGCTTAGAAGGTGTTGGACAAACAAGACAGAAGCCATTTCAAAATACGCTCTCCTAGAAAGATCAGCTTCCCTTGTCATTTGGGCTCCTGCCAAGATCCTCAAGTCAGCACTAACTTTACAGAGATTTTCAGGACATTGAAGTTAAACACACTAAAACACTTCTGAATCAGGATTTTGAGAGCGGGTGAAACAAAGGGAGGGATTCAGGCAGTCTGCCAGTTCATGCAAGAACAATTATTTGCACATTTCATATTTATAATTTTACACATTATATATACATATAAATGTGTGTTGATTAACAACATATTGTACATTTTTCATCAGACTTTTGTTGTAGTCTATTTATTTTCTATGGAAGAGTGACATTACAGTTCTACAAGCCTTAATTGCAACACACACAAATATTGACAGGCAGACATTTATGAAGTGTATAAAATATACTTCAGGGCATCCTGAGGGAATTGCTTAGTTGGGCATAGAGATCAGACAAAGCCTTTCTCGTCTAATTTCCTCTTTTTCTGTGATCCACTCTTGCAGTTATCTGAATTTTGTGATTTTCATAGAATTTTCTGAGTTTATCCAAATGCAAATATTTTTATTTATTTTATTAGTTAGAACAGAGTAGAATAGCCTTAATTATTTGAAGTACTTGTATATACTTGTTTCCTTGGGGGGTTTCTTTCAAGGCAATGTCAGAGACTGGCAAAACATAGTAGGAATACTCCAGAAATAACAGAAGCAGCAGAAAAGGAAGCATGTAAACTCTGGTGGAAATGATGAAGAGGGAAGGTTATGGATTGGCTGGAAAAAGATGATCCTCCTCAGTTATAGTTTAAACATTATTTTTAGGAGTGGCGAAAGGACAGAGTAAGTGATAACAACTGGACAGTCACAACATCTTCTGAGGAGATTGGTGGGACCAGAGAATGGGATTTAGTTCTTGTCTATTCTGGACTGAAAGTCAATAAGGCCTCAGGCTCTTGTCTGGCAGCTCAAATCTGCCAGCCCCCTTTACCAGCCTAAACATTCTGTAAAGGACAACCTTTACAGTGAACTTTAACTGATGTTGTGCCAATTTTCCTACAGTGTCAAGTTTGCCTGATCTTATGAAATTAATAATGCATAGTTCCACGACAGCAAGCATTATACTGAGAATAAGAGGGATTTCCTGGCCTTTTAAATTACGGTGTCTATGTAACTATAATGAAAAGCTGCCAGCTGAAGGACTAGCACTTCAAAGTTGGACCAACAGAGAAAATTAGGCAGTAGAGTAGAAGGGAAAAAAAGGATTTTTTAAATAAATATGTTTAATAAAGTAGATTGAATGGAGTTTTTCAATAAAAATTACAGATGGTCAAACTAACCAGGGAAGATTGTAGAAAGATGAAGCAGTAGGAGCTGCATTGATAGCCTGAAGTTGTTTGAGCTCAAAGCATGTTTGCATTCCGCAGTGTACAAGTTCTCCTTGTGTGTTAAGGTAAGAAGATGATCTCAGCATGCCTGGCTTACCCCTGGAAGCAGAACCACAGTGTATGAACCACAGTGTCCAGAAATCTCTAACTGCCAACAAAGGCTTCAGAGTTTACATCACTTTTGAAAAGTCTTAGGATGCTTGTTGACAGCAAATATCCTAAACTTGTACAGTCTCCAAGCCTCTCATTCTGGGGAGTCATGCAAGCTCCTCAAGCACCTCTGTGCACTGGACAGAGCAGACCTGGCCTCTCCACTAGCCAGTCCCCATGAATATTTGGTACAGAAGCTCTGAGTGAGTTGGCTGAAAGGACCATGTGTCTCAGAGCAATATTAACTTGGAATTTCCCACCAGTGCAGCGTAATGGCTGTCTGAAACAAAGTCTTGCAGGAGACTAGTATCAGTGAGCCTGGTGAAGGCTTGTTAGCAGTCAGAAGCTGCCTGTGGCATTGTTTAAAGTCATTCCTTTCAGTTAATTTTGGCTTATAGTTTCAGAAATGTGTTCATGAATATGCAGCATAGGAGTTGCTACTGAGAGCAGCAGACATGAGATCTGAAATGGATACACAGACCTCTTTCTGTATGCCCTCTTTGCTTTGTTTGTCACTGTACTTGCTTTCAGTTCCTTAGCACCAAGTGCCTGTGATTTCCCACTCTAGCAGGAGTAAATAATGTTTCCAGTTTGCTAAGTGTCTGTGAGAAATTCAGGATGATGTTTGCCTTTTCACTATAGCCTGTGGTTTGTAGTTGTGCAGGAATGCTAAGGGCTTGAGGACAGGCACATCAACAGGCTCAGCATAAAGTAATATTTGCTATGTGGTGTCAGTCATGTGTTCTCCATGAGCTAGGAAAGAGGGATACTGTTGTTTCTTGTATTCTTATGTAAATATTGGTGCAATTAAAATACTTATGCAGACAGCAACTGTAATGTGAAAATATAAAGCCCACCCTAGAGACCATTGGAGTAAATGTCACTTAAATATCATCCACTGAGTTCATTCTGCTCTTTCCTGAGAACAATAAAGTGCCAAAAAGATGTCTGTGTAAAAAAAAAAATCTTTGTAAGAAAGCTGATGGTGAGGCTGATGATTCTCTTTCCAAAAAGAGATGTTCCATTGATAATGGTCTTATGTGCTTTATGCAAAGATTGATCATATTGCTGTGACAAACACATCAGAGGCGGGGAATGTCATGTGATTAAAGGATAATCATGGAGAATTCCAAGATTCCATGAGAATTAGAGAGCTCTGATAGAGAAAGCTAGTAGGCTAACCAAGGGGAATGGGACACTCCCAAATGCAGCATTGGCTTTAGTTCTGCGTGCCCTTTTGTGGCAAGAAGTAAGTGAAATAGGGACTTTCAAACTGGATTTCAAAGGTGGTATATTCATCCTCTAGAACCCAGCACTACATAATAACAATTGAAAAGAAAAAAACTTGGAAATAGTTGTCCTACTTTCTAGGTTAGTAAGGCTTTGGTTCTGCGGAATCCTGGGAAATTGCAGGTGCATGTTTGTCAGATTTCTAGTTTTTTAGCTTTGTGTACGTGCTTTGAGGAGAGTTGTTTCTTTCATCCTTTGCCTCCTTGGTTGATACTGGAGTAAGCTGGTATAAACGAATTTTCTCAGAAAAGTGATGTTTTCTCTGCACATAATGTTTATAGCACTGATCTAAAAGATTTTCTGAATATTCCACAAGTCCACAGTGCTTACCATATCTCCCTGCATAATAGGCTTTGAAGTTCATGTGTTTTCAAGAGCTCACATCTGTCACATTGCACACTGAGCCTTTTTTTCTCACCAAAGTAAAGAATTTTAATTGCTTTCTGCACATTTGGGTCTGGCAACCAAAATTCAGCATCAAAAGAGTGATATCTGCACCCACCAGATGGCAAAATCGTTGAACATTTAATTTTATTTCCTGGCCATTTGGGAGTATTAAGAACTCTCCTGAGTAAAGAAATTGTTGCACACTAAAAGCAATATATAAAATAAGGGTAAATGTGTAAATGATTTCTTAAATAAATCTAAATCATTTTCCTTCTACATGCCATAGGAAAGCACCTTCCAGTGTAAATGGGCTTTTAATACATACTGTGACATGTTTAACTCAAAGCAATAATGTATGTTTTGTTTTTCAGAATTACCACTTTTATAAAAAGAGTGTATATAAAAAAAAGGTGGCTTGCCCATATTTGGAGGGAAAATGAAGCCACACAGGCTTGCTGGCATAAACCAGCATATTTCATATCATTAGGACTGGATAGCTTTTATACACCTGTATAAAGGAGAGGAAGGAAAGGGGGGAGGCAACACATGGGGATAGGTTGAGCAAAGGTAAAAGGTGAACCAGTACATCAAACAACAGAGACATAATGTTGTAACTCCAAGACTTAGCACCAAACAAAATCTCTTGCCTAGAACTGATCTCTTTCTGCATGCCATTATCTGATATTTTTTATTTTGGATAGAGAGTATATATGCTTATTGGTGCTTTAAAATGATGAAAAGCAGTAACTAGTACTGAAAAGAGATTCAGCTTTGGTTCCAAATTCATGTTGCATTTACCTGCATGAACTTAAATACTTGAAGACTGAATTGAGGCAGCTGTGACCTCTTTTAGCATAAATCATGTGAAAGCTAATGGCTAAGGATGATGGAGACTATGGTTTTACGTTTTCCCAAATGCAGGGAAGGCTTTCAACCTTGAAAATTTAGCTGAAACTGAAAGATTTGAGATGAAGTTCTGGCCTTCAGAGAAATCAGTGCATTTTTTCCTATTTACTTTGGAGGGGCTTAGAATTTTATTTTCCTGGGGACTTAATGCAGACTCCAATGTATGAAACAAGCAGATGTTTCCTGCTTTGAAAAAGTAAAATAAAATGGAAGTGATTACAGAACTAAACATGACCAGCAGACATTGCAAAAATGATTCATGAGACATGTGTTATTGGTGTGTAGAGGAGGGAAAGTTTTTATATTTTTGATCTTATGCTGGTTATTGCAGCGTAAAGAGTAAGGGTGAATTAAAAACTACCCGCCTCCATATCCCAACACCATTATTTTGTGCTCTGTTCCTTTGAAATGACTATAATCATGTTCCTACAATCCTTCCAATTATTGAAATGGTGTCTTTCCATAACGTCTTTCAGTGTCACAGATTTTTGTGAGCCTCTAACAAACATATGAATTGAAGATAATTAGACAAATCTGTGACTTTTGAAGCACCACAGACATTATATCCTTAGTAGGGAGTAGTTCTGAATAGAGGAGAAAAAGATATCTCAGTGTGTTTATGTTGAATATGTGATGATATACTTGTAAAAATCTATTTACTTAGCAGGGGCCTGTAGGTTGACCTGAAAGGGTTGATTCTGTGTTTTCTGCTCTGCTATTTCTTTTTTTCACTGCACTTCCATAAGAGTGATTTGATTCTGGTGACCAGTCTACTTTTTTTTTTTTTTTAGCCAGAGCCAGCAGACTTCTTTTCAGTAAAAATTCAGATTGATCTCTGCCTCTCTGTGCTCCTAAGGGCTGTGCATCTTTGGGGTGTGGTGAAGGCTACTGGATACTGGAGAGCACTGAAATAGCTCTTCTGAGCCAACATTCTGGTTTTTTTTCTCTGAGACTATTAGTACCCAGAAATGCTGAAAAGCCATGTAAGGGGAGGAAGAAAGCATCCTCAAATAGATATATTTCACACAGATACTCAAACTCACGTCTTCTGACGCTTATTCCTGTGGAAATTATAGTCAAGAAGAAAATTTACATTTTGGAGTAAACAGAGCTTGCTGCACAACAGGGGCTGTTTATTACCAGTTTTATAGCAACTCTGTAAATTACTGTGGCATGTGAATGTCCAGGTCCTGAACCTTTATCCACACGATTTTCAGTAATACTTTTCTCCCATTGTGGTCTGTGTTCCTACTGGATAACAGAATTAGGAGTGCCCAATACTGTCCCACCAATGCCTGAAAATCTGCTCAAGGGGTGAGGTAGCTGTTGAAGAAAGATGACTGATCATAGTATCTGCAGGAAACACAGGGTTTAGCAAGGGATCTTCTGAGTCTGTCATTGCTGTGGCTCCTCATGACTGAAAGTGCCACAATGCTAAAAACTAGCGGCATCTCTTTCTAACAGACCTAAAATGTCCTCTAGCAGACTAAATAAGGTAGGGGCAGCTGTCAGTATTCATTTTTCCATTCTGCCCCCTCTGGATGCCCACTTGAGAGGGCATGTTCCTGCTGAGATGCCTGATTCTTAGTTATGTTGACATAGAGGCCTGTAAACAACAGAAGAATTTCAAATGGTAATGAAAATCTACTTCATCTGCAACCTGTGTATCAGGTCAGAGCAGTGCTGTCTTTGTAAATAAATCAGCATCACAGTCTGATGTTTGTCTTCATGTAAGTGTCTGCCTGCATTGGCTGCCATCAGCTCTCTTCAAGCATTGTGGAAAGAAATAGGTACTTTTAGGATCAGATTAATCTGAGTTATTTTGGGCATTCTTTTCAAGATGAAATGGAATCCAAAAATGCTTGTTTTAATCCAGTGATTATAAGAGGAGGTGAGGTCACTACTTTATAAATTAATATCTGTCTCAGCAGATATGTTCCACCAGTATTAGGTTTATGCTGACTGACAGCATAAAAATCAATGAGATTCTGATTGGGAAGACTGGATTAGAAGTTTTCTTTTGACTTGTAAGGATTGATAAAAATTATTAAAAGAAATATTTGGATTCCCATTTCTCTCTTGTTCAGACCTCCATCATTTATTCTCGTGAAGAAACCTGTTATTTTGCCTTCCCATTATCCCTGCACTCAATGGAGGGAGGTACTGGATGCTAGTAACGAAAGCAGAAGAGGAAATGAAAACATTACAAACAGGGAGTGGCACAACAAGGAGTTCCACTAAATAAATACAGGGGAGCATTTCTCATTTATGCCAGCATCTTTTGAGACATTTCCCATATCTAGTCCTCCCAGAACAGGCCCCCAGAGGACTTTGTTTTCATGGACTCATTGCTGGTATTAGACTGGTTTGCCGGACTTTGCTCTGCATTTCTCTGTGTGACTGTTCTGAAAGACCTGTAAAGATCCCTTTTGTCTTTGCCATCCATGAATAGTCCTTTGACCAAGGATGAAAGCAGGGGATTCAAAGTTATCAGTCCTATCATTCCTCAAATGACCATATGCAACATCATATGTTGACCCCAGAGATGAGCAGATCAAGAACTAAGTAGTTTTAATCATAATACCATCAAATCATAGAACCATAGAATGTTAGGAGTTTGGAATAGACTTTAAAGATCATCTAGTCCCAACTCCCCCTGCCATGGGCAGGGATACCTCACACTAGACCAAGTAGTTAAAGTTCTTACCCAACCTGGCCTTGAACACTGCCAGGACTGGGGCATCCACAGCCTGCCTGGGCAATCTGTTCCAGTGTCTCACCACCTTCACAGTGAAAAATTTCTTCCTAATATCTGACCTAAATTTCCCCTCTTTCAATTTGTGCATGTTGCTCCTTGTCCTATCACCACAATTCCTGATGAAGAGTCCCCATCCAGCTTCCTTGTAGGCCCCCTTCAGATACTGGAAATTTGCTGTGAGATCTCTGTGCAACCTTCTCTTCTCCAGGATGAACAGCCCCAACTCTCTCAGCCCATCTTCACAGGGGAGGTGCTCCAGTCCTCCTATCAACTTTGTGTCCCTCCTCAGGAGCTGCTGCAACAGTCCCATGTCCTTCCTATGCTGGGGGCCCCAGAGCTGGATGCAGCACTCTGGGGTGGGGTCTCACAAGAGCAGAGCAGAGGGGCAGGATTATCTCCCCTGACCTGCTGGCCATGCTGCTTTGGGTGCAGCCCAGGGTTCCATTGGCTTTCTGGCCTGGGAGCACACGCTGCTGGCTTGTGTTGAGTTATTCAGCAACCATCACTGCCAGGAGTCTCTCCACAGGGCTGCTCTCAATCACTTCTCCACCCAGCCCGTAGCTGTGTCTGGCATTGCCACGATCCAGGTGTGGGACCTTGTGCTTCACTGGGTTGAACTCCATCAGGTTTGTATCTGCCCACCTGTCAAGCCTGTCAAAGTCCCTCTGGATGGTGTCCCTTCCCTCCAATGTGTCGACCACCCCACACAGCCTGGTGCCACCAGCAAACTTGCTAAGGCTGCACTCAATCCTACTGTCTGTGTCACCAACAAAGATACTGAAGTGTTGGCCCCAGTACTGATCCCTGAAGGACACCCCTTGTCACTGGTCTCCATGTGGATAATGAGCCATTGACCACAACTCCTTCTGTGCTGCCATCCAGCCAGTTCTTTATCCACTGAGTGGTCCATGTATCAAATTCATGTCTCCCCAGTTTAGAAACAAGGATGTCATGTGGGAAAGTGTCAGGCACTTTGCAAAAGTCCAGGTAGGCAAAGTTAGTTGCTCTGACCATGTCCAACAATGGAGTTCTCAGTCATCCTAAACACAAAAAAATGTTTCCTGATGTTGTGATGGAGCCTTCTGTGTTTCTCTTTGTGTCCACTGCCTCTGATCCCGTCTCTGGGAATCACTGGGAAGTGACTGACTCTGTCTTTACACCCTTTTTTCAGTTATTTGTAACAGCGATGAGATCCCCATGAGCCTTCCCTTCTACAGGCTGAACAGTCAATTGCAGCTCTCAAGCTTTCCTCACAGGAGAGCTGCCCCAGACCCTTAATAATTTCCATGGTCTTTCACTGGGCTCTTCAGTATGTCCATGTTTCACTTGTACTGGGAAACACAGAATGCCTTGGTATCCTGAAGCTTTAAAATAACTTACTCTGGTAATTTTGGCTTCTAGGTAATCTACTCAAGTAATCTGACTTTTGATAACAAGTTTTTGGTAGTTTGCACTTAAGCCAGTGGTGCTAATTTTTACTATTTCTATTATTATTTTGTTATTATTTTATTATTAATTCATACTGTTGGGAGGGCTTCAGTGGGAGCACAGTGGGACGAACTCAGAGCAAACAGCCACTTCAGATATCCTGAAGTGTTGTCAGTGGCATAGCTCAAAGGATCTTCAGCGAGGAAACTATAGGCAATTTGTGCATTCAGTGCTTTACAAGTGTTGTCATGAGAATATTAGACATTTGTAGGTGTTTATATGAGTGTGCCTAAACTTGAAATGCAGAATATGCACAGTAATACACCCCCATTAATCATGTCCACTGGAACTGTATCTGGATGCTTTGCTTCTAAATAAGTCCTCAGAACATCAACCTAGGTTCTAGAGCAAGTGTCATTTATTTGAACTTGGTGTGAAATGCTTGAAGAGATTTTAAGACAGAAAGGTAAATGTGGATTAAAAGCCTGACTGTTTCACTCTCTATGGTGACTTTATACCTGCCAAATACAAAAGAAACTGCTGCTACTGCTGGTTGTGGCATTCTGATGGTGCCCTTTTTGTCCATGAAATGATGAGAGAGGAAGGAAAATAAAGCAAACTTGCAGTGTCTGCTGCATCTGTGACTTCTGTCACTTTACTCAGGAACCTGTGCCGACATACTTAATGACTTTAACACTTGAAAGAAGTGGGCACTGAGATTTATTTAGGCAACTCTACACATTTGGCATCTTTATTTTTCAGACAGACTGAGCATTCCCCTTTATATATATATATATATATGTGTGTGTGTGTGTGTGTGTATATATGTATGTATTTATGTATAAGAAGGGGGCACATACATACATACATGTAGCAACAGCAGCATTTTATATCTTGTAAATATTGTGTAAATTATTGCTACGTAAAAGAGTAATTCATAACCCTTGCAGACATGTTAAAATACATGAATTTAGTAGTTTCTCCAGAGTACTATTACAATACTATTAAAATGCCATGTGGGCACTTCACACTTCTTGATGTTTAAACAGCTTGTTATTTATAAACAACTTTGGACACTGCTTGCTAATTAGAAAACAACATTTATATGGTCATCAACAAAAAGATTATTTGTGTCTGTTATTTATTATGTAAGACTGTCACATGAATAGAAATTACTTTGTATTCTGTGTCTCAGATACAGCTTTTTGCCATTTGCCAAAAATTTACACTAAAATGGTTTTCAGTCTTTTTGTATAAGCTTTTAGGCATCCCAAAGTCCAGCAACTGTCTCTTCCAATGGAAGTAGCCCAAAAAGATTGTTACTATTACTTCTGTATTGCTACTTTTAATGACAAACAAATTTCCTGCTTAGAGGTAGGCCTAAGCATCCGGGATGTTTGGATCTGGTTCAATCAGGTGAATGATCTATTGAAATCGGTTTAGACTACTACATTCAAAATTTCAGAAGGCAAGCCCTGTCTCTTAGATCTTCCTAAAGATTGCTTGTAAGGAAGTAATGTCATTGCTTGTGCTTTATCAGCTGACTCAGGGAATAACAAACTTGATGTTTCAGTAGACATGTGTCTTGACCTATGAAATGATAATAGATTTTGAGGATATTGCTCACTCCTGCACAGACTTGGCGCATTCATATTAGGCAAGGGAGATGAAAAAGAGGCAGAAGATAAAATGCAAAACACTTTTTAAACTTACAAACATTTGTGCCTGAGTGACTTATGTCAGTAGTAGTTCACTTTCTTAAAATCTCACAGTATGCCTTGTAATCAAATAATTTGCTTCTAAGAAAATATCTGTAACATCTAATAGTATATAAAGGTATCAGATATATAAATATTGGACTCAGGATGCAGTAAAATGAGAACTAGTAACCAGAGTCAAGATAAATGCATAATAGTAACTTCCCTTCAGGTACTTCAGATTTTACTTTCTACTTATGTCTCAATGTTTTTGAACTTATATAAAATAAATTTGAACTGGTCGAAGATTTACTTTATGTGATAGATTTCATATAGATTGGAACTGCAGCCAATCTGTGTCCTTTGCTGTGATAGAGCATTTTTTCAGATTTCTTAGCCAATCATTAAATGAATGCAGCTTTTTCTGCCTTAGGAGGTATGTTTTTAGAGCTTTGGTTGTATCTACATCTTTTTTGAGCAAAGCATTTTTTTCCATAATGTTGTTAAGTCTAGCCCCAGAGAAAAGCATACTTCTGTTTGCAGAACAGCATAATCCATTTTTCATCCTTCTTTAACATTTTTTATCTAGAATTGAAAAACTTAGGTTTTATTACTTGTTGGCAAAGTGGAGCTTGTTTTAAAACAGATAACTATTGCTAGACAGGCCCTTTCAAATGGTGGGAAGTATAAAACCCGACTGATAACTCCAAATTTTTCTCAGCAGGGATGAATAAAGACAAAAGACCACCTCCCTCGAAGGAAAACCACCTCCCTCAGCTTGCTGGCAATTGTCATCCCAGTGCAGTCTAGGATGCAGCCATCCTCCTTTGCTGCAAGGGCACATCAGCACATGGTCAGCTCGTTGTCCACCAGGACCATCAGGTCCTTTTCTGAAAAGCTTCTTTCAGGAAGGACTAACTTTATAGTCCCAAATTTGCTTGAGAACCATGATTTAAACTCTGAAGCTGAGATCTGAAGAAGGGCTTAAATGCATCAATGATGAATGTCAGAGAGCAGTCACAGAGCTGCAGAATCTGGGATGCCTGGCAGGGAGGTCTGCAGGGGCGTACAGAAAGCTAAAAGCCTTTGAATGCCATCAGCGTGTTTAGCTAGTGGTATTCATCATATGAGATGTTTGGGAAGGAAGGTGCCTTCTTCCATCTGACAGTGAAATACTGAGGACCAAATATGTCCTAAATCCCATTCTCCATCTACTCCAATTCCTGCCCCAGATCCTGGCAAGGGAGGCAGGTGCCTCCAGCAATTTTCTGTAAAACTTGAGTGATGACCACTTTCTCTTTTTCTTTCCCTTTGGCAACATGTTAGGGCCCTTATTCAGTGTTTTGAAGTATCAGCTTTAGGTTTTCTGTTGTCTCAGGGGGATCCCTTCTCAGGAGAGTCTCTGAAGTCAGGTTATCATATGAAGTCCTTGCACTTCCCACAACAGGATTAAATATTCTCTGAGTATGAGAGAAGAGAGGATTCTTCGGCTTTTTGAGTCTCCTGGGAGTCTGAGGCCTGAACCTCACTTATGCAATCCTTTTCTCCTTCTCATTCCCTCATCTTTAATTGTTTTATAACAAGTGTGAAAACTTTATCAGAAAAAGTAGAAAAATCCTTTCATCTTTCAAAAATTATGATACTTTACCTAACTAATGGATGTAGTTCACAGATACTCTGCAAATTTCATTCATAAATCTGTTTGAAGAAACAACTTTTTACCGCACATTTGTACCATACATAGATGTTTGAGTCTGGATTACTTTAATTAGGAATCCAAACTCTTCAGATTGCTGCAGTGATCCAAGTAATGACTGCTGCTTATGAAACAGTTTATCATTTTTATTTGAGTTGTAATGATGCATTTCTTCCTGCTGAATGGCAAAGTTGGCCACTTGTCTCACGGTCAGGAGAAGAGAAACAGCTCAGGAAAATAGTCCTTAAAAAAATAATCATGCAAAAAGAAAGATTGTCTGTAAAAGATCAGAAATAACAACAATAATAGTAATAATAGAGTTAGGCGCACCATGGTTTAGATATAGACAGTTAACAGATGTCCTTAAAAGCAATCACTTAAACCCCAAGCAATTGGTTAGCATTATCCTCAATGGCATTTAGACATTAGGCTGGTATAAAATACTAATTTTTGATGAGCTTGCTGCTAAAGTATTTTTCTGCATAACTTCATCTTTTTCTTATAGCTATTATGGGTAAAATTCCAGGTTAAATCACATTTTGCCTCCTCTAGGCCATCCATCATCTCCTAAATGCTTTTAAATATCCTGGAAAGAAATTGTATTTTCCAGGTCCATGATCTCCTGAGGTCAGAGCAAAGCCTGTGCTGGGCAGAATGGAAGGTGTGTGTACCACTTCACACACCTCTACTGACTGCCAGTGCCTGGGGTGGTGTTAAAACATCTTGGAATTCTTTCTTGAAGAACTTCTGAGGTAACATAGATATTGTGTTTAATATGACCAAGGTTTAACAGCTTATGATAACTGTGTCATTCTCATTTCATCTTCCCTTATGTTTTGTTTTTGTCTGTTTTTTCTCCTGTTGTGTTTCAGATGAATTATTTTTCTTTTTTGGTCGATCACATCAGCAATTAAAGCTGTCACTGGCCTTTGTCTTTCTTCAGTGAATTAAATTTCCTTCAGTTTTATATGTGCAAATCTATTGCCTTCAAAATATAGCTGAGGTACCATCTGAGTAAACCCCTCAGGAATGTAAATATGATAATTGCAGTCAATTAAGAGACTAAAAAGTGATGTGTAATCTGCATGTGAGGAATACTATGGCCCTGTTTAAAAAAAAATTTAGTGGCTTTGCACAGGTTGTTCACTTCAAACTTGGTAACTGCTTTCTTGAAGACTGTGGTCGTATGTCTTTTGAAGTTCAATCACAGATGTCTGGTTCCCAGCTGTGGACATATTGTGGGTTAACTTGGCATTACTTCTTATTTGTTTATTCTATTTATATATGAAGTGTGTATTACTATGGCTACATAGATTTCTGCAAGAGCAAGTCACAGTTTAAGCCACTGTGGTTCACATCCTCCCAGGAGAGATTTTTCATATGTTGTGCCCAAATATGCCAAGGTTCATGAGTCTTTAATTCCAAGCCAATTCCTTCCTTAGCATGAATCTCTCTATGTTTCAGTGTTCTTCAATTGCAGTTCATTGTTCTAGGCCTTGACAAAGCTATGAGACAGTAAAAATTAGAAGATTTAAAAATGTCTGTCATCTTAGTGGCTATTTCTGAGCATAGACAACAAGAAATCCCACAAGTATTTGGTCCAGTCTGAAAAGTGACTAAAGATATCTTTTTATATCTTAATAATTATGACAGGAATCAGTGTTCTCAGTGTGAAGCCTGTTACAAAAGACTGTTATCGGCTGATGCAGGATTGAAATTTTACAGCCTGTAAAGGTGCAGGGGAAAAGATGACATCATAACTATTGTTTTTGATATTTGGATCTACTATCTCAATTCATTAACTAGTTTTTGTATAATGGACTGGTTTTGAATGAAATCTTCAAATTTATGTGAACACACAGTAATGATTAATTTAACATCCTGATACCTTGGCCATAGAGGAGACCTCTATTTTACAGGCTTTGCAAATTTAGAATAAAAAGACAAGCCCAACCCACACAGAATTTTCAGGATGTATGGACTAGAGTAGTCCCACTGGTTTTTATATGTGTCAGTTCACAATGAATGAGAACCACAGACAAAACTGATGTAAAGAAAAAGAAGTGAAAAATAAGTGCTTATGCCAACCAGATCTCTGGAAGAAGTCCTCAGTGCAGAGTTATTTTTTACCATCACCTTAAATGTCCTTGAATGTCACCTGAACAGCCTGGAGGGAATGTTTCTCCAGATCTTCCCTCTCTGTTGGTGATAGACAAGGCAGGGAATAATGCAGGAAGGCTAGGGCTGTTATTTCTTGGTTTTACTGTTGGCCTTTTATGTCTGTTATTGTCCTGTAGAAAGTAAGGAGGTCCTTGTACTACTCTAACATGAGAATAACATTCCTGAAGGAAGCTGTTGCACCAGGATGAGAGTTGAGCAAGCAAATCCCTTGGGCCACCTTTGCAGTCTGGTCACTGAATCTGTTGAGCCTCACCACTCCTAAGTTCATTAATACACCCAGTTGTCCCAGGGGGAGATGGATCCTCAGAAAAAGGTAAGAGAAATCTGTGAGGTATTTATACATCTTATTTTTATATAATTATATGTGTATATATGTGATTAAAGTATTCATGTAATCTAGGTCATCAGTAAGACTTCAGAGAAAGTACGACTAAAATTATTCACTTTGAAAACATATCTTTAAAAATATTGTCAGGGAAAATAATATCCCCAATGGCCAAAGCTGCAAGCCAAATACTAAATTGTTGATCATAACTATTCTTATGGTTGTGAATGCTGTACCACACTAACAGTATTCTGTTTAAAGTGACAATTAGAGCATAAGGTCAGTTTACTAAAAGGACTTCATTGGGTAAGTCCTTAAGTGAAAACATTTTGAAAATTAGCTGTTCCATTAAGAGATTAATTGGGAGACTGAAGTGCTTGGGTGGGCAAGAGTCTTGAGGTGTTAAAATCTGCTGTTCTGGGAATACAGGTGCATTCCATTTTACTATTAGCTGCATGGACTGTACAGCCTCAGCCATAGCTGTCTGTTGTACAGAGAATGAATGAAAGCCTGGGATGCTTTCCACTGAGACAAAAACACTGAATGAATAGAAGCTATGCTGAAAATCTGGTCCTTAGCTAGTAAGTGTGGGACAAAGATATTAATTCTTGCTTTTGAATTCTTTACGTTTGTTTCTTGCATGATTAATTAGTAGATTTTGCATATCCAGGCTCTCTGAGTTTTCATTCTTGAGGAACTCCAAACTTGAATTGTAGTAAATCCTACATCAGGCCCTATTGAACTCTTTCAAGTGCAAATCCAGAAGCAAAACTTGGTTATTTCTGAAAATTTGAGCCACAAGTTGTTTGACCTCTCAGACAATTTGAAACCTTGGGGTTACAGGGAGTATATGGACTGCAATTTGGTTATAGATCTACTGAGATTTTAACCTGGTTTATTGTGTTCTACTCAGAGTCTACTTTTTCAGACAGAAAATACTTCAAAAAAGGTGCCTTAGCATGAAACTCCTTTAGACACAGCTCAGGTGCACAAGGGAAACTTCTTAAGCATGTCTGTTCTACTAACTGATTAGGACCTTGTGCTTTTTTATATCTTCTCTTATTATATCAAGTCCAAAGTGCAGCTCATCTGTGATTCTTCTTTCTCTAGGCAAGAACCAATAGCATAAATTTAGCTACTCATACATATCAGTGCTACTCAGTCCCAACCCTTCCTTGCTGTGAAATTCTATGTTGATTTTATTTTTTTCTCTGTGCTTCTTACAGCATGAATTGATTGTGATTCCCTGTCTCTGGTATCGGGTCCCTGCAGTTTCACAGCTTTTCATGACCACGTAAATTATAAGCTGTGAAGTACATGCTCATTGCAAGGAGATACACACTGAAATGGGTAGGAGGAATTTGAACTGATTTTCCCACTGATTTGTGGCCCTCCCAAATTTCTTTTTGAGCTACCTGATCTTCAATCAAACCATGAAGAATATTTGGGCCTCTTTTTCCTTTTTCTGTTTTTAGACATATGCTGATAAATACATTTATATCTACCAAGAAGGTTCCTCAGCACTGCATTAAGAACAAAGTATGAATATAATTTTCTGCTATTTGTAACACAAATATAAAGTTTTGAACTCAAAGACAATTTTCTCACAGAACATTATTTTGTCAGAAATGGTGTTTTGATGAATTGGAGCGTTTTGCAAAGATCTGTCATTTCCTTCAAGACTCAGAGGAGATGCTGTCAATAATGATGCTTCCTAGGGTTTTTGTTGTTTAATTTTCCATTTTCCTGCTCTTTCTGTAGTCATCTTTGCTCATTGCCTGGCAGGGGCATTGGGCAACTATATACAATCTTTCTGGCTTACTGTGTCCATAATCTGGACTTTGCTCCTTGGGATGTCCTTATGACCAAATGGCTCATTAGACAGGCTGTTTAATTGCCCCAGTCCTTCAGGCTTTTGAGCCAGGCCCTGTCTTTTTAATCAGGCTGGCTCCTCCATCCTCAGAGTGACTGTGATGGGGCTGGCCTGGCTCATGAATTTTCCTGTTGGTAGGAGCTGGGGTTTCCATCTGCTGTTGCAGCTTGTGAATAGGATGCCTGGATTCAGTCAATAGAAGGCAGGGGAACTGGCTGACCCCAAAGATGTCTATGATTATGGGGGAAAGGAAGAACAACATTTGGTTGTTTTTTTTAAATAAGCAACAAGATTTATAAATACACAGTGTCAGACTCTCTACAGATGATTCTAGTCTACTGTCTTGTTGGATGATACTCTGATGCTGTTGGTGCTTTTGAAGATCTTCAGGAATCTCTGTGCAAATGATAAATGCTTATAGGAGTTTGATAAGAAAATCACTCAAAAAGTATGAACCACATCTTAATCTTGTTCCTTGAAGAGATGCAAAATACAGTACTATGTCAAGATGAAAACTGTATTTCTTTAGTAAAGAAATGTAGTATATTAGTTTAAAATCAATGCTCCAGATTGAAGACCAGTGTAAATTAGCACAGCTACACTGACCTAATTCAAGCCATATTGATTTACACTAGATATGAATCAGTCCTGCAGAACAGAGATTTAGCAGAAAATATATAATACCTAAAGCTGAGTGAATATGTGAAAAAAAGAGATATGTACCTATTAAAGTGCTTTGTCATTTGCCATGCTTCTGTGAATGTCAAAGTGTTAGCCACTAGGCTTACATCAGGAGCTATTCTTTAATTTTCAAACAGAAGTCCAGTAAAAGACCTGCCTGATTGATCCAATCTTTCTATAAGGGTTGGACTGGCAACAGGAGAAAATATATTTCTTGGTGTACTGTTCTCATATTTTATCTTAACAGTAAAATATTTCCTGTTCCTCTGAACTACAGGTGCCTCTCACCGACAATGACAAGATGCAGGGCTACTCCAACATGATATTTCTTGCCTTGCTGAGTGCATGTAGCAATGGCCTTTGCCATAATAATTGAAACATATCGGATCTGGGAGTATAAAAGCTTCTCCTCATTCATTGGAGAAGACATAATTTGGAAAACCTGTAAGCCTGAGCGAAGGCTTATGGTGAATTAGGGGCATTACTTAGGAAAATATAAAAGATTTGAGATACTGCTTTTTGCCCCATCACTGGATTAAAAAAAATATGATGGACACTTCAAAGGCGCTCAACAGAAACAGCAGTCAATTAATAATAAAACTTAATTGTGAAGATGCTCGTAGC